>NW_012267250.1:13780857-13808461 GCF_000151885.1 Dipodomys ordii
TGCATCTATTGAGATAACCATGTGGCTCTTATTCTTGCTCCTGTTGATGTGATGAATAATATTAATTGATTTGCGTATATTGAACCAGCTTTGCATCACTGAAATGAATCCTGTTTGATCGTGACTTGTAAAATCTTAAGAGCTAAGAAGTACTTCCCAAACATTTAGGAATATCTTCTATAATCTGAGGTTTGCAGTCAGCTCAGGAAGGAAAGTCTTTGAGACTCTGACCTCTGAATAATCACCAAAAAAATGGCAGTGAAAGTATGGCTCAATTTGTGGAGCACAGCATTGACCATGAATTCAAGCCCCAGGACAGACACAAAAAAAATTTAAAAGAAAAGAATAAATCTACTTTACCATTATATGCTATGTGCTAGTGATTTCTTTTGGTTTGTGTTTTTGGGGTTTTGTTTGTTTTTTTCTTTTTTGCCAGTCCTAGCGCTTGAACTCAGGGCCTGGGCACTGTTCCTGAGCTTCTTTTGCTCAAGACTAGTGCTCTACCTACCACTTGAGCCACGGCACCCAGATTTTCTGCTTATGTGGTACTAAGGAATCAAACCTGGGTTTTCATGCATAGTAGGTGAGCACTCTACCACTAAGCCACATTCTCAACCTAGTGATTTCTTTTGTAAGGTTTTTCCTTAGGTTGATTCAAAATCTTCCACTTTTTAGCACCTATCAAATAGAGATGGTTTTAAAAAGTAGGATAAGTACTGGTCTAGAAATAGACAAACTAGGATACAATTCTAGTTTTCAGAATCTAAAGAACTGTAGTAATAGTCAATAGTATCTTGACATAGGGCAAACTCCATCATGTAGATTCTTTCCTTCTCCCCAAACTATTTCCATGATGCCTAAATTTTCACTTTATCCCTGACTTGAAATTAAACTTAAATCAATTTAAAATGAATTTGGTGTAACATACATTTTATTTTTAAATGCTGTTCACTATGAAAGGTCATGAAGGACACTCATTTGTCATCCATTAGTATGAACTAGTGTACACTCTGTACCTAGTGTTGGATGCATGTCTCTATCACAGCATGCACCACAACGTATCTTAGTCGTGCCCTGGCAGCAAAAGAAAGCGATGTTAGATCACAGAGCTGTGCAGATAGACCAGTGGAAAATGTTACACACTTCCAAAATAAAACTTCAACTATGAGGCTGGCATGTGGCTCAATGGTAGAGGAATTAGCCAGCATGCTTGAGGCTCTGTATTTGATCTCCACCACTGCACAGAGAAAAGGGAAAGAAAGAAGAAAAAAGGGAGCGGGAAGAAGTGAGGAGGAAGGAGGGAATGACAGAGGGAAGAAGGAAGGGAGGGAGGAAAGAAGGAAGGAAGGGAAGAAATTCCACTACAATCTCAATACACATTTGTTTTCCAAACACACCTCTATTTCCATCCCTACCTTCCTGCTTCCAATGTAATCATTTGCTGGCTTATTTAGCCTGTCATAAAAAAAAATACACACATCCTCTTACTTGTCAGAGAATCGATAAAATCATGCAATTGCCTGATATTGTATGTGATGAAGGAATAGTTGAGCTTCATTCTTTTCAAATGCTCATCTTACCCTTTACAAATGCTTTTGATGTGTTGATTTAGACGATAATCAGTGTAAAGCTCTTCTACCTAGCCTCTTGGTCAACTGTGAAAGCAAAATGATGTGAGAACAGAAATACCGCTAGACTAGAAGACATCATTCATTTATTGATTGATTCATTCATCGTGTTTTTATTGCATGTCTACCCTGCTAGTCATGAGGAGGACACTATAAACAACAAATATAATGAAGAGTAAATTATTTAGTATGTTAGAAAATGCTGTGTGGTATTTTAAAGGAAAAAAAAGTAGTCCAGAGTAAGTGGAATGAAGTAATAGAATCTGATTTCAGTATAAATTAAGATGATTAGCTCCATTAAGAGGGGATATTTGAAGAGACTCGATGAGGTAAGGTGATTATGAGAGATACCTAGGAGAAGAATGTGGTGGGCAGATACAGCTACAGCAGCACAACAGAAATCTAAGGCAGGAGAACAGAGGCTGCTGCTTGAGTGCATCACAGCAAGCAGGCCAGTGCAAGCAGGATAGAATGAATCACAAAAAGCACCGAAAAAGAAAAGATCAGAAAGTAGCAGGGGCTGCAGAGCAAGTGAAACCTTTCAGAAGACAGTTAGCTATCCAAGTACTGACGTTGAGAAAGGGGCATGTTGGAGTTACAAGTCTGATGACAGTAGATAGAAATACAGAAAGTGGTATTCAGCATAGGATTACTGAGAATGTGGCTCCATGACAAAGTCTTTGTCTAGGAAGAAGGAAGGGAGAGGAAGGGAGGGAGGGAGGGAGAGAGGGAGGGAGGGAGGGAGGGAAGAAGGAAGGAAGGACCAGTTTTCCCAGGAGAAGAGCTAGATTTCATCTCCCCTGAGTGCTGTTTAGACAAGTTACTAGATTCTCTCCTAGCATTACTTTCTTCATCTATAAAAAGAACCAGACATGGTGACTCATGCCTATAATCTCAGATACTTGGAAGGCAGAGATCAAGAGTTTGTAGTTCAAGGCCAGCCTGGGAAAAAGAAGTTAGCAAGACCCCCATCTTAACAAATAATTTGGGTATGGTAGAACATGCCTCTAATCCCAGGAACATGGGAAGAACAGGTAAGAGAATTGTGGTCAGAGACCGGCCCTGAGCAAAAATTCAAGATATAAATTAAAGCCGAAAGAGGCTAGGGGTATGGCTAAAGTGGTCCAGCACTTTCAGTAACAAACACAAGACCCTGAGTTCAAAACCCTGGCAGCCAAAAATGAATGAAAAAGGATCATAAAGGTTAAATAAGAGACCAGTGAGTGGTCCATGACTGCAATCTCAACTCTTGGGAGGAAAAAGTGAGAACTTGTCTCAGAAACACAAAGCCAACAACAACAAGTAAAAAAGGCTAAATAAGATCATCTATATAAAACCTATAACTTAGCCGATATCTCTGTCACTTTAGCAAGGACTCAAAGATCATTAGTTGGTGTTATTATTCCTTTTTCAGTAAGAGAGCAGAATCTGTCTATCTTCATTTGACTTAAACATCCTTTTCATTCATACAGCTCGTAATTATTATTCAAGAGTGCTTTCACTCTGTCCCCATAACAAAAGAGTTTAAAACAAAGCTTCTATCTGGTGCCTCATTTTATTGGATCTTTACACTCTAGAATATAAGTATATTTCCTACACGTACGCTAATTAGATATGCAGCGTGCCTGAAGAGCTCCACAAAGAAAAACAAAAAATTCCGTAATGCACAACAACCTCATAAAAGATGTCAAGTCCTTTGAAATCAATTCCATAGTGCTCCATGAAATGTATGCTCCCAGACTAGGGCTGTGATTGTTAAATGCACGAATGTCAGTATTCCCAAGAGTTTGCACTTTTAATTTCCTTAGCTTCCAGACTTCTGGGTTCCAACAGAACAAGACAATGCTGCATTTTAGAAGGGGAAAAAAATATCTTAAGCATGCTGTAATTCAAAATTTAAAGAGCTTCTTTATGTCTTTGAAGTTCTCTTTATCAAACCTTTAGATAGCTGTCTTAGTCATGTTCACTAGAAATGATCAAATGGAGACACACACACACATACACACACACACACTGACATATTCAATAGACACTTTCTGAGAATTAAATAAAAACTGAATTAAAACATATGTTTCTTCTAGCCATAGTTACCAGATTTAAACTTATTTCCTCACACCTACCAATCTAAATGAAAGCTGGGAAAGCGGTAAATAATAATAACAATAAGAAGAAACACCCCCCCATACACACACACACACCACAAGACTTCTACCCTGTGAAATAAAACAAAGGAAAGGAAAAGATTTTACTTATATATTAAGTCCTCAAATCCCTTTGACCAAAATGGAGAATTAAGTGCAGATGCCTCTTTTTTTAAAAAAGGAAGCAAAAAGATACTTGATTTCTGCTTTAATAAAATGTAACATTATATGTAAAAATTTCACAAGATGACTTCATGACCCCTCCCCTGACAGCACACTTTTCTGTTATTTTACCATTTATAAGCACATTAAATTCTCCCTCTGCCTGGCACTGGTGGTTTATGCCTCCTAGCTACTAAGTAGGTTGAAATCTGAGGACTTGGTTGAAAGCCAGTCCAAGCAGGAAAATTTGTAAGACTTTTATCTCCAATGAACTACCAAAAAAAAGCTTGAAGTGGAGCTGTGGCTCAAATGGTAGAGCACTAGCTCAGGGACAGTGACCAGGCCCTAAATTCAAGCCTCAGAACTAGCACACACACACACACACACACACACACACAAACACACACACTCACAATCTTCCTCTATATTTCACATCTAGTACACATTCTCAAAACTGTGAGAAGGAAGAATGGATAGAAAGAAGTAATGCTTCTTAATTTAAGAGCACTTCATACTATACAAAAAATACACCAGAACCAAGACCTCTAAGATATCTTCTCTTCCACGGGCCCTTTATGAAGATTATCTATCTATTATTTTCAAAGCCAAAGAACTGTATTAATGAAATTGACAAGAGAAAGATATTTTAATATATGCGAGGCTTTCCATGAATCACTTAGACAAATAACCTTCAGTGACCAGGTATCAAGTTTAGGCAAACAAGCCCTCCAACTACACTTGGAAAGTGACAGTGGTTTTTGTTATTCCAATGCCCAGTGAGCCTCTGAGTGCATCCCATTCCATAATATTTTAAGACAGCTCAAATGTATGTGAATTCTCTGAAGGTTTGGTCATTTTAAAAGGCATAGAACAAAAAGAATAGTAAAGGAAGTAGAATTACTGTCAACCTCCATTAGAGAGGAAAAAATTCTACTCTTTGGTGAATAGTTATAAATAAATAGAAACCTACTTATTGGAATAAAGAAAATAAGTCCAAAGACCTTGAATATGCCATATCTACTAGTAAATAAACTAGTAAGTACACTAGAGAAAACCTTTCTGAGAACTTCCATTTCATCTCTACCCTGACTATTCTTTCATAGTCCTTGAAGAGTTTGATAAATTTCGAGTTTGGAATTTTCAAATCTAATTATCTGAGTTCACTGTTTACCAATACTACTTAAAGTTTTTCTCCATGATCTCTGGTTAATACACCTATTAACTCTATTTCATTGTTTCTAATCCCACATGCTAAGTTCCCACTATAGAACATGACTCCTTACCTCCAAAGCACTATCTCATACATCTCCCCTACCTCTTGTTTTTGCAGAATCTATGCTGGGTCAATTTTATCTACCTTCTTGTAAGTAGAAACCTTACCTTTAAGTTTAATCCCTTAGATTCTGTCCTCAGCTCTCACTGTATTGCTCTTTCAGAGCAATTTTATCCTAGAATTTCAACTCTACTTAGAATCTTTTATCCAGAAAACTTTATCTACAGTTCAGGTACAACCTCATTCATAAGTTATTTGTACATAACTGTATCTACATACATACAGGTACATTCATACACATAAATACATGCATACGTACATGTATACAGGTGTAAATATGTCAGATACTTTTATTAACATTAATAGGAAATAAGATTTCTGCCCAAGAAAAAAGAGACACAAACAAACAGAATGTTCATTAAAGTCTATAATCCTAGATTTAAATTGGAAATATCACTATGAGTTTATTATATATTTTCTCTGCCTAAAAAAACTATTTATTCTTTAGCTCTATTGACAAAATTGGATAGGTATAGCAATGACAATTGTAGCACATACATTATGTTCCCCAACTACTACTTCCCAATTAAAGGATACAAGCCTCTGGAAGACAAACCTGTCTTCGTATCTGAGCAAGAAATGTACAAAATGAGCCTTTCTTGTGCTAGAAAGAAAAACCACTGGGATTCTGTCAAAGCTTCAGAGCCAGAGGATTCTTACTAGCCAAAATTGGAAAACTTTTAAAATCAAAAATAAGAGTTTGCAATACATCAAGACATAGCCAATATATTAAAAATTAGCTCAAAAATAAAAATGTATGGGGAAATTCTCAAAATTGCTAGAATGGCATCCTATTTCCTGAAAAACGATGACAAGTTATAGAAAATAAGCACTTCCCTGGTTTTCTAGTATGAATCATATTTTAGGGTAATGAGATTACTAAAAAAAGGAAGAGTTTTTTAAATAAAATAATTCCAAATAATAAAAGCTAATAAAGAATTATAAGAATAAAAATTACATAACACCTAATATAATAATAGATCTAAGCAATGATCATCAATGAAGGAACTTTGAGGATCACATTTATTGAGCCTGAACCCACTGGGCAATCTTACCATCACTAAAAGATACCCTATACAGCTTGATGTGGTACAATAGGAAGTAAACCACACCACCTCTGAGTATTCACCAAAAAAAATTTATGCTTCACAACCCGAATCGAATCAAGCCATGACTCTATCTAATTGCTAGTTTGGTTAAATTGTAATTTAATTACCAGTTTGATTAATATGTTAAGTTACACCAAAAGACTGCAATCATCCAATTCCCAAACACATTGACATAGTACCAACCTGATTTCTTCAATGAATAGACAGCATGGAAAAGGAGAGAGAGCTTCTCATATTAAAAGGTATTTAAGAAGCATACCAACCACAATATGAATCCTATACTCTGGTTTCAAAATCCAATTATGTAAGTGTTTTTTAGCCAGGCACTAATGGCTCCCACCTGTAATCCTAGCTACTCACGAGGCTGAGATCTGAAGAACACAGTTCAAAGCCAGCCAGAGTAAGAGATTCCATGAGACTTTTACCTCCAATTCACCACCAAAAAGCCAGAAGTGGAGATGTAGCTCAAGTGGTCTCTGAACAAAGGACAGCACCCAGGCCCTGAGTTCAAGCCCCAGGATTGGTACACACACACAAAAAATGGACAGATTATTTGGTAATATGAAGAAAGAAGTAATGATAACTGTATTTGGTATAATAATGATTGCTTTTTTAGTCTTCATCTATTGGTATAATATTAATGCAGACAATTTACTTTCAAGAGAAGTACCAAGATAGCAATTTACAAACTAGGAACCTCCACTTTTTCCTCAGACCAAATTTTACTTGAATTATAGAGTTGCAGCTCTATAATTGGAAATTATAGAGGAAAACATAGAATAATTTTTTTATTTTATTGTCAAGGTGATGTACAGAAAGGTTACAGTTACATAAGTAAGGTAGTAAGTACATTGCTTGTTGTACTTGTTACCCCCTCCTAGAAGAAAATCTTTGTAGCTTCCACTTAAAACAAGTTTCTTTGGCTCAATACAAAAGCATGATCCATAATGGAAAAAAACATTTTTAATAGTTTTAATAAGCCAGGCTTCATTAATTTTTAAACCTTTGCTTTTTGTAAAACAATGTTAAGAAAATGGAAAGGCAAAACATAAACTGGGACAAAGTACTTTAAAACATATGTATGACTTTTTTAAAAAGACCTGTAGGCTGGGAAGGTGGCTCAGTGGTAGAGCGCTTGCCTTGCATGCCTGAGGCCCTGAGTTCAATTCCTCAGCACCACATAAGCAAAAAGAAAAAAAACGGAAGTGGCGCTATGGCTCAAGTGGTAGAGCGCTAGCCTTGAGCTGAAGAGCTGAAGGACAGCGCCCAGGCCCAGAGTTCAGGCCCCATGACCGGACCCCAAAAAAAAAAAAAAAGACCTGTATTTAGAACATATTTTTTAAATCCATAGAACTCAATAATTAAAAGAAAAATGACTCCGTTTTGGGGGGGAGAGGGTCAGTTATGGGGTTTAAATTCCGGGGGCCCAGGTGCTGTCCCTGAGCTCTTTCGCTCAAGGTTAGCACGCTACCACTTTGAGCCACAACTCTCCTGCCAGTTTTCTGGTTAACTGGAGATAAGACTCTCAGACATTTCCTGCCTGGGCTGGCTTTGAACCTTGATCTTCAGATGTCAGCCTGCTGAGTAGCTAGGATTGCAGGTATGAGCCATTGGCACCTAACCTCAATTTTTTAAATAGGAAAAAAATTAAAAGACAGTAGTTCACCAAAGAAGATCATCTACATCACTACTCAGTACAGAAATGCAATTTAAAGACACAATATCAACTATACATCTTCTAGAATGTCTGATAATTAAAATATTAATAGTACACCAGGTAGGGAAGATGACAAAGACATAGAAAACTCCCACATTGCTATGTCAGTGCAAACTAAAGGGCTGGAGCTGATAGAGCACCTACAAGCAAGCACAAGGCCCTAAAGTCAAAACCCAGGACTGCAAAACAAAAAAAGGAGAAGTAGGAAGTGAACAAGAAAATGCAAAATATTAGACGACAGCTGGCTGTTTCTAATAAAGGTAAACATATACCCTATCACCCACCAATTCCACTCCTTAGTTGAAGAAAGGAAAGTACAGATTAAAAGGAAAGTATAGTATAAATATAGAAATGAAAATACCAATTTGTTAACAGGTATCTCTGTACATATTAAACCTACAAATATTCATGGTAGCTTTATTCATTATACTCAAAAACTAGAAACATCAACAAGTAAATAAACAATTATTGATATAATCACATTATCATGTTACATAGAAAAAAATGAATTCAAAACTGGCAACAAAATGAAAAACTATCAAAATCATTATGCTGTATAAGTCAGACATAAGTACACACTATATGCTTATATTAACATGACATTCTTGGGCTGAGGTAACTCAGTGGTAGAGTGCTTGCCTAGCATGTATGAAGCCCTGAGTTCAATTCTTCAGTACCATATAAACAGAAAAAACCAAAAGTGGCACTGTGGCTCAAGTGGTAGAGTGCTAGCCTTGAGCAAAAAGGAGCTCAGGGACAGCACCCAGGCCCTGAGTTCAAGTCCCAGGACCGACAAAAAAAAAATTTAAACATGGCATTCGTAAAAGGGCCATATAGATGGACAGAAACAGATCAGTAGTTGTCAGAAGCCAAAGGTTGATAGAGAGAGGCCCACGGGAATTTCTAGGATAAGGAGAATATTTTATTTAATTGTGGTGGTGGTGATGGTGATAACCTGACCCAGGTCAGAATCATGAAACTGGTAAGGGGATGAAGTTAATATATATAAATTATATCTTAATAAAATTCACTTTAATTTTTTAAAAAAGCTTTGGGAAAAGAAGAGGTGATTTTGCCCAAAAGAAATGTACAGATTACTTGATTTACAAAATGGTGACCCTTCTGTATACCACCTTAAAATTAACAATAAAATTATGCTTTTTAAAAAAGCTTTGGGCAGCTGGGAAGGTGAATTAGTAGTAGAGTGCTTGCCTTGCATGCCTGAGTCCCTGAGTTCGATTCCTCAGCACCACAAAAAAAAAGAAAAAGCCAGAAGTGGGGCTGTGGCTCAAGTGGTAGAGCCTTGAGCTGAAGAGCTCAGGAAAAGAGCCCAGGCCCAGAGTTCAGGCCCAATAACTGACAAAAAAAAAAGCTTTGGATTGAAATATAGTGAAAATATGTATGGAAATGTAACAATGAACTCTCCTGTGTAACTAAATTAATGAAATAAATTATTTTTTTAATTTGCTAGGATCAGAGTCTAGCTCATTAGTTGAAGTCTTGCTCAACATATCTAAGGCCCTGAATTTAATCCCAAGCACTAAAAGCACACACACATGCACATACACACACATGCATATGCATATACACACACATACACATGCACATTTCTACGAAAAGTATTTCTGGGTTACTTTATGCACTAAGTTTCATAGTTGATAAGTGCTTTGTGCTCTTTCTCTCTCTCTCTCCTCTTTCATTTTCTCTGTCATCTGTTTTCTACCCTCTTACTTTTTTTCTCTCATTCTACATGCAATTTATGCTATTCTTAATTTCGTGTAGCACTATAAGTCGTCTTAACTCCTTTCCAAAACAAGGCAATGAATAAATAATCATTCCATGTATTTATAAAAGCAATCTCTTCTCATTTACCCCACATTAAACTTGGAAACAATTCCTTATTGCTTCTTAGCTATTCTCTATCATAGGGTGCACCCAAGCATCAAAATCCTTGAGTTCCTCTTTGTTTGTTCCAGCAGTTCTCTCCTTAAGACATTTAAGGCTACATACAAATGAGACAAGGAAAACATACATGTACAATTTAAGTTTAGAGGCCCATGACAGAAATAAAATTGTTTGCACCGATAAAGAGCCTGCTCACTGCACAACTTCAATGTTGAAAAGAATGTAAAGCTTCTAGCACCACATACAGTTACTTAAAAAGTCAGAGGTCAGTTACATAGGAATTTTTAAGTGCTCTGATCTAAGATTCCTATAGTTTAGGCATTGGCACATGAGAATTTGTTTTAGTGCTATTTTTTAAACTACTAATAAACACTCCAAATAGCAGAATTGAGCCTCTGCTCAATTGAATCAGCCTGACCTGTCATGAAAGAAAAAAAATGTGTTCCATAATCACATTTTATCTAAACCTGAAATGTCTGCTAATGTACTCAGAACAGTGTAGACACTGAAACCTTTCCATAAAGTAGTCTAGAGTTTCAACAAAAAAAAATAGTTATAAATTAACCAATGTACAACATAGTTTCTGTTCACCCTATGTTATAGAAATAACATCCCTTCATTTTCCCCAAAGTTATCTAACCCAACACAATCTGTAATTATTAGGATTTGCCTTAGAGCAAAGTTTGATTTTAAAAAGTTTGACACGTCACTCACCCAGTGCAGGACAGAGTATTGCTCATATACAGATACTAAACCAACTGTCTACGCAATTTCTTGTGTTTAGAAATTCAGTACCATTCTTATGGCTCACAAATTTGGCTTATGATGCATCTGTAAGCAAACAGCTTGACAAGAACCCTAGTGTATTTCAGGATGACTGACAGGACACAGTGGCTCAAGCAAGAGAGGGGGATGGGCGTTCTTAAAGTAACATGCCAGTGAATGGGTAACATCTAATAGTAGACTCACAAATGAAGCTCTGTTTATTAAGTCTGCAATAAAATGAAAAGAACTTCCAGGATTTATTTTTTTAAACACAGCCTATATATACATTATATATCCAAAACAATGCAAATTCTAAAGTGATTTTGAAGATGTGTACAAATAAAAAATAAAAAGTTAAAACAAGCATACTACCTGATAGTTCATTGAAACTACCAAGCTCTTATGTTACTTTAGAATATTCCAGTTATTTTTAACAGAAGGTCAATCAGGCTTACCCAGAAATAAAAATATGCATCTCATCTTTAGACATATACCAGTAACTCTAATAATACTGATTTAAGAATAACTAATAAAGTAACTTAAATATTTTGGACTTGTCAGAATTATTCTTAGAGAGAGACAAGAGATTGGTGCATTTTCCTCTAGTGTGGTCCTTCTCTCTGGCCTACTTTCATGGTTAAAAAGAGACTAGAATATTAATTCCAGGGCTCAGTGTGTGGCTCAGTGGTAGAGTGTTTGCCTTGCATGCATGAGGCCCTGGGTTCAACTCCTCAGCACCACATAAACAGAAAAAGCTGGATGTGGTGCTATGGCTCAAGTGGTAGAGCACTAGCCTTGAGCTGAAGAGCTGAGAGACAGCTCCCATAACCGACAATAATAATAATAATAATAATAATAATAATAATTTCAGTTATGGGCATTTCCACTATTAATTTCACTTTGGAAAATATTTCATCACTACATTGGTTTAATTTTCACATTTGTGTTTTTTCTATATTATTTCTCAATACTTTTCACTTCTCAATTGTTTAATAATCCAACATGATTTTTGTTTAATTAATAAAGCAAGCAGTTCAAGTCATATTTTAATTTTTTTTAAAAAGCTACCTGTTTTAAATGCAGTCCCTCATTTTGCCAGTTGAGGGTGTCATTCCATTCTAAATATCCACAATACTACTACACTCAAAGACATTTCATTTTCATACGTCACCTAGGAACTTCTGCATGCCATATTGATGCTTCTTAATAAACATTTTTAGTAGTATCCCATTTTATTTTGCCCATAATTTTTTTATTTAGAAAGTCCAGATAAGCGCTTAACGATTCTCATGTGTGACAACCTACTTCTTCTATATGTTCCATCTGATATTTTATCAGAAAGAAAAGCACTGGAAAAAGAAGTAACGGAATTAGGTTCAACCAACAAAAAGATTTGCCACACTCCTAAATTTAATCCCCTCAGGCACGGCGGTAAATGTTTATAATCCCAGCTTTCAATCCTCTGATGTAGGAAGGAACAAGTTCAAGGACAGCTAATAATGAGAATTGTCTAAAAAAAAAAAACCTAAAAAGTAGGAGGATAAGAGAGAGCAATGAAAACACAAATATGATCAAAGTACATTATATGCATGTATGGAAATGTCGTAATGAGTCCCCTTACAATATACAATTAACATGTTAATTTAAAAAATAAAAGATTCTAAGCCTCTATTAGAAAATCAAAGGAAAAAACTGAAGAAAGCAGAACTAAACTATCAAATAATCTTTTCAAAATTGCAATTGACACTTGTATGTTTAATTACAAGTTTCATTATTGCTAAATCCATTATATATTAAAAGTTATGGGCTAATGTAAAGATACAGTTCCTGTTACCATGGCATTGTTGCATTTCTCACAAGCATGTAATGTCATGACTAATAAACTTCTTTTCTTTTTTTCTTTGCCATTTCTGGGGCTTGAACTCAGGGCCTGAGTACTGTCTCTAATAATTATAATTCTCTAAGATATTATCTCACATATGCCCAATTAAGTTAACTATGGCAAAAACAAAAAATAAGATTGTCATACTAGTGAACACGTGTAATCAGAAATTGAAGACATGAGGGTCATGATTTTGGGGCCAACCTGGGCTAAGTAGCAAAGCCATCTCCAAAACCAAGGGGTTGGGGATATTGTTCAATAAGAGAGCACTTGTCCAACATACCAAAGGCCCTATATTTAAAGAGAAAAAACAAAGCCTCCTGTTCCTTGCCTTGACAATAGTAACAGCCCTCATGCTAACGTATTAAATCTCCCAAAAAAGAAATCATTTTTCCTCAATTGTCATTCAAAATTGGAAATGGTAGTTCTCCTTTCCCATGGAAAGGGAATTCTACTTTTGATAACAAATGCCAATTTGGGGTTCATCATTGAAAGAATCTGATCTATGTAATCAGTTATCACACTTGTTTCTTTCCTCGTGATAGCTAGGTAAAAATCTTACTTTACATTAAGAAACCAAATATCTCTCCAACTGCTTTCATTCTTTTTTAATGTTTGATGTTCAATTTTTGAACTAATATATTCTCCATCCTAAAAACAAATTTCATTTTGAGACAGACGATAATTTTTTGTTTCCATTTAACCACTTAATTTCACTTTACTTTTCATGACTTAATTTGATATCTGACCCAGGCTCTCCTGAAATGTTTTACCCAACAGGTTTTCAATCTCAATTTCATTTGTGGCTATTTTTTTTGTTAGGCCATGCAACTTGACCTCAGCCTGGGCACTGTCCCTGACCTCTATTTGCTCAAAGCTAGTGCTCTACCACTCTGAGCAACAACACCACTTCTTGTTTCTGAGTGGTTACTCTGAGATAAGAGTCTCAGGGGACTTTCCTGCTTGGGCTGGCTTAGAACTGGGATCCTGAAATCACAGTAGCTAGGATTACAAGCATGAGCCCCCTAGCATCCAGCTAAATTTTTTTTAATGATAGTGATTAGGAGGAAGGGGAGACTTAAAGACTGGTGAATAGATACTACTTATTTAAAATATTCCTTTCTTTTTTAGCAAAATGCCTTCATACATTTTATGATGTAGTTAAATTTTCAATACAGTGTATATATCTGTTTCATTTTCAAAATAATTTATCATTTCTCTAAACTACTGCAGAATGAGCAAGGCCAGAGCAAGCTCTAACTCTAACATACTTTAGGTATGGTAAGCTTGAGAAGCAGATGTATGGACCAATGAGTTAAACCCCAAAGGCAACTAGGAATGCAGAATTCAAACAATTGAGCTTGAGGATAAAGATATGTAACTGAAGCTCCTCTGTACATCACTTTTACGGTCGTGGGGCTTGAACTCTGAGCCTGGGCGCTGTCCTTGAGCTCTTCAGCTCAACGCAAGCATTCTACCACTTGAGACACAGCACCACTTCCAGTTTTCTAGTTGTTAATTGGAGATAAGAGTCTCCCGGACTTTCCTGCCCAGGCTGGCTTTGAACTGTGATGCTCAGATCTCAGCCACCTGAGTAGCTAGGATTATATGTGTAAGCCACCAATGCCTGGCTTTAAAAAAAATTAATACAGTAATTATAGTTTTATACCCT
Source organism: Dipodomys ordii (assembly GCF_000151885.1). Classification (NCBI taxonomy): domain Eukaryota; kingdom Metazoa; phylum Chordata; class Mammalia; order Rodentia; family Heteromyidae; genus Dipodomys; species Dipodomys ordii. The sequence continues at coordinate 13,795,172 of NW_012267250.1, forward strand.
AGTCCAAAAGACTAGATGGTTTCCCCAGAATAAATCATAAAGGGGCAAGGGTAGCCAAAGGTGTTTTGCAAAACAAGTACATTAAGGTGTAGGAATGTCATGAAAAAAAAAGTAGTTAACACAAAAAAAAAAACTCAAATTCAATCTCTAACCTTGTCCAAAATGACCACCATTTACTGTTATCTTCGAATTGTAAAATGATACTTTTGAACCTGCTGTAATTTCTTGAAAAGGAGTACTCGTTATACTTCTAAATTTTTTATTAAATGTATATTGTTTTGACAGTAATAGAACTTTGCATTTTTCTGGGTTTTTTTCTTTTTATTCATGGATGTGCTGGATGTCTAATTTTGTTCAGATGACTGCAGAACCTGGAAAAGCTGTTGCTGCAATATGCATAACATACTGCTATTATTGGTCTTTTTATATAAATATAAATACATATATATAATTTGAATTTTTGGAAACTTTAGCTGTACTGTCAACTTTGGAAAAAGTATCCCAGTTTACCATGTTGAGTTGGCATTGTACAGAAATTAATAGCCATATTGTTCTAGAAATGTTAAAAAAAATTCCATTTGTACAGGGGTAAACACACTGTATTACATATATAAGATCTTATCTATGTGGATTTGATTACAGAAACTAATATTCTCCAAATAATGAAAATATATATATGTTGCTTTGGAAAGTTTTTTTAAATCTTTTTGTGGAATTCTATTTTTCTCAAAGCAAATTTTAGATAGCTTCTCTGGCCATGTAACTTAAAAATAGATAAAGAACCTTTTTTTCTTCTTTTTTTTTTTTTTTTGCCAATCATGAGGCCTGAACTCTGAGCCTGGGCACTGTACCTTAGCTCTTCAGCTCAGGGCTAGCGCTCTACCACTTGAGCCACAGCGCCACTTCTGGCTTTTTCTGCTTATATGTTACTGAGGAATCGAACCCAGGGTCTCATGCATGCAAGGCAAGCACTCTACCACTGAGCCACCTTCCCAGCCCAAAGAACCATTTTTATTTAGCAAATAGAATCTGTTTCACCAGGAGAACTTATCTACCCCATTAATATTTTATAATTAGAAAATAAGGAAACACAGTCCTAATATGGAAATAATTTAAAGCTGTTTCTAAGTGCTTAATAGAGAGAGAATGAGGGACACACTAACACTCACTAACAAATTATATACTTTTAAGAAAACTGAGATGATTAAAGAATAAAATACTAAACTAAATATGAAAAGATAGCAGTAGGTTAAAAAGAGGAAAGTTCTGTGTCTTATTCCCATGTAAGACTTAATGGATTTGTGCCAACCTTCATTCCAAAGCAAAGAGTTTCTCAGTTGCTGAGGCTATATTAGAGGAAGAGGAAGGAAATCTTTTCTCCCTCATTTTCTGTTTCCAAAGATAATAACAGAAAGCTACACAGTGCTAAATTTCAGTACCAAGTAGCCATGGTCATTTTATCTGTCCCTCCTTGACTCCAAGAATCAAGCATACTGATTTTGAATAATAAAGCAAAAGAAATATATGTACAAAAGCAAAAAGAATCATTTCTACAAAAATCATACTATCCATAAACTGACAAAAAAAACTGCCATGGTCAATAAACTATACTATCATTCTTAGCAGGCATTAAATTGTACTCAAAAGAATAAAGCTCCTCACAGAGAAAGGTAAAATAATTAAACAGTCATAACACAATCAAATTTCTTTTTTTGTTGTTTAGGTTTTTGTTGTTCTGTTTTGTTTTATTTTGTTTTGTTGAAAGAAGGTCTTGCTGTGTAGCTCAGACTGATCTTAAGCTCACTAGATAGCCCAGACTGAACTTGAATTTATGATCCTACTACCTCAGTCTCTGAATGCTGGGATTACAAGTGTGAATTTTCACTCCCAGAAATGAATCACATTGTTTTTCAGCCAGGATTCCCTAACTTTGCCCAGCTAGGTTCAAACCAATATGCTTCTAATTTTAACTCCTAAGACTACAGACATGTAACATCAAACCTGGTATGATCTCACAAACTTTTTGATGGGGCTGGCTTCAAACCATGACCCTCCTGTCTCTACCTCCTGCGGAACTGGTATTACTTACTTGAGTATTGCATTTACTAATCTCTTTTACCTCCTTCTCTTTCTTCCCTCATACCCAACATTGTTTTCAGTTTATCCACGTTCAACCATACAGACGTGTTAAATGTTGCATGTTTGTTCACCATCACACAGTCTCAGACTTGTTCTCCCTGCCTTTCTCTGCTATGAAGGATGCTTGATTTCTCATGATTCTTTGCAATTTGGATGCCACGTAAAAGTCTACTACCAATGAGACATCAGCAGATATCTGATGAGGATAAACTATTTGCTTTCCCTATGAAAAGGGGGTCCAGTATGTTTGCTATGAACCCTGTTCCTTCCTTCTCCTGACTATAGTACATCTTGAAACAAAATAGTCTGACTGAGAAGCTCAGAAAGATGGATGACAAACTAATTACAGAAATAATTTGGGGTCGGGTGTTGGTGGCTCACGCCTGTAATCCTAGTTACTCAGGATGCTGAGATCTGAAGGTCTCGGTTCAAAGCCAGCCAGGGCAGGAAAGTCTGTGAGACTCTTATCTCCTACTAACCACCAGAAAACTGGAAGTAGTACTGTGGTTCAAAGTGGTAGAGCTCTAGCAGAAAAGCTCAGGGTCAGTGCTCAGGCCCTGAGTTCAAGCCCTACAACTTGGTTCCATGATGTTATCTACTCTGAATCTTTTGCCTCCAGAATTCTTTTTATTTGAAAGGGAAAAAAAAGAGTTCCCAACTAATAAATGGATCTAGTTTTTCCTGTTGTTTCCATTATGGCATGAGATATATTTGTGGGGTTTTTTTGGTTTGGTTTGGTTTGGTTTTTTGCCAGTTGTGGGGCCTGAACTCTGGGCCTGGGCACTGTCCCTCAGCTTTTCAGCTCAAGGCTAGAGCTCTACCACTTGAGCTACAGCGCCACTTTCGGCTTTTTCTGCTTATGTGGTGCTGAGGAATCGAACCCAGGGCCTCATGCATGCAAGGCAAGCACTCTACCACTGAGCCACCTTCCCAGCCCCATGAGATATATTTGTAAAGCATTTTGTATGTCTATACCTCTGTTCAAAAACATGTAGTCAACTCTATGCTATAGTAAACAGTGCTGAATTTTTTGTCATTTCTTTTAGTGTATCTAGGCAAGATTTCTTCTTACATATCAAATCTGTTATAAGCTGAAATATGTCCTCTAAAAATTTCTATAGTATTTCAGAATATGGCTGTATTTGGCAATAGGGTGATATTTGGCAAAAGGTGGTAAGGGCTGAAGGCACAGTTCAAGTGGTCAAGAACCAGTCAAGCAAACACAAGGCTCAGGGTTTAAGCCCCAATATGAGGAGGGAGGGTGGGCAAGCAAGACGGACACAGAGAAATAGAGACAGAGTCAGAGACAAGACTAAAATAAAAATCAAGCCATTAAGGAGAACCTTAATTCAACCTCATTGATGTCCTTATAAAAAGAGATTAGGATATACAAAAGAAGAAATATCAGAAATGTGCACACAAAGGGAAGCTTATGAGGAAAGTGGACATCCATAAACCAAGAAAAGAGGTCTCAAGAGAAACCAACACCTGTCAATACCTTGATCTTATTCAGTATCCGTGAAGCACGTACATGTTTTTACATTTATTTATTGTCAATTCCAGTTTTTTAATGTGAATTGACTTCTCACATATCATTGATCGAATTAGTGAACTATTTCCACATTAATATTGCATAACAAATCACCCTAAACCTCAGTGATCTAGGACAACATTTCTTCTCTTACATTCCTTTTAGCTATGAAAACTGAAAAACACTACTGCTGTTCAAGCCACCCAGTCTGTGATATTTGGTTATGACAGCCCTAGCAATCTAATACAACTGAGAAGTCGAACCTCTGGGATACAATTCAGTTTTAATAAATATTTGTCAAGTTGGTCTCCAAGAAAACACTGCCAGCAGAGCAGGTGGGTTCGAATGTCCCTACCTCTGAATTCATTACACATGGCATGATATTTAACTTCTGCCAAGATGAGAACTGCAAAGTGGATCTTGTTTTTTTTATTTGCATTTCTGATTACCAGTGTAATTGGTAGTCTCCTTTTAGATTAATTAACCTGTGAATTATATTCTTCCCCTATTTTTCTCCTAGATTACCTGTCTTTCTCCTTATTAATTTCTAAGTACTCCCTGTATTGACCTAAATTTAACCCTCTTTCTATAATATTCCTTGAAATATTCACTCCCCACATCATGTCTCTTTGTCTAGAACCCCTTCCTTTAAACACTGCTATCTGTATGAAAATTCCACTTTCTTCCCATTCTTATAATTACTATGTTAGTGCTAGACATTAATTTTTACAAATCTGATGGGTATAATCATCCACTTATTTTGTTTTAATTTGCATTTATAAATGTTAATAACTTATGAAGCAATTTTTTATGGTACAAGAATTTGAATTCAGGACCTCATGCTTTCAGGACCTCATATTATACCACTGGAACCATATCACCAGCTTTTTTTTTTTACTTTAATTATGTAGTAGAGTTTCATGTTTTGCTTTGAGCTGATCTGGATAGTGGTCCTCCTATTTGTGGTCTCCTGGCTTAATTGAGATGAAACCTCAATCTTTGCCAAGGATGACTTTGAACAATAATCCTCCCAACCTTTGACTCCTAAGTAGCTAGGGTGTAAGTCATCACGCCTAGCCAAAAAATATTTTCATTTCTTTATTGATCAATACAAATTTTAGTAAAAAGCGAAAGATTTATATGATCTGAAGAGAAACCAGAGTATCAAATTTTAATCATTATAAATTACCTTTTCACATATCATTGCCCCCATTGGATTATTCCCTATTTGACTGTATATATTTTCTATATTAACTTCAAGGAGTTCTTTTTTTTTTTTTTTTTGCCAGTCCTGGAGCTTGAACTAAAGGCCTGGGTACTATCACTGAGCTTCTTTGGCTCAAGGCTAGCAATCTACCACTGAGCCACAGCACCACTTCCAGCTTTTTCTGTTTATGTGGTAGCTAGGAATTGAACCCAGGGCTTCATGTATGCTAGGCAAGCTAGGCAAGCCACATTCCCAGCCCTGATCAAGAAGTTTTTTGTTTGTTTTTTGTTAGTCATGAGGCTAGAACTCTGGGCCTGCGCACTGTCCCTCAGCTCTTCAGCTCAAGGATAGCACTCTACCACTTGAGCCACAGAACCACTTCTGGTTTTCTGGTGGTTAACTGGAGATTAAGAGTCTCATGGAGTTTCCTGCTGGGCTGACTTTGAACCAGGATCCTCAGATCTCAGCCTCCAGAGTAGCTAGGATTACAGGGATTAGCCACTCGCACCCGGCAAGTTCTTTATAACAATACTATAATCTGTGTGTGTGTGTGTGTGTGTGTGTGTGTGTGTGTGTGTGTGTGTGTGTTGTTAGGCATCAAATCCAGTGCCTCACATATGCTAGGCAAACATTCTACAACTGAACTACATCCCTGGTGCTAATTAAATTTTAAATGATCAGTCAGCTATTTCCATAATATTTCATAATGAACCACCCTCAAAGTTAGTAGAATAAGTTGAAATGTATTCAATTTTCTGAATTTTAACATTGGCTGAAAATTGGCTAATTCCTGATGGACCTGGTTGGGTTTGCTCCAAGCTGTAATTTTGAGATCCAAATTTGATCCAAATTGGCTACCTGAAGCATATTCTTCTCATGGCAATGACAAAAATACAAGAGGACAAAGAACAATATGAGGCCTTTTAAGGAATGCTTTTTAAATTTGCATTCTGCCTTCTCTCCTTCATATCAATGAACAAAGAAATCACATAGCCAAGTCCAATACTCATGGTGCAGTGGATGACACTCTAACTTTAATAGAAAGAGTCACAAAGGCACATGATGTGGATACATAGAGTGAGGAGAATAGAGACCAACAATGCAAGCTACCTCATAGAGACAATGTATTTTCTCAGTAGGTATGGTATCTTTTTTCACAAGGAAAGTTTTTGTACTAAAGCAATTATACAGTTTAGTCTTTACTATATAACTATATAAGAAAAGACATTGAGGCCATCTTTAAGAAATTAGTTCTTAGATGGACATGGTGGCTCAGATCTGTAATCCCAGTGTTCAGGAGGAAGAGGCAGGAAGACAGGGAGATCAAGTCCAGACTAGACTAAATAGCAACACCCTGTGTCAAGCAGAGGAAGAAAGAGAGAGAGAAAAACAGAAAGAAATATAAAAGGTAAGCCACGAAGTTGGAAAGGTCATCAAAGTTAAAATACCCTTGCACTTGCAAGGTAAGTATTCTACAAGTTACATCCCAGCCATGGATGTGTTTTTGAGCTAAATCTTTAAAACATATTAATGATACAGTCTATCAAAAAACAAAAGATATACAAATCATAAGAAATCATAACACTTGTTATTCTTTCATAAGCAGATATTTATTTATCTAAATACATGAAAAACTGCAAGGCCATAGGAAAATTTATACATGAGCCAGGCACCAGTGGCTTACACCTGTAATCCTAGCTACTCAAGAGTCTGAGATCTGAAGATCGTGGTTCAAAGCCAACCTGCGAAGGAAAGTCCGTGAGACTCTTATCTCTAATTAACTACCAAAAAAGCCCTAAGTGGAGCTGTGGTTCAAGTGGTAGTATGCTAGCCTTGAGCCTAGCACTTAGGTTCAAGCTCCCGGACAGCACAAAAAAATAAAATTTTAAATTAAAATTTACACACACACACACACACACACACACACACACACACACACAGTCTTCTAAGGTCTTGCCATCATGAAAAAGAGAAAAGATCACAGAATTTAATAATTATAAACCTTATCTGTTGTGACATCCTATTTATAAACTATATATAATAATAACAGGTTCTACTTTTATGGTAGAAATTAAGTCACATCTATTAATTTTTAAGTTAAAACTATTTGCCAGTTACTAAACTGTCCCTTAAAAACTCTTGGGTGAGTCATATGCTTTGAAGCAAAAACAAGAGGAGTGGATTAGAATACAATTAGGCTCTGTTCAGAGATGCTGGAGCTTTTCACTGAACATTGATGAAAGTGAGCTATACAACTCATGGGAGGGAGGAGGGAGGAACTGGGAGAGAATGAGGGAACAGAAGATGCTATAAGAAAGAAAATTTACTAATTACCTAACTCATGTAAGTATAATTTCTCCGTACATCACCTCTAGCATAAAACCTCTAGCATAATAAAATCCAAAAATCAAAGAAAGAAAGATGCAGGAGCTTTGCTTCTGGCACACAGTTTACTAATGAAAATTTATCCTCTGCAATACAGTGTGACCTTTTCTCTTGCTGCTATGAATCCTGTCAGAGCCCACAATGACTTCAAGACAGGAGCAGCCTGTCTCTGACATAAGTCATGATGCCCATTGCCTCCAGCCTTTTATTTTACTAAGCATAATGGTGTGGTTAGAAGGAACTTCCAGATCAGCTACACATGTGCTAGAAACAACCTCTCTGGAGGTTATACAGGCAACAAATAGAAGGGGTCTATAGTTTAATCATCTTTGATGCCCTTGTTACTAGTAAATCTTAATCAGGACCATTTCAGTAGGAGGAAAAACACTTTTTTTAATTAAAAAATATTTGAGGAAGGACTCCAGGTCTTTATTCTTTTCTTCTCAAAAGGTTCCCAAATCCTGTACAAATTTCCTCCTCTCCTGCTGGTTTGATCAGCTGTGTAGCTTAAGGAAGACAGGGAAGGAAAACCTTTGTCAACCTAGAAACAGACCCTGACACACCCATATGAGAGACTCAGAAAGATAAAGGTTTCATTCATGATTTGCAAACACTGGAGGAAATCTTTCAGTACCATATGTGTCACAGATAAAGTACAAAATGCCCATTTAACTTTGAGTTTCAGAAAAATGATGAAAATTTTCCATCATACATTACATCCTATGTAACGTATGGGATCCTATATAACATATGCGATCCTATGTAACACTGGGATATAATTTATTAAAAATTGCTCCATGAATGGTACAAATTAAGGAAAAAGTGGGGAATCGAGAACTGGAAGTCAGAGGTGCCTGAATTTACAGTATGGTGACAGATCCCCACATCCTACCTATGTGTTTTTAGGCCTTGTTTTTACACTTGGGGCTGGCAGATACAACAAAAAGTTAAGTTCACACCTCTTACCACACAATAATTGCCTTTTAGGTATCTAGAAATACTTCCTGGACACCTCTCATCATTTCTAACATTTAATCAGAAGATTTTAGTTCCCAGTGAACAAGGATATTGTGGTCTAGGTTATAAGCCCCAATAGCAGGGACAGAAACCGGAAAGGTATCTTGAGAATTAGGTATTATGCATTTCTTTCTTTTTTTTTTTTCCTTTTTTTGTCAGTCATGGGGCCTGAACTCTGGGCCTGGACGCTGTCCCTCAGCTCTTCAGCTCTAGGCTAGTGCTCTACCACTTGAGCCATAGCACCACTTCCATCTTTTTCTGCTTATGTGGTGCTAAGGAATCGAATCCAGGGCCTCATGCATGCAAGGCAAGCACTCTACCACTGAGCCACCTTCCCAGCACCTATGCATTTCTTTTCAAAAAGTAAATGTGAATTGTTTCATATTATCTAGAAGCAAGCTCACCTTTGAGAAGAGCACCAAATACTAAGAATTGGGGGGGAAAATTTGTCCTAATGAATACTTTATATAGGCGAGAAACTTAATTAGCTACTTAGCCTACACTTTAAAACTTGAGAAGGAAATTCTCTTGTTATTTAAGAAAAATGCTAGGATTATATCTTTCAAAAAATAAATAGAAAAAAGTCTGAAGACTGCATTACCTGTAAGAGGAAAACGATATCTTAAAAATGCAAGAGAAAATTATCTATAAGACAAAAGAAACTCTTAAAAGTATATCTACTCTGTGTTCTTGGTGAAATACCCAGAAAACATAAATTCTAGGAAAATAGTGAATAAAAAGCTGAATGAAATAAATTCTTGGTGAAATACCCAGAAAACATAAATTCTAGGAAAACAGTGAATAAAAAGCTGGATGAAATAAAGGAAGTTGACTGGAGTGAGATAGTAAGCTTTTTTTAAAGAAGAAGAAGGAGAAGGAGGAGGAGGAGGGAAGAATAAGAAGAAGAAGAGGAGGAGGAGGAAGAGGAAAAAAAGAAGAAGAGGAAGGGGAGGAGGAGGAGGAGGAAGAAGAACTTGCAAAGATATAAATATCTAAGCATTTAAAAAACTCAAAAGATAATAATGTAATTAAACTCTGAATTGTAGAAATCATTCCTCTCCTTTACCTTCTTCCTGTCGATAGGCACCTTCATCATTCAGAGAACAAAAGAAGCAAGGAATGGAACTGCTGCCCTGAACTTAATTCTTAGCAACAAAGAGGAATACACTGGTAAAGTGGAAGTGACAAGAACCTTGAGGGAAATTGAACATATCACCTTAGAGTTCATTACAGCCAAGAAAGAAAACACAAAGCAAATTAAGACAAGTATCTTAAATTGATACAAGAACGTCACAAAGCTGCAGGCTCTAAAATAAAAGATAGGCTAAAAAAATAAAATCCACTACTACAACCACAAATGAGGACAAAAATGATAGACAATATATATAAATTAGTCAATGTGGTGTGGTATACGAGGGGCTTGGGAAAGAGCTGAGATTTTAACAGAACATTCAAAAGAAGGTAAGGATGAACAAAGCTAGATATGAGAGAAGACTTATGGAAAAACACTCAAACACAAAAACTTTGAGGTTGTGTTCAAGGATGGAATAGAAAGGTACCTTTCCCCACTCTAGTCCCCAGGCCAAATGCATGTGAACAGTTTTTTTTTTCATGTGAACAGTTTTGATGTACCCAAGAGATTAGTCTTTAAAATAGAAAGATTGTGCTGACCATCTTGAGAGAAAACTGATAACAAGACAAAAAATAGTAAGGGAATGCCTGCTTGGGAAAATATCCATTGCAGACTTGTTTATACTAAAACAATGTTTCTCCTCTTCCACACTGTTAGCATTTTGGATTGGATAATTCTTTGTTGGAGGGAGGGAGAGAGGAGGATACCATCCAGGCCCTCCAGCTGCCGCATCAGCATCCCTGTCTTCTATACACTGAGCACCTGTCCTCCAGTTGTGACAATCAAAAACATTTCCAAGCCGGGCACCAGTGGCTCACACCTGTAATCCTAGCTACTCAGGAGGCTAAGATCTGAGGATCACAGTTCCAAGCCAGCCAGGGCAGAAAAGTCCATGAGACTTTTATCTCCAATTAATTTTATCTCCAATTGGAGACCGCTATCTCCAATTAACCACCAGAAAACTAGAAGTGGCGCTGTGGCTCAAGTGGAAGAGTGCTTGCCTTGAGCTGAAGAGCTCAGGGACAGCACCCAGGCCCCACAACAATGGAAAAAAGTTTCCATTGTTGAATATCCCCTGGAAAGCAAATGCTCTATATGTTGAAAATTACTATGGTACAGAGCAATAAGAAAGTGGATATAATGTCAAAGAGTTCTTTTTTTGTTTTTAGGTCTGAATCCAGAACTCAAACTCAGTACCTGATACTTTCATTCATTAGCTAGCACTTTGCCAATTAAGCCACACCTCCAACCCCAGCAGAATTCTTATTGATGCCTCTCAGTAACAATGAAAAATGTGAGTAGTTACAGAAGATTGAGAATTGTCAAATGCTCCAAGTATCAGAAAAGACAGATTCAGAAATTAAATCTATGTTGACCACTAGCAAGTGTCAAAATATTATTAATTAGTAAAGAAATTAGTAAAGAAAGCCGGGCACTGGTGGCTCATGCCTGTAATCCTAGCTACTCAGGAGGCTGAGATCTGAGGATCGCGGTTCAAAGCCAGCCCGGGCAGGAAAGACAGTGAGACTCCTATTTCCAATAAACCACCAGAAAACCGGAAGTGGCGCTGTAGCTCAAGTGATAGAGTGCTCGCCTTGAGCTGAAGAGCTGAGGGACAGCGTCCAGGCCCAGAGTTCAAGCCCCACGACCAACAAAAAAAAAAAAGAAATTAGTAAAGAAAACAATGATACCATTATTCCTTGGTATTAGTTTATTTAGAGCCATTCATATTCATTAATTTTTGTTTTCCATTTTCCTTTTTTCAATGTGATTAAAAAGGGGCAAGTGATATCTCTAAAGCATTTTTTTAAAAACTGTGAAAGCTTCTTTGACAAGATAAAGAAATATGAATTGTCCCATATACTGCTGTTCAGTATATATTTGTAAGTCTCTTTGGAAGGCCTTCTGACATGATCCAGAAAAATCTTTTATGCCTAGCAATACTACATTTAGGAATTTGAATATGTTGACAAAGATGCAAATCAAGAATTTCAGTGTATTTGTAGAACAACAAAATGCTGGGAACAAACTAATATCCATGAAACAGGACCAAAATAAATCATTATATGTATTCTTTTACTTATATGACTTTATGACCAGATGGTCAGAAAAGGCTTTGAGAAATAAAATCTCTTGTAACAATGGGGGAAGTATCAGAAATATCTAGTAATCTTAAGGCTGGAGACGTAGTTCAGTGGTAGAGCATTTGCCTAGCATGTAAAAGGCCTTAGGTTTGATCCCTAGCACTGACAAGGAAATAAATAGTCAACATAGGTCTGTTCCCAATCAATCAGGACAGCCTAGAGCTGAATCTTGGAAGACTTTCTTGTGTCAAATGTTCACTCTCTAGTTTCTGGGCCTAGTGAAGGCGGAGAGGTCCCTGGAATATAGATCAGGTGAAGGAAGGCTACTAGTCTGGAGAAAGAGGAAGTAAAGAGCTACCTTGGTAGCCTTGCTAGGGACTGTCAGTACTCAGCCAGGCATGATAACATATGCTTATGGTTCTACCACTAGAGGCTGAAGTAGGGATCACAAGTTCAAAGCCAGCCTAGGATACATAGCCAGACTCTGTCTCAAAAAGGAAACAAAAAAAAAAAGCAAGGAATATCTTTACCACCAGATAGAAACTAGATTAAAATGATTCAGAATAGCAAGCATGGAACAACAAAATGGTTGAATTAAATCAAATGTTAACTATATTAAAAAGTGAAGTAAACTTATATGGACTAATATAAAATGATATCCATTTATATTAATAATTCATTAATTTGTTAATTAAGATGAACAATGTTTGCTTGATTTATTTTTAAGATAAGGTCTCATAATATAGCCCAGGCTGGCCTGGAACTCACAATCCTCGTGCTGCAATTTCCTGAGGTTGGATTACAGGCATGCACCATCATGCCCAAACATACTTGACACATTTGTAAAATTTGTTCATACCTGAAATGGCTAGTGACTGATCCATCAGAAGGGGCCCAGGAAACTGAGGGGCTGAAGTCAAAGCAATTTATTTCCTACTTTGAGAAAATTTTACAGGTTTGCTAACTTCATACTTCTGGCTCTGTTCCATAGTTATAGAGGCTAAGAACTATTTACAAATTGTTCAACGGCTGGGAAGATGGCTCAGTGGTAGAGCGTGTGCCTTGCATGCATGAGGCCCTGGGTTCGATTCCTCAGCACCACATAAGCAAAAAGAAAAAAGCCGGAAGTGGCGCTGTAGCTCAAGTGGTAGAGCGCTAGCCTTGAGCTGAAGAGCTGAGGGACAGTGCCCAGACCCAGAGTTCAGGCCCCACAACCGGACCCCAAAAAAAAAATTGTTCAACAGTAAAGTTCATGCTGGACATTTGGTTGGTACTGCCTCTAAATGAAATAATTGCTACATCTGTGGGAGGGATGTTGTGCTCAGTAATTCAGAGACCATCAGGCAGGCCACAGAATGTGACAAAAGATATGGAACCTTATTTATACAAATTGATCCATCATCACTTTCTTAAATCATGACTCAGAAACAATGTTTCAGCTTTCACCTGCAGATAATTAAAAATATGATAAGGATCCACAGCACCTTCATGAAGTGTTGTCTTGTAATGAGGATATAAGTTACAAATAAGCTTGCAGGATTTAACAACAACAACAAAAAGTGTAACAAGTTCACAAGAACATCCCTTCAGTGAAGGCTAAACTAAGAGGTAATTTGCCAAAAATCAAGCCTCTGCAATTGCCACAAGGATTTCCATCACTGGAGAGAATGTCTAACATAAGCTTCAAGAGTACTAAAAAGCTTTACTGGCCGCGCGGCAGAGCGCCAAGCCGCCGGCCAGCCGGCGGGGCGGGGGCTGCCGGAGCCCCAGAGACACAGGGGGCCGCTCGCAGATA
>NW_012267250.1:13814001-13825727 GCF_000151885.1 Dipodomys ordii
AATCACAATCAAGAAAAAAAAGAACTTCGGGGAAGGGAGGGAGGGAGGGGATGGTAGGGGGAAAACAATGGAGGGGCTAACAATGTTCAAGAGGAAGTGTATTCATTACCTCACTCATGTAACTGTAACCCTCTGTATAGTATCTTTACAATAAAAAATTTAAAAAAAAAAAAAAAAGAGTACTAAAAAGCCAGGCATGCTGGATGCTAGTGTTTCATGCCTGTGATCCTAGCTACTCAGGAGGATGAGATCTGAGGATCTCTTCTTAAAGCTCCCTGGGGGGGAGGGGGGGCGGGCGGAGGGGGAGGGACAGTAAAGTCCTTGAGACTCTTATCTCCAATTAACCTCCAGAAAACCGCAAGTGGAGCTGTGGCTCAAAGTGCAGCAAAAGATCTCAGGGACAGTGCCCAGGCACTGAGTTCAAGCCCCACAACTAACCAAAAAAGAAAAGAAAGAAAGAGAGAAAGAGAGATAGAGAGAGGAAGGAAGGGAGGGAGGGAGGGAGGGAGGGAGGGAGGGAGGGAGAAGAAGAGAAGAGAAGAGAAAAAAGAAAAGAGAAAAAAGCCAAGAATTGTACCAAGTGCCTGCAATTCTCAAAGTAGATGTGAGTTCCAGCCCAACCTGGGCTTCATAGTTCCAGGACAGCCAGGTCTACACAATACCTTGGCTCAAAAACAAAATTTTTTAAACTAAAATTAAATACATTGACTTTTTAATTTTTTAATTAAGAAAAATGAGCACTGAAGTAATACAATGTATCTAAAATCGGTAGAGTGGGAAACATTAACTTCTGAAGCCACAGTGGCTCAGATTAAGAAATGCCAACTGCTCTTATTTGAAGATATATTTAAATTCCCAGCAAAAATCTTTACTCATTCAAGGTAAATTAAATGTAAATTAAAATTAAATGTAATTCAAAGTTAATAAAATCCACAAATATCATTTTCACTTATTGGTTAACTTTTTGATGTGAGATCAATGCTAGTAAGGCTTGTGGACATGGGCACTCAGAAGACAGCTCAGTGGTAGAGTCCTTGCCTTGCATGCATGAGGCCCTGGGTTCGACTCCTCAGCAGAAAAAGCTGGAAGTGGCACTGTGGCTCAAGTGGTAGAGTGCTAGCCTTGAGCTGAAGAGCTGAGGGACAGCGCCGAGGCCCAGAGTTCAGGCCCCACGACCAGACCCAAAAAAAAATTAATAAAAAAAACATGAAAATTGCATATCACATTTTACATGAAAATTGCATATCACATTTTGAATAGCTCTAAGTTAAAGGAGGGACAAAAACATTCAAGTTCTAATATGCTTAGTAATTCTTTACATTAGACATTGCTTTCTCCATCAAAATCAGTTTCCCCATTGACAGGCACAATGGTTAAGATAATGTCAGGTAGAGAAAACAGGGAAAGGTGCCAAATAAATCTGGGAAAATTTAGAATTCTTCCCCTAGGAATTTAAATTCACTTCTGAGTCCCTAAAGTTTTTTTTTATTAAATTGGTAAAAAGATTACTGGCTGAGACCCAAGCAGCAATAATGTTGTTAAAAAACAGTGATTGGGCATGTAAGAATTAGGAGCAGCTGCTAAGAGTCCTTTCACTTTCAAAAGTTTTGCAATCTCAATTATCAGTCACTTTCCATTATTAGATTTTTAGTAACTTGGCTAAAATCAGGATTTCTACCCCCACAATACCATGTTACCTAAAAATCTAGCATCCAATCAAGAGTCAGGAAATTATGCTTTTTGAGTCTTTGGACTAACAATCCTATGAGCCAATGATCCATAAATAAATTCTGTTTTTAAGTCTTCATTACAAAGCACATAGTTTCTCTTCAGGCAAGATTAGGCTGCCAACTTCTCTCCTTAAATCTTAATCCTTTCCATTCCAAAGGAAAAAGAGAAATGTACAAACTAAAGTGCACAAGAAATAAAGACTAGAATGAATGCCTGTCCAAAAGCATAGTATTCTAAATAACAAAAATAAAAATCTGAAACTTCTTAATTGCTTTTATTACAATATATTAATTGTAAAAAGGTTTTCTGTGAGAATTCCATGTATGTAAATTGTGTACTTTGATCCAATTTATTCTCTTTATTACTCTATTGTCCTCTCCTCTCTACTCTTTTCAACTGTGCTTAAAGGTTTTCATTAGTCTGTTTTCATCCACATGTACCTCAATCACATTTACTACCCCTCCTCTCTCTCTTTTTGCCTTCCTCCTTCCCACTGCCAATATTGTTCATCCAAAAGAGCACCTTTTTAATATAATCAAAGTATATGCTTTAAGAGTTTGCAAATCTATACCTCATCTCTCATCAAATAATACTGCTATTTCTATCCTCCCCACTTTGATTGCTCTAGACCAGACAACATCACCAGTGAATAGTTTTAGCAACCACTAATTTCTCAGTTTTTTTTCCTTTCCATATATCCTACTTCTACAAGCAAGGTTCCTCAATTTTACAATTAAAATTTAAACTCAGCTTCACTAACTCTCACCCTAGCAATGCCTTATTCCGTTCTCCATTCTGTTTCCCTAAACACAAAATCCTAATACTGAAATTCTACCATTCGTTGTAGCTTCTATCCCTTTTCTTTCCATTCTGATGCCTATAGACTTTTGTCTAAACACTTCTGGTTTTCCCAGTTTTTACTATAACTAAGGTATTTACTCTTTCTATTCTTGCTGTTTCTTTTTCACAGCTGGATCATAAAATTCACACAAATCAGACTATGTATGACCTTTCAGCCATTTAGAAATTATTTATAAATTCTATTGTTCTAAACTCCAAAGGAATAATGGTCAACAACAATACTGTCTATTAGGTTCAGGCAGAGCTGGAGCAATTTCAACTCTGATGCCCAGTTTTGCTGGTATCAGTGAAAGTTTATAAATTGAAATTTTGTCAGTAAAAGAGATTATGTCCTTCCAAACACTTAGTATATTGCTATTTATGCACCAGATAACAATGTTTTATACATCACAGACACTCAATAAATATTTAGTTTAGTAGACAACAAATTTTATAAGTCTTAAAAGAGAAACAGTAAAAAAGATATATATATATATATATATATAAAATCACAAGCTTTGCCTTTAAATGTAATGCCCTCTGATCCAACAACTCCATACTTAGCAGAAGAGATTAATGAAAGTATTTTTAATATAAAAACATAATACATGCACAAATATGCCAATGTGCTTACTAAAGAACATTTGCTATGATAAATAGCTTGGCAATAATTAATCAAATTACATTAATTCTCTTGAAAGAATGTCACAGAACAATATAAAGTTACATCTATATAGAATAGGTAATATTTGGGGGAAAATGTTTTGGTATAATGTTAATGAAAAGGCAAGGTTCCAAAGTTATCTGCAATTACTTTTTAAGCCATGCAGAGAAAAAAAGTCTAGAAGGAGACTATCAATGAGATTACAGATAACATTTTTCCTCTACATTTTCAAAATTCCTACAATGAACAGTTACTACTTTTTAATTTTAGAAAATAGTTTTACTCTAGAAATCCCAATCTTCTACTCAAATAAGAAGGAAGGCTCAGATTGTATGTAGGAGGTAACAAATGGAAATAAGTAAATATGTGTCTATCCTGTCTGTATTTTTAAGTTCTCACATTTAATAAATTTATCATATGCTACTAGTGAGGTAATCTTTTATACTGTGATGATAGTCCACAACTCTTAAGTCACGACTATTCTCAACGTGCTGACCTTTCGATCTAACCAAATAAGCACACCACAGAACCAAGACCCAAGCAAATCTGAACCAAACCTAGAACCATGGCTAATCTGAAATCCTACCTTTCCCACCTGTATGTTTTAAGCAAGTCATTGAATCTTCTCTATCTCCAGAGATGTTGCAAGTCTTTCTTAGTGACATATTATCGACTCACAACTTCTAGAGTCAATGAATCTCCTGATGTCTATCCTCAATTTCTAGTTTCCTTTTGAACTCATTTCTTCCAGTTCCTCTGTTTGACAGCTGCTTCTCACAATCACTCAAACTCTGTTAGCTAGCAACCTTCTCTTCACATGATTATTACATCCCATATTCACCTCACATAATGATTTTCATTTGACTGCAAATGGTAGCTGGTGTACTGAAAGATTCCTCAACCTCCTAATATTACTGCCAACTATATGAAAAAATATAATGAATATTAAATTTAGAAACTGATTCTTTTTGCCGCTGACTACCTCATTGACGCATCTTCCATTCTCTAAGAATAAGCTTTTGGTTAAAAGTAAAATCCCTGTATACATTTTCTATCTTTGCTTCCTTTCCCCCGCTCCCATGCCAAAGAACAAGTGTCCAGGCCATATCTTATCTTTTTCTGCACAGCACCCAATCGGCTTTTTATAGCCAGAAACCCTCTGAATGCAAAGCACGACCTTGGCTACCAGCTTCCCCTGGCACTGGTTTGAAAGTTATTTTTAACAGTAAAAGTAGCATGAAAGCCTACATTTCTCATCATAACTAGCCAAAACATTTCTACTGGATATAATAATGTGATCTTCTTCCCTTCTGAAGGAACTCCGCCTTCTAAACCTTTGATATATAACTAAGACACAGCAATTCGAGGCAGACATGAGAAGGCACTGGAGTCAGCTCTTCTCTTGTCAAACTTGTCTCTTACCTTTCTGTTGCTTCCTATATAAATGTGCTTAAAATTCAGCTGTCCAGGGGTATATTCCAGAAAAAAAAAGAACTCAGGGGGTGAGGGGGGGAAAAACTTCTTGATAGTCACAGAGTTACAGAATACCAAATTGAGAGGCAGTGACGGTGGGGCAGTCACTTTAGCTTTGCCGTTCACCCAGGATAAGAAAGAAAGGGGGAGGTTACAAACGAGGGTGGGTGGTATCTAATCCTGAACCACTAGTCACTGACCTCACCGACAACTTGTTACTGAAAATACTTTGTTGAAAAAGACCAGACACATACTTTGCTTAGAGACCTACATAGTTGTTAAGAAGTTCTGAATAAGATAGATTTAAATTCCTTTTCCAAAATAAGGACCTCATTTCTAATTGCAGTTGAAAACTAGATGTATTGAAGAAAGAAAAAAAAAAAAACAGGAGAAACAGGACTCCAGGAAATCCTCTCATCAAAATATTTATTACTTAAAATTCAGTGTGTTAGGAACCACCAAGGTGATGGCCATCTGTCACATCTGAGATGCTAATTTTGTTTCCTCTGAAGTCTCATTGGCCTCATACTATTTCACCCCACATCACACTTTCTGTTTCCAGTATTTATGAGGAACCAAGTAACTATCAGTAAAGAATTAAAACTGGAAAAAAAAAAAAAAAGAATTAAAACTGGTAGAAAAATAGGGGAGAACAAAGGAAGGGATGACATTGACCAAGTAGCATTTTACTCATAACCTGATTTACAGAATTGTAACCCCTTTGTACAACAACCTAATCATAACAATGAAAATGGGGAGGGGGAGTATTTTAAAGATTTACCAAGAGCTCCATAAGTGCAACAATTAATTAAATATAAGCCAACAAAATAAGTATTTTCCACAAACAAAA
Organism: Dipodomys ordii; assembly: GCF_000151885.1. Lineage (NCBI taxonomy): Eukaryota > Metazoa > Chordata > Mammalia > Rodentia > Heteromyidae > Dipodomys > Dipodomys ordii. The sequence goes on from NW_012267250.1 coordinate 13,819,560, forward strand.
AACTTTTTTTCTTAAGCTATCCTTTTCTGCATTTCCTCTTCCTTTTGCCAATATTCAAATAATCACTAGAACAATATGTTAACACTCACCCCAACAATACTACACGTCTTTGCCTTATTGCTTAGCATGTCACCAAATCCTTGACACCACATTTGAACTTTTATGGTGCTTTTGGACATTACCACTTTTCTGAATTTCTTCTAATAGCTTCTAAAACAAGAGGTGTTAACTAAAATATGAGTACTCATTTGAGTGTTGGCAGTTCTGTTCTTAAAGGGCTGAACTCAAACTAAAAGAAAGCATTTATTTATCAGACACTCTTGGAACAAATGTCAGGGAGCCAAGAGGAAAGGCAGGGTCTGGGGACTGTCAGACAGAATCAACTATGAAAGAGGTTTCATTTTATATGATTTTCAGAGACGCCTGCAAAGTAAGTGCATTTTTATGTAGCTTACATTTAAATGTGCATAATTGACATTTATCTAAAGATTCTTAGTTGCTCACATACAGTCCTCCTCCGTTTTTTTTTAAGCTGTCCCCTTCCCTCAGAATCTAGGAATAGCCTCTTTTCACAGAGAAACAAAGAGTAAGTTTTATGTCTCTCAATCCATCTTTACTTGAATAAAGAAATCACTTGACACTTGCAAAATAGGAGGTTTTGTTTTAGAGCTTTAATAACGAATGTTTTCCAAACCAAGACTGCTGAATTGAGCCCAAGATAAGATATCCAGATTCTGTAATAAGCTTGCCGAGCTGTAAAACCACAATAAGTTAAACCTACCTGCTCTACACTCCTTCTTTCCTTCCTCAAAATGAACATGAGAATCCCTATTCTTTCTGTGAATATATGAAATAAATGGATAAAATCTGAAATGCTTCAAATTACATTGAACCCTTAAGCAATGCACTTCAGATAAAATCATATTAGTGGTACTACCAAAACAATTAGGTAAAATAAATATCTAGAAATGTAATTTTAAAGACCTTTGGGGAATTTTATGAGTGCTTTTTTATTTTTATTTTTTTCAATTCCCTTAAACAAATGTTTGCAGCCCGTAAGATAGGCTAGAGCTGAAGTATTTCCCACTCTAGCCACAAGGGGTCCTCTCCTAGCAATTCAAATCACGCAGTGGCCCTATGATCCTGTGTATTTATATCTGTTGGCTGACAGAAAACACAGATCATCTATGTCAGATTTCCATAGCTAACTATAGGGTAACAAACAAAACCAGAGAGATCTGGCTCTCTCTGTGTGATCACTGAAGCATGATAAACACTAAATCGTTCCTGTAAACTACATAGAGCTGCATTTTTGTATCCTGGCCCTCTTCCAGATTTTCACAGTCATTCCTTTTTGTAATCTTGCCCAGTCTTGTTCAGTATTTATGCTCCTTCCCTATCTACTTGTTTCCTTTCTTTATACTTTTCAGACTTGAAAGTTTTGGCTTACATTCTCTTGCAAACAAACAAAGATTAGGAATAGAAGAGATGGGAGGAAGAAAAAACAAGGAAAATAAATCAGAGCCATTAGTAGCAATCTTCCTGAGGTAATCAAAAGTGTGTTTTACTTCTGAGAATCAGGACTGGTCCCAAAGTCATTCAACTGAATATACTGAGAAGCCCTTAATTTGAAGCCTTGCGTCAGAAGCCAACAAGAAGATTAGAAGCACAGAAAGAAGGCTCCAAAAAAAGAAGATAATTCTATCCCTAACAGTAGCCCCTCTTAAAAGATAAACCCTCCACTATGCAATCACTTCTTTAACCAGAAGGGCATACAATTACTTCTTGCCATGAAAACCTCTAAGAAATGAAAATGAGTCCATTTTATCCCATACATAATACCTCAAAATTACAAGGTTTTTTTTTTTAAAAGTGTACTTTTTTTTTGAAGAGCTATACTTTTGTGGGGGGTAGGGGGGTGGTCATGGGTCTTGTACTCTAGGCCTGGGCTCTATCCCTCAGCTCAAGGCTAGCACTCTACCACTTAAGCCACAGGGCCACTTCGGGCTTTTTCTGTTTATGTGGTGCTGAGGAAGGGAACCCAGGGCCTCATGCATGCAAGGCAAGCGCTCTACCACTGAGCTACCCTCCCAGCCCTATAATACTTTTTAAAGAGGTTTTTTGTTTATGTGCTTGCTGGCTGGCCTTCTCTAGCCTCAGTCTCCCAACTGATGGGATAACAGGCCTCTACCACTCACCCAACTTCTATAATGCCTTTTTGAGATTCAAAGATAAAAAGATTCCTGTTTATAATCATATAATCTTTCACTCAAAAGACACATAATATTTTTAGCACCTTTCAAGGTGTTTTAGCTGAATCTGCTACTGTTTCAAAAGCTGTATGTACTACAAAAGCAAGTTGAGTCTCACTCTCCCTTCCCACCCACCTCTTACCTCACTGAGAAAATAGAAGCCATCTGAGGAAATGCCTGGCAACCTCTATATCAAATCTACAAAATCACAAGTAACAAGTCCGGCCTTCTCTCCCTTCTCTCCAATTATAATGCTCCTCACAGACAAATCTCCATTTTTCCATCTCTCTTCAGGCCCCACCTTCACAGGGACTGTGTTTTATTTTGCAAATGTTCATAGCACACTGACACTGGAAGGCATAAATGGTTTCCCCCTTATACACAGAATCACAGTGAATGTGACAGCTACAAATGTCCATTGATTAATAAAGATGTGTTATATCATCAACTTAAATACCATAAACAGCACTGCAGTGGAATGCAATTTTTCTAAAACAGTAATCAACTCTCAATACAATACAGAACAAAATGAAATAATCTTCCTTTGATATACCCAAGTGACTGTAGTCTTGGAAATTCAGGCTATAGTAAACTGAGAAAAAGAAAAAACTTCATAAAGAAAATCAAGCCCGGCGCCGGTGTAATCCTAGCTACACTGGCAGATGAGATCTGAGGATGGAGGTTCAAAGCCAGCCAGCCAGGGCAGGAAAAGTCTGTGAGATTCTTACCTCCAGTTAACCAACGGAAAACCGAAAATGGCGCTGTGGCTGAAATGTTAGAGTGCTTGTCTTGAGCTGAAGAGCTCGGGAACAACGCCTAGGCCCAGAGTTCAAGCCCCATGACTGACAAAAAAAAAAAAATCAAAGTTGGATTCTAGGTTCAGAAAATTATAAATAAGATATACAGGAATGTCCATTGAAATATTTGAGAGTTGCTTGAGATGTGAGGTATTTCTCCATTTTAGAGAAGAGTTCCACACAGGACAAACCCACTAAGTTCATTAGCCTGACAAAGATTTTGTTTGGATAAACTATAGTTAGGTTTCAGAACATCCCCCTGGGCATATGTGAGCACTAACTTGTAAAGCCCAAGTTTGACAAAGAGCCCCAATACAGTCAATTTATCAAGGACTACCTCCTCCCTAACACTATCTATCTGATCATCTAGGCCTTCATTCTCCTCCCTTCCTATGATATCTGACCAGCTAGCCCTGTCTTCATCAAGAATCCTGTCAAATACTTCTTACCACTCATGCATCCTCTTGGTAATTTTCCATCTACTGATTCCCACCCAGCTCTTTAGCTATAAACTGCCACTTGTCCATGCTATATTAGGGGCTGAGTTCAATCTGTCTCTCTACTACAATACTCTACTGGATCTGACACCTACAAAAATGTCCAAGAGTGGAAAGAGAGAATGGAGACTTGAAAGCTACTACCATAGAATATTTCATCTTTCCAAGAGCCCCGGGGCTGAAATGAAGAGTGGAGGATACAGGCATGAGAAGAAAACAAGGAAAAGAAGGCAGATGGGAAGGATGGAAGCAGAAAAAAAAAAATCTGTTTAAATTCCTAATTGAACTGGGATAGCACATCCTGGAATAGAGTACTAAAGCCCCAAATATAGAATTAAAAGAAAAATTCAAGCCCTGAGTTCCAACACCAGGACTGACTCAAAAATTAAATTAAATTAAAATAAAGCCCAGTCATGCTTCCTTTTTTTCAATTAGTATTTTACATTCTGGTGCCTACAATAATTCATATTTTTAATGAAATTAAAATTTATAATTAGTAGTACATCAATACTCCAATACTCCACAAAGTGCAGCAAATTATACTGAAAGACAGGATTAAAGTTTGTTTTTTCTTTTGTTTTTTGTGTTTGTTGTTTGGTTTTTATGCCTCTCCTGGAGCTGGAACTTAAGAGTCTGGGTGCTATTTCTGAGCTTTCACACTCAAGGCTAGTGATACCTACCTGAGCCACACTTCTACTCCCTGCTTTTTTGGTAGTTCATTGGAGATGAGTCTCTAATGGGCTTCCTGCCCAGTTACCTTTGAATAACAATTCTCAGATTTCAGCCTCCTGAGTAGCCACTACCCAGCCAAAATTAATGTTTTAAAACAGAACAATAAGCTGTTTATCATAGAACTGGCCTGTAATACCAGCAACTTGGAAAGCAGAGATAGGAGAATCATGTTTGTAGGCCAGCTTGAGCAAAAGCATGAGACCCTATCAGAAAGAAAAAAAAAAATGAAAAAGCAAAAGAACTGGAGGTATGGCTGAAGTAGTAGAACACTCGCCTAGCAAATACAAGGCCCTGAGGTAAATCCCCAGTACAGTCAAAAAAATAAAATAATGATCTGAAATAATGCATTCTTTAAATATCACCCACATAAAAATTACGTTTTAATTTTAAAGGTTAAATGTAACTGTAAGAGAAAGTAGAACCAGCTTTTCCTTTAAACAACTCAAAAATTAAGAGCTAACACCAGGCTCTCCGTAACTATGCAGAGTTGACTCTAAACAAACACTAATGGTGCCTCTAATTTTATTAGTTGGTATTGAGGATTTATTATGTGTCATACACTATGCTAGTACATTAGATTTAATGTAATACTCATAGACATAAATTATAATTTAGACATTAAGCAATGTTCACATCTCTCAATTAGATACTATAACTTTTTACCCATATTTTAAGGAATAGGAAACCTAAGGTTTCATGTTACATCCCCAGCATGACTTAGCTATCCTAATGTCAAAAAGGTAATTGTCAAAGACATACAGGTATGTATGAAAAGGTAGTTCATCTGACTATTCCAAAGGTTCTCAGCTAACTACTAAACTAGTAAAGAAATAAATAAATGCCTCAGTGCTGCGATTAATGACAACCAAATCAGTCCCAAATATCTTTTTCAATTGTTTATTATGCTTTACAGGTGTCAAGATATCTGAGAAGAAATGGGAAAATGTTTGACAGGAAAAAGTGAATCAAAAATAGATTAAAATGCAGGCACAACTGGCTGAAAAGCCAAGTTAACCTCTCCTGGTTAATACAACTTTTTTAATAAAAAATATATTTTGAGCCTGGCACCGGTGGCTTATGCCTATCCTCCTAGCTACTCTGGAGGCTGAGATCTAAGGGTCATGGTTCAAAGCCAGCCCAAGTAGGAAAGTCCACCAGACTTCTATCTCCAATTAAGCACCAAAAAAGACAGACTAGATGGCACCAGTGTCTGATGCCTATAATTCTAGCTACTCAGGAGGCAGAGATCTGAGAATCAGGGTTTGAAGCCAGCCCAGGTAGGAAAGTTCATGAGATTCTTATCTCCAATAAATGATAAAAATAAATAAATAAAAGTTGGAAGTGACACTGTGGCCCAAGTGGTAGAGGGCTAGCCTTGAGCAAAAGAAGCTTAGGGATAGCACCCAGGCACTGAGTTCAAGCCCCAGGACCAGAAAGGAAAGGAAAACGGGAAAAACATGAGATATCTATGTATAGAGAGATACATACAGATATAGATAGATAGATAGATAGATACATTCATTCTACTTTGGGTCAAAAATTGTAACACTTCTTTTTAGAGCTCCTCAGTAACAGAACAGCCCTCCATCTTGTTATATATTTACTTGAAAAATGAACCAACAACACAAAAAGAGGAAGTGGTTTCATAATCAAGATATTCTTCAAATATCCCAACTCAGAGCTTGAGGGCAAGGCTCAAGTGGTAAAGAGCTTGCTTAACAAGAGCAAGTCCCTAAATTCAATCCCTAGCACTGGGAAGAAAAATATGCATTTGCATATATATGTGTATAACGGGCTGGGAAGGTGGCTCAGTGGTAGAGCGCTTGCCTTGCATGCATGAGGCCCTGGGTTCGATTCCTCAGCACCATATAAGCAAAAAGAAAAAAGCTG
>NW_012267250.1:13827407-13836793 GCF_000151885.1 Dipodomys ordii
CGCGCCCGCGCTGCCCTCCGGACTTCCACCCCGGAAGGCGGGGAAGGCGCCGAGGGCCGCGCGCCACACAACGCGTGACGACCCGGCGGGCAAAGGACACCACGGCAGACCAACGTGCAGAACTTGGTTCTCACACAGGTCCTGAGAGAGCTGAGGCCAGCTGCCTTCGGCTACGAGGAAAATACACCCGGAAGGGGTAACCCCTAGGTTCGAACCCGCACACCTCTCACACTTCCCGCCCCGGACAGCACCAGGCCCAAAGGCGCCGGAGGCCCGCGCGCCTCGAGCTCCCGCGGAGTTAGCGGACGTTTTCCGAAGCGCGGGCCCGCCACACGGGACGGGACGGATCTTTATTTCTCTGTTTCACAGCCGCTCCAGACACGTAAAGGAAAAGCGGTAGGGGAGAGAAAAGAAAAACCAGGAGGCCAATGCCCACAACCCAAGTTAGCTTGTGCTTTTCAGAACAAAGCCAAGGGAAGGCTTTTAAGACCGGTCGGTACCCCGACGTTCCCATCATCTTTTATCGCATCCACGCCAGTGTCGTGCAAGGCAAGCCTTTTTACCCCCAGCGGCTCCTTCCCCGACAACGGCCGGCGGCGGTGGCAGGCTCCGCCTCTTCTCGAGTCAGGCGCGAGCGCAATGGTTCTTACACTAAAGTGTCTCCGCCTTCCACTTTTCTCTGTAGCAGCGATGGCCGAGTGGTTAAGGCGTTGGACTTGAAATCCAATGGGGTCTCCCCGCGCAGGTTCGAACCCTGCTCGCTGCGGAAAGTGGTTCTTTAGCTTTTTTTCCTAATTTTCATGGGTGCACTAAAATAATAATCCTATTCTCCGCACTGTACGAACCCTATCTGCCAGCTAAGTAGCTCAGCCGCCGGAACGGCTAATGTTGTGAAAGGCCAATAAGTGTCACTTCCAAATGTACACTTTCTGTCAAGAAGAATCTTCCTCTGCCCTAAAAGACAAGAGAAGAATTTTAGAAACGTGTGCAAAATAAAAATAAAGCCAATATTGGTGGAAGTTTTTACAGCCTGGAACTGAAACTAAGAGCAAAGCTATGCTGCTTTTCCTTCTCAGAATCACCTCCAGCTGTTCCCCCTCCCCCTACACACACACACACACACACACCATCCAAAAGTGATGAAAAGGGACTTTTTTTAATATATTTTTTTAATTTTAAAGATACTGTAGAGGGGGTTACAGTTACATGAGTAAGGTAGTGAGTACATTTCCTATCGAGCATTGTTACCTCCTCCTTTGTTTTTCTCCTACCATCCCTCCCCTCCCTGACTCCCCAGCTCCTCCCTCCCCACCCCCCAGAAGTTGTAAAGGTCAATTGCAACATAGAATCTTGTACATCTCATTGTTACACTGGGTCAATATGTATCATTATTTCAGCTTTTTATTCCCCTTCCCATCTCCAAATTAGAAAAATGTATATACAAGATGTAAGGCACTAGAATCAAATACAGTGAAAACAGGCATTATAAAATGGGGGAGAAACAAAAAAAAATCACATAGTACATTATAAATACATTAAAAAGAACAGCAACAAAGATAAAACTTCTTGTGTCCCTATCTTGGGGTTCATTTCACTTAGCATCATCTTATATGGTCATATAAGATATATGGTCATAGCTTTTGACCTTTTCTGCTTGTTCTAAACATATACCAGTTATTGCAAATAATGGAAACCATGGGATCTAGTTTTCTTTGGGCCTGGCTTACTTCACTTAATGTAATTTTTTCCAAGTCTTTCCATTTCCTAACAAATGGGACAATGTCATTCTTTTTGATGGAGGCATAGAATTCCATTGTGTATATATACCACATTTTCTTGATCCATTCATCTACTGAGGGGCATCTGGGTTGGTTCCATATCTTAACTATGGTGAATGATGCTGTAATAAACATAGTTGTGCTGGTAGCCTTAGTATGACCTTGTTTGTGATCGTTTGGGTAAATGCCCAAAAGTGGGATTGCTTGGGTCATAGAGGAGCTCTATGTGGAGTCTTTTGAGGAACCTCCATACTGCCTTCCAAAGTGGTTGAACAAGTTTACACTCTCACCAACAATGCAGTAGGGTTCCCTTCTGTCCACATCCCCTCCAGCATCTGTTGTTATTAGAGTTCTTGATTTTTGCCATTCTAACTGGGGCGAGGTGGTATCTCAGTGTTGTTTTGATTTGCATTTCTTTTATGGCTAGAGAAGTTGAGCATTTCTTCATGTGTCTAGTGGCCATTCTTCTTCAGAGAAGTCTCTCTTTAAGTCTTTCGCCCACTTATTCATCAGGCAGTTGTTTCTTTGAGGATTTGTTGTTGGGGGATTTAATTTTTTTGAGTTCTAAGTATATTTTAGACATGAGACCCTTGTTCATTGCATGGTTAGTGAAGATCTTCTCCCAATCTGTGGGCTTTCTATTGATTAAGGACTTTCTCAAGTTCTACTTACAAAGCCTGATATATCAATCATCATAATGGGATGCAGGCAGACGTGAAGGTGTTTGCGATCTGTGGCCCAGTGTTACGTTTTAAGTCAGAGCTGTGAGGTTAGTGTTTGGTACCCTCCACATCCCTCCCTGCTTCCTCCTGCCTCCTTTCATGTTCCTCCCACCCCATACTCCCAGGTACTCTCATGTTGTTTCCTGACACCTCCCAGACAGCAAGGGTTTTCTGTGGTACTGGTAGTGGCTTGCGCCCACGCTATCGCTATGATTTCGGTAAATGCCTCCCCCAAGTCCACCTTGGTCCTCCAGGTGGTGGACCTTTAGGATGTGGGACCTTGAGGAGAGGAGGATTCTCAGGACACCAGAGACATGCCATGCAAGGTAAGTATGAAACCCCAACCCCTTCCTTGGACGTTTTTGCTTCTTGGTTGATGAGGTAAGTGAATTACTTTGCCACAATCACCCAGGCAATGCCATCTGGTACCCCTACTTGAGGCCCAGGGTAGTAAATCCACCTAATCTTGGACAGGGACCTCCAAAACTATGAACCACAATAATCCTCTTTATAAGTTACCTCAATGGTTTGCTTTAGTGACAGAAAAGTTGACTAATGTGCCACCCTATCATGGCCAAACATACATACTCTCCACCAGTTAACTTCCCCCTTTTGCTTCCATCTATGCCAATAGTTTCCTAGTTGCATTCATCTTTTATCAATCAGGATCAATTATAAAATACACAAAACCCAGATCTAGTGCCTTCAATCCATACAAGTTGCTCTCAAAAAGCATAAGAGAGAAATGTCATTCCTGTATCCAAGAAACAGAAATAGTACAGAATTTCTCTTCTTTATTTCAATTCAAAAGTTTAATATTTTGTTCCATATTAAAATACTAATTCAAGGACTGGGCATAATGGCACATGCTTGTGATCCCAGCTACATAGTAGGGAGACGGGATCTGGCCTGCGCCATCTCAGCCATCTGGTAGATGGTAGGGTCTGGCATCTGTCTTCATGGTGGGGGAAGGTGAAGCCCCAGCCTCCCAGGTGATAGGCATACCTGAATCCCTGGAGGCAAGGGCACTAACTAGTAACTAGGTTACTAAACCTGTTGGTCCAGTGCCTGGGACTCTGTTTCCTGTGACCCTGCCCCCTGACCCTCACATTATTGCCTAACAGTGTTAAGTGTATTTGCTGGCTGCTGGTCTTTGAGGCAGGAGTCCACCATAAAGACTCTGGATTCAGCCTCTCACAATGTAGCTTCTTCATTTTCTCTCTGTACAACACATGGGATGCAGAGTTCATAGGATCGTGGTCCAAGACCAACCCCAGGCAAAAATGAGAAACTTGACTGGGTTGCTAGAGGACTCACGCCTATAATCCTAGCTACTCAGAAGGCTGAGATCCATAGGATGATGATTGAAAGCCTACTGAGCAGAAAAGCCCATGACACTCCATCTCCAATTAACCAACAAAAATCCACTAGGCTGAAGGTGTGACTCAAATAGTGAGAATGTCAGCCAAGGAAAGCTGAGCAAGCTCCGGTCCCTGAATGATAGAATGCTTATCTAGGAAGTGTGAGGTGCTGAGTTCAATCCTCAGTATTGCCAATTTTTTTTTTTTAATGGGAGAGATCCAAAATATGCTTTACAGCCTTCCTGGCAGCTCAACATACTATTCTGTATACTTCCAGTAAGTCTCTGCTTTAATCATCCCCATTTTTTATCCTTCCAAATACCAGATGCAAATTCCTATTTGCCTAGCTATCAACTGCTGGGAATATTCGAATTCTTGTTTGTTTGTTTGTTTTTAATGCCAGTCCCCAGGCTTGAACTCAAGGCCTGGGCACTGTCCCTGAGCTTTTTATGCTAAAATTAGTGCTCAATCACTGCAGCCACAACTCTACTTCTGGCTTTTTGGTCATTCATTGGAGGCAAGAGTCTCATGGACTTTCATGCCCAGGCTGGCTTTGAATCAGGATCCTTAGATCTCAGTCTCCTGAGTAGCTAGGATCACAGATGTAAGCCACCTGGGCCCAGCTCTTTGCCTTGCCTTTTATCACAGGAGAGTCTGGGTAAGCCAGGAGGAAAGCACTTTGCAGAACTTTGTCTCTGCAGATCAGACCCCTCACCTTCATCTTCCTAAAAGTAGAACAGATATCACCTGACCTTTATGCAACTTAGAAGTCACCTCTCTCTGTGGTAATGGAAACGTCCACAGGAGACATTGCGGGTGGGGAGCATGGAAAATAGTACAGTCAATCTGTTTCTCAAGGGAAATAACTTCACTCCTGTTACCACATTTCTCCCCCCAACCACTACCAATTCTCCTGTGAATCCTTAGCAGCTAGTTTTTCTCTGACCCAAACCTCAAGTCTGGGCAGTCTTTTCCTGCAAGATCTGCTTGTTCTGCTTTTTTACACTACAGAGAAATTCAGACCTGCCCTGCATGCTGACATTGGAGGACCCCACCATAATCCCATCATTCACTCGCCAAGAAGCAGAACATGCCCACTAGAATTCACCCTAAGTCATCCCTATTCCTCACCCACTGCATTTACCACTAACTCCGCTGGGAATCCACTTTTTCCTGTATACCCCTACTGCCAAGTCTAAATCAACACCACCTCTCATTTCTCAGCCTACTAGTTTCCTCCTCCATCCACCCTTCTTCTCTCACCTGTTCTTTAAAAATACACACGTGGAAGCTGGGTGCCAGTGGCTCATTCCTATAATCCTAGCCATTTGGGAGGCAGAGAGCACTGAGGATTGCACTTGCAGCCCATGCAGGAAAATCCATCATACTCTTATCTCCAAGTAACTACAAAAGAGCCAGAAGTGGAGGTGTGGCTCAAATGACGGAGTGCTAGCCTTGGGAGGTTGGGGGAAGCTCAGAGATAGTGCCCAGAGTTCAAGTCCTAGGACCAACAACAACAACAACAACAACAAAAAGCTCTCCTAAGCTTCCCCTTAAAAACTTTCTGGAATTTTTCATGTGCTCTTATAATAAAGACTAAAATCACTAGCAAGACCTCATGACTCTCCTTTGTCCTTCATAGCACACTCCTGGCCCTCTCCTCCCTTGTCCTGTGGCCAGATATACTGTCCTTTTATTTCATTGAACTTGGAGGACCAAACTGTTTCCCAATTTAGGAATTTTGCACATGTTCCAAAGTCAACCTCCTCAAACTGCTCAGGCCACTTCTTACTTCTTATGTGATTTCACACCATTGTATTTCACAACAGTGATCATGCTGTGGGATACTTTAGTATGAAAGTTTGCTCTTCTCTGTCTTTGTGTGTGTGTGAATGTGTGTGACATGCACTCCCGCGTATGTGCATGGGATACCTTTGTATGAAAGTTCACCCTTCCCCTTGTGTGTGTGTGTGTGTGTGTGTGTGTGTGCGCGCGCACGCACACATGCATGATGTATATGACCTCTAAATCCTCTACTCCAGCATCTGAATAAATGACGTTTGAAGTTGTGAGGATCAGAAAGCAAGAGGCCTCAGAGTACTTGAAGGGTGGAGGTGGGATCTCTCATGAGGGATGGTGGATTCTGTTTTCTTCAGCTTGGAGGATGAAGCAAAGCTGCCTGAAGACGCTTGTGCCCGGGCGGCTCAGATTCACAGGAGTATTGCAGCAGAACCACCTCAGAGGTGGCAGCACTGCTTACCATGATTTATGAAGCTCTTACTTAACACTCCTTGTTCCCTGTAAAGGAATTTCATCCCTGGTGATTTCATTAGTGAAAGCATTGTGCAGTGGACTGAGATAAAGCTGGCCTAGGACATGTGTACAGCCTGAATTCCAAGTCCCCCCAGGGGGATGCTCACTTATGGAGGTCTTGTTCCCCATCACACCCCCACTGACCCTAAATGTAAATGACTAATGGCATCAGCTATGTCTCCACTCCTTCAAAGGTCAGAGGAGTGCAAGACCTGGGCTGATATTGTGAGATGACACAGAAAACCTGTTCTATCAGAAGCACTGGAGAAAACTGGGATTTCAGTTCTTTTTGTTTTTGGCCATGGGGCGTGAACTCTGGGCCTGGGTGCTGTCCCTCAGCTCTTCAGCTCAAGGCTAGCGCTCTACCACTTGGAGCCACAGCGCCACTTCTGGCTTTTTCTGCTTATGTGGTGCTGAGGAATCGAACCCAGGGCCTCTTGCATGCAAGGCAAGCGCTCTACCATTGAGCCACCTTCCCATCACGGATTTCAGTTCTTGTTCCAAAGAGTCCCTTCTTCACCTCTGTGACCCTGCACAATCCCACCTCACACAAGTTCAGATGCCACAGGAAATTTGCTTCTACTCCCTTCCCACTTTCCCATGTACTACACTGGTTCATAGTCTCCGGTCCAAAGACAGTCTCTCAGGTGCCAAAGAGTGGACATGATGGACTTACATTTACCTTAGCAGCATTGTGTCATTCTAGGCTACCAGGGAATATATGTGGACAAAACAAGATCTCCATTTGTTTCTCAGGCCATTCAGAAGACTCCAGCGGCCCTTGGGCCTTTTGCTCTTCATGATCTATGCTTCCTGAGGTCTGGGATGAAGAAGCAACTAGGGCTGGCAAACTTCTGTGTTGGCAGGAGAAATCAGAGCCCTTTCTTCTTTTCATTTTTAATCCTCCCATGTCACACTTGTCTGCAAAGACTTTGTGGGGATGTATTTCCTTCTCAGCATACCCACTTAAGATTATCAGACTAACCTAGGAGCAGTGGTTCACATCTGTAACCATAGCACTTGGGAAGCTGAGGCAGAAAAATTGAGAGTTCCAGGTCAGCTTGAGCTAGAGTTAGAGGTTGTCGTTTTTAAAATACATATCAAGGGCTGGGAATGAGTCCCCATGGCAGAGTGCTTGCCTAGCATGTACAAGAGTTCTACCTTAAACACTGTTTTAAAAAACAAACAAACAGGGCCTGGGAAGGTGGCTCAGTGGTAGAGTGCTTGCCTTGCACACATGAGGCCCTGGGTTCCATTCCTCAGCACCACATAAGCAGAAAAGGCCAAACGTGGCTATGGCTCAAATGGTAGCTAGCCTTGAGCTGAAGAGCTGAGGGACAGCAACCAGGCCCAGAGTTCAGACCCATTACCGACCAAGAAAAACAAATAAACAAACAAACATAGGAGGCTAGGAGTGTGGCTTAGTGGTAGATTGCTTGTCTAGCATGCATGAACCCTGGGTTCAATTCCTCAGTACCTCATAAACAGAAAACACTGGAAGTGGTGCTAAAGCTCAAGTGATACTGTACTAGACTTGAGCAAAAGAAGATCAGGGACAACACCCAGGCCCTGAGTTCAAGCCCCAGGACTGGCAAAAGCATAAACAAACAAAACATAGATCTGGGTTATAGCTCAGTGATAGATCACATGCTTACCAGCTTAGGCCTTAGGGTTCAATTCCCATCAAAAGAAGGATTTTCTCACTAAAAGTCCCTTCTGCCAACTCAAATGACCTGGGAAAATAGAACTCACTGTCTCAGTATAGGTGGACCATTATTTATTTACACAAAACCCTACTGATGACCATGAAAGTTGTTTCCAATCTTTTGATTTTACTAATAAAAATTTTAAAAAGTACTTTAGGTGGGTGTTGATACCTGTAATCCTCACTACTCAAGAGGCTGAGATCTGAAGGATAGAAGCTAGAGGCCAGCCTGAGCAAAAATAGCCCCTGAAACTCCATCCCCAAAATGACTAGTAAAAAGCAGGATTGAAGGCATGGTTCAAGCAGTAGAGCATCATCCTTTCAAGTTCAAGGTTCTGAGTTCAAACCTCAGTTCAGCCAAAAGGGAAAAAAAGAAAGAAAACTCTTTTATATATGACTTTTTCTATTTTTTATCAGCTCAAGATGGGCCAGCAATAATTTCAGTGACTGCAACCCCTGTTAACTCAAATGCCTTCTGGGTATAGTACTCACTGCCTCTGGCCCACCAAAGGGACAGCAAATACCAGAGCTAGAAAGGATGCAGATCTAGAGCCTTCCCACTAACATGAAAGGTATCATTTATAAAGCCTACAGCAGTGGTAGGAGTTGCATGAGGCTGCTCAGTTATGGCTGCTGCTTGCAGACATCCTACGGATAAGATGGATAGCACTGAATAACTTTTCAGCCCCTCCATGTATATTACAGCACAGCCCCACCTCCTTTGCAAGACTGACTTGAGGGTGGATTCATTTTAGAAATTCATTTACCTCCAAAATGCAGGCTAAGGCTCATGGTACAGCTTGTCTATTGCTTTTCCTGTTCCTGCTTTCAACATCAAAATTAGCCAATATATCCTTCAGATCTACTCATGACACTTTGATCTTGGTTTGCATTCACATCAGGGCTTGAAAAATGACCGCTCCTCAGGCAGATTGATGTTTCCTGAGCCATTCATTTCCAGTATGCTTTCATGCTTCAGCACTACCACCGCATAATATGTCTTGCTGACCCATGTTTTTCCCTACTGCTTTTTAAGCTTCATTAAAAAATAATAATAATAATAATAACCCTTCAACTATTGTTCTCAAGATTGTCTCCATAAAGCATCTACTGTGCTACTGACTTGGTCATGTGTTCATCTTTCAGTTTTTCAGTTGCTTTTTTTCAATTATTTAACTTTATTATTATCTACTACTTACTATTGTTACTATGACAGGACTTCTCATGGGGGGAAAGGTTTGCCTACTGGAAAAATGAGAAATTTTCACCTTGCCAACTATAAAACCCCCACAGAGCTACAACATTTTCCAGTTGTAACTTTTCTAGACTGTAGTGTCACTGCTTCTGAGGGATATATTTGTTCTTGTTCTTGCTCCTGTTGCTTTTGTTTGTTTGTTTTGGTTTGGTTTTTTTGGGTCCAGTCGTGGGGCCTGAACTCTGGGCCTGGGCGCTGTCCCTCAGCTCTTCAGCTCAAGGCTAGTGCTCTACCACTTGAGCCACAGCGCCA
>NW_012267250.1:13838108-13844848 GCF_000151885.1 Dipodomys ordii
AAAAAAAATTAAGCAAGAGCACAAGGCCCAGAGTTCATTAAATTATTGAGCTGGGCACTGGTGGCTCATGCCTGTAGGCCTAGCTACTCAAGAGGCCGAGATCTGAGGATCCTGGTTCAAAGCTAGCTTTTCTTTGGTTACCAGTAGAATTTCTATGTTTTACCTTCTGTTTACTAGTTGTTTTGCATTTCAGTTGCTGACTTACTACTGAAGTCGTCATTGGTCTCTGAAAACTGCTGCTGAAATTGCTCCCCAGGAGAATTCTTCCTGAAAACACAAACAGACCTCATGACTGTGAAGATAGCAATTTCAAAGGAAAGAGGCTAATGAATCTCGGGCTGAGGGTTTGTAGTCTTAATATCTACTTGTTCGGCAAGTTGATAACTCCATTAGATTTTTAAGATTTATCTACCCCTCCCCTTCCCCATTACCCTTCCTGCCCATGTTGAAGCACTTAAAATAACTGGTGCAAAACTAATTGCAGGCTGCATGATAACAGCAATTAATGTCTGTCACTTTCTGTGCTTCATTGTCAGTGTGATGGTTCAACTTCTGCTTTCGGGTAGAGGGGCCTGACTGACTGAGTGATTCTGAGATACATGTAGGCTTATTTGGGCTTTTGTGGGGGGGGGGCTTGCACTCTGGGCCTGGACACTGTCCCTCAGCTCTTCAGCTCAAGGCTAGTGCTCTACCACTTGAGCCACAGCACTACTTCCAGCTTTTTCTGCTTATGTGGCGCTGAGCAATTGAACCCAGGGCCTCATGCATGCGAGGCAAATGCTCTACTATTGAGCCACCTTCCCAGCCACATGTAGGCTTGTTATGGTCTCAGGCACCTTTCCCTCTTTCTCTATTCCTATCCCTCAGGCTGTTTGAGGAAATGATTTTCTGGACCTACCTGATACCAAGGCTGTGGAAGATGCTTTTGGTACCAGATGTCCTCAAATAATAAAAGAATCACCTAGGAAAGCTTACTCAAAACAATCCTTGGACCTCATGGTTGGAAATATAACTCAGAAGATACACAGTGAACCCAGGAATCCACTTTTTAAAAAAAATGGTTGAGATGCAGGAGTGTCTATTGTCCACACTTTGGAGAATGCTGGCATCAATCCTTGGAGGAAGAAGTGTCTTTATATTGAAAATCTTCAAGGTACACACAGAAATACAGGGGGCAGAGGGGCAGTGCCTTCTTTGGAGTCTATTTTCCAAAGGGTCACTTTAGAGGGAATTGTGCCAATAAGACCATGATTCAGTGAAACAAGGACATTATATGCTAGCAATACAGAAACATTATATGCTAGCAATACAGTGCTGCTAACTGCATCCAGGGGCAGAGATGGGATACCAAAACCAAAGAAATAAGAAAGGAGACAGAAGATAGAAAGTGGGGTACCAGGGTGGTCCTGCACTCACTGGCTTCTGAACCCTGAGCTCCTATAGCAAGTGTATTTATTTAGTTCAGTACAGGGAAGGTTATTATAGGTACATGCAGGAAATATGTTGGAAATGAACTTTACAACTTCAGGAGGGGGGGGTGTGGGAGGTGGTGGAGAAAAGGGATAGTAGGAAAAAACAGGAGGGGTTAGCAATGGTCAACAAGAACTGTACTCATTATCTTACTCATGTAACTGGAACCCCTACAACCTCTTTACAATAAAAGGAAATTTAGAAGAAAAAAAAAACACGTCAATCTATCTTGTGGTTGCAATATAGTTTGTATCCATAGTAATAAGTAACTTCCTACGTTAGGGAACAGTGAGAAACGGTGAACGTAACATAAACATTCATCTTATTCCCATGGTCTCAACCATTACAAGGTCCAATCAACTGTGACTTAGACATCATCGGGTCCAGTTAGTAGTAAGTTACCCATTTATCCTGCCTGGCCTGATTGACCTTTCCAGGGTACAAATTCTCAGCCTTCTGAGTACTGAAGAGGTGGCATTCCAACCTCTGAGCCCTTTCATGGTATCACAGCTCTGCTCGCATTCCCTGCAATGCAGTATGCAACAAAATGTTGTGCCCCTGCCATGTTGAAGGGTAGCACCCAGTGATGCTACCATCGTTTAGTGACATGTAGCAACACTCCAGTGTTGGAATTCTCTCTTTCACTTATGTCCTCACATCCTAAGAGGCCTATCTAAACTTCTACATCCCTCCTTCCTCTGGCCACAGAGTTTTGCCTACCAGAAACTTTCAGATTCTTGAACACAAAGGCTCCCTTTGTGAACAAAAGCATTTCTCGGCACAGCATTATCATCAAAACTGGCCCAAGCACCTAGCAGAATTACCAGATTTGTTAGGATTTCTTTATGCCCCCCCTAAGTTTTATTTATGGAGTCTGCACCCACACAGACATTAGCAGATGCTTTCTGGGTGGACCTATCTGCTACTGCTGCCCAATGCTGCCATCTTGTGACTATGGGAGGAACTGTGACCTCAACTTTTTATCAGGAGCCTAGCTGAATGAATAAACTGGAGTACCATTTTGTCCATCGCTTTTGAATCTAGCTAGCACCTATTTTGAAAGTTTGAACAGAAAAAAAAATCTTCTCGGAAAAGAATCACAACTTGTTTGATATTAAAAATCTTGTGAAGAAGTAGCTGAGAGTTTTGTAAGACAAGTTCACCAAAATGCTAACAATAGCTAATAACCATTTATACGTTGTTCACATAGGACCTGAAATTCTCCTTTTCTCCTGAAGTAGAATCGCTCCAAAGGAATGATCTATTCGATACTCTGCAGAAACCAGCCTACATTTGTTGGAAGTGCTTTCCTTAGTTCATTGTTTTCTTCAGGGCTGTATGTGCAAAGAGGAAACCTTCTTCCAGTTCCTCGCTAAACACACACAATACTGAGCCACTTTCTTGCTTCTTCTCTGAAACCACTTTTAACATTTATCCCTCGGATAGCATGCCACGTGTCTCTGGTCTGCTCATTTCCTGTCTCTTGCCTCTCCTCCAGTCAACACGGCTTCCCACTTCAGCTCTCCACTGGAGCTGATTTGTTGATGATGCTTTTCTGGTCTCTCTTTCCTCTCCTGCTCTGATGGTTCTGTGTATTCACGGGGCTATAGGTCTTTGTGACAAGAGTCTGCCTGCATTCACCAGCCTTCTGCTAAAGACTCCCAATTCAACCTCTTAAGAAAAAAAAAAAAAAACTTATGCAGACACATCACTAACACCAATCCTAGTGAGATGGACACCCTCAGGCCCACATAGATCAGATGGGCTTCTCATAGCGGAGACTCCATAGGAATAGAGAAGAACAGTCCCTACCACAGCCCAAAGCAAGGCAGGAAGACAGACAAATGGCTTCTTCTCAAGTCCTCTGAAAGAGAACTTTCACCAGATGACCATGAAGACTGACCACAAGTGCAATACTATTGTGGCAGCTACTTTCACCCACCATCTGTCATGTGTGAGGCCATGTGTTCAGGAAAGGAAACCAGTGGACTGGGCACTGGTGGCTCACACCTGTAATCCTAAGCTACTCAGGAGGCTGAGATCTGAGGATCATGGTTCAAAGCTAGCCCAGGCAGGAAAGTCCGTGAGACTCTTATCTACAATAAACTACTCAAAAAACTGGAAGTGATGCTGTGGCTCAAGCGGTAGAGCGCTCACCTTGAGCTGAAGAGCACAAGGACAGCGCCCAAGCCCAGAGTTCAAGTCCCCGCGACCAACCAAAAAAAGAGAGAGAGAGAGAGAGAGAGAGAGAGAGAGAGAGGAAGGAAGGAAGGAAGGAAGGAAGGAAGGAAGGAAGGAAGGAAGGAAGGAAGGAAACCAGTGGTGAACAAGACTCGTTTTGCTCCAAGTAACTCATGGGCTTGCTATACCCATATATGGTTACAAGACATTGTGATGCACACCCAAAACAAGACTGATTCAAGTGCCAAGGAAACACCTGAGCCAGTGGGAGGGAACTAAGGAAGAAAGACTTCTAGCCCCTTCCCTCACTTCACTGGGAAGAAAGTAAGTCCTTCATACCTCTCAGTTCCAAGTTGGCAGTGCTGAAACACTAAAGTAGGACTCATGACTCCTGTAAAAACCAGCAGTGGCTCCAAGAAAGCAATTATTCAAAGCAAGGCAGGAAGGTTAGGGAGGCTGAATAGTTTTATCAGGCCATTGTTTGTACAGTTTGTCTAGTTTTCTGCAGCTCCTTCTTACTTTCTGCCTCACCCTTGTATGTAGATTATGATGTCATATAAGGAGAGAAAAGTAGAACAACAATTTAAAGGGAGGGAAGTAGTTGATGCTTATTAACTTTCTTTGCTGGGGTGGTACTGGACTTTGAACTCAGGTCTCTCAGAGTTGCTAAGCAGACATTCTAGCCCTAGATCCATGCCTCCCCCCCACCTCCCAGCCCTACTTTCTAGGATGGCTTATATTCATTCCCTAGGACCTCCATAACAAACAACAGGAAACAGGAGATCTTAACAGAGTCATTTTTCTCTATTGTTTAATTTTATTATTTTATTAGCATAAATTAATGTCTAAAATGGGTTTCATTGTGATATGTACATACATGCCTATAACATTCTCAGTCAATTCACTTCTTTCCCGTCCTCTTCCTCCCCCTCCTCCTCCTGGTTAAAACTTTTCAGTTTTTTTTTGTTTTTTTTTTTTTTTGGTCAGTTGTGGCCCTTGAACTCTGGGGCTGGACACTGTCCCTCAGCTCTTCAGCTCAAGGCTAGCACTCTACCCACAGCACCACTTCTGGTTTTCTGGTGGTTCATTGGAGATAAGAGTCGCATGGACTTTCCTGCCTGGTCTGGCTTTGATCCTCAGATCTCAGCCTCTTGAGTAGCTAGGATTACATGTGTGAGCCACTGGCACCCAGCTTCAGTGGATTTTTCTAAAGTTATTCTCATACAACAGAGACTTATTGTCTTATAGTTCCAGTGAATAGAAGTCCAGATATCAGCTGTGTCATGTCCCCTGAGGAGAGAATCCTTCCTGCCTCTTCCTCACTCACATGGTAACCATGGATCCTTGACATTCCTTGGAATACAGCTCTGTACTCCAGTCCCTGCCTCTCACGTTCACGTGGCATCCCCTCAAAGTGCCCACTCAAATGACCTTATCTTACCTTGAATGCATGTGAAAAGATCCAATTTCCAAAGTCACCCTCAAAAGTGGAGGATTTGCTGCATGTCCACAGCTCATGCCTGTAATCCTAGCTACTCAGGAGGTTGAGATCTGAGAATCACAGTTCAAAGCCAGCCCAGACAGGAAAGCCCATGAGACTCTTATCTCTGATTAATCACCAAAAATCTGGAAGTGGAGCTATGGCTCAAGTGACAGGGCACCAACCTTGAGCAAAAGAAGTTCAGGGCCAGCATTCAGACCCTCAGTTCAGGTCCCAGGTCTGGAGCGTGTGTGTGTGCGCATGTGCACACACACACACACACACACACACACACACACACACACAGAGTGATATAATGTACCCTTATGTACACATTTCTCAAGTTCAATAATCAGCCATTCTCTGCTAACCATGTTTTAACTAACCCCTAGCTGCTCTGCCCACCTTACATTATTTTGAAGCAAATCCTAGACCTCATGTCCTTAGAAATATGGTACCTCTCCAAAGAGTGTTTTTGATCTTTGTTTGTTGGTTTTTTGTTTTTTGTCCGTTGTGGGGCTTGAACTCTGGGATTGGGGGCTGTCCTTGCACTCTTCAGCGCAAGGCAAGCGCTCTATGGCTTGAGCCAGACTTTTCTGCCCGGGCTGGCTTTGAACCATGATCCTCAGATCTCAGCCTCCTGAATAACTAGGATTACAGGCGTCCGGCCCCAAAAAGTGTTTTAATATGACACAAAAACATGATCAGACCTTGAAACGTTGATCAATACTACCTAGTCAGTGTCCAACTGTCCAGCGGTCCCTGCTTGTGAACAGCTTGTTTGGATCAGGATCCAAATGAGGCCCTCAGAATGGAAGATATTTAAACTGCCTATCTAGGAAGCAGGTTCCCAAGCTTAGCATCTTTTTGTCCCTCTGGCTGGCTGAGTACTGATGGTTTACTCACTGAAACTGGGTGTGGAGATAGGCAGTGGGGGAATTGCTGAACTGAGCCAAGCGAACTGAATTTAAAGGGTTTGGAGGAAGATTTGGTAAGAGAGAAGGCAAGAAAAGCAGGGACCGCAGGCAGAGGTAAAAGGAGGAGCCAGAGGCGAGCTATAGATCCAGACAACACAGGCCAAGGTGAAACGAGCTAGAGAGACACGAAGTAGCTCAAGTGGGGAACGGCTACCTAACAGATGTTGAAGAACAGCTGCCTGTACAAGCCCTTTACATTAGTCACCCAGAAATTCTTTTTTTTTTTTTTTGCCTGTCCTGAGACTTGAACTAAGGGCCTGGGCACCCTTACCCTCTCTGCTCAAAGCTAGCACTTGAGCCACAGGGCCACTTCCAGCTTTTTCTATTTATGTGGTACTGAGGAGTCGAACCCAGGGCTTCATGCATGCTAGGCAAGCCCTCTACCACTAAGCCACCTTCCCAGCCTGAAAATTCTCTATTTTCAAACACACCAAATGCCATCAAGCCCGTAAGTCGTTCCTTTCTACTCAAGATACCCTTAACCAGCTTTTATTGCGGTCCTTCATCCTGGAAAAGTTCTAATCATGCTTCAGAACACAGCTCAGAGGAAAGGGGAGGCAGGGAGGATTAAAAGTTCAAGCCCAGTTGGAGCTACATAGCAAGACTATATTTAAAAAAAAAAAAAAAAAAAA
>NW_012267250.1:13844898-13854012 GCF_000151885.1 Dipodomys ordii
TATTTAAAAAAAAAAAAAAAAAAAAGCTCAGCTAGCCACGCCTCTATGAAGCTCTCTCTGACACTCTTCTCCCATCCATCACTTGATAACATTCTTCAAAATGCAATGCTACTGTCTTCAGATCTGTATTAGTTTACCTTTGTTACTATTAAAAAACATATATATCTGAAACTGGGAAACGCTTAAGTGTGGGCGGTGTGTTTATTCAGCTCGCACAACAAAGCACAGCACTGCACTGACTCTGGCAAGAGCTCCCCGGCTATGCCACCTCATGGTAAGATGGCAGCATGGTGGGCACAAGTACTAGAGGGCAGAATACCAAGAGGAGGCAGGAAGCCACAGTGTGGGCGAGGGGCTGGGTGGCTCTTGGAAAGAAACATAAGAACCCATTATGGAGAGGAGAAAGGATGAGAAGAGCTGCCTGATGTGTTCCCTCCAGCGATGAGGACAGAGGATGCATGGGAAAGTCAGGGCCTCACAGATGCCTATCACTGAACCTGGAACGGAAGGGAATTGAAGCCTTTCGTTGTGTGGCATTTTCATCATTTCTCAGTAATTGCATCAGTTTTATAATTTCTTCCATCGCTGACTCCCCCAGAAGCCCCAGCATCTCCTGTCATCTGTGATGTGGAGGTAGCAAGGGATGGTGTTTGCCTTTCCAGGAAATTAAAGACTGCCCTTAATAACTGTGTGCGTCATCGGCACTGGTTGCTGGATCTCAGATGTGGGCAGGGAAAGGATATGAAAATGTATAAGCAAGAAAAAAAATCTTATCTCTTCCCTAGCTAGCTCTCCCTTGACAAGAAATATCTGCAAAGTCTTTTTTTGCATTTCTAGTGTTCTCATCAAAGAGCCTATTTTTGCTAGGGTGAGAATAGGTCCAGCGAGTACTGAAAACTCTTTGAACCCATAGGAAATTGTGGACCCCGCCTCCTCTTTCCAGGATCACTCTGCTGAGCTGCTGTTTACTTAAAAGAACAAACATGCTCCAGTGTTGTATTTCAACATTTCAGGATGCCCAGAAGGCAAGCAACTGGAGCACTAATAAAACCCCCTGTTCTCTTTTCTCTGCGGATGGGGTCAGAAGAAACATGTGCTCTAGTTTTATTATTGTTTTATATCTTGGGTATTCCCTCCTAGTAAAGGTCAGGAGAGGTGCTGGGCAAATTGTTCCATAAACACTGTGCTTCAGACTGAGCCACTCGACTCAACTAAGTCTACTAGAGTTCAATAAACTCTAAAGGCAGGAATTTCAGGACCAAAGCAATGTTTTCTAGTTTTGTATTTTTTTTTCCCTTCAACCTAACGGCCTTAGGATCTCTGAAACCTGACAAGTTACGTTTGTTGTTTGCTTAAGAATATAACAACCAAGGGCTGGGAAGTTGGCTCAGTGGTAGAAGCGCTTGTCTTGCATGCCTGAGGCCCTGGGTTCGATTCCTCAGCACCACATAAGCAAAAACGAAAAAAGCCAGAAAGTAGTGCTGTGGCTCACAGTGGTAAAGCGCTAGCCTTGAGCTGAAGAGCTGAGGGACAGCGCCCAGGCCCAGAGTTCAGGCCCCATGACTGGACCAAAAAAAAAAAAAGAATATAACAACCAGCTGGGTTTGGGCAGCTCATACCTGTAATCCTAGATACTCCAAAGGCTGAGGTGTGGAGGATTGCAGTGGAAGCCAGCTCAGGTAGAAAAATCCAAGAGATTCCATCTGCAAATTAACTAGCAAAACTCTGGGCTCAAGTAGTAGAGAACCAGCTGAGCAAACACAAGGCCATTAGCTCAGTCCCTGGTCCTAGGATCACAGAATAAAATAATAAAAATAATAATAGGGCTGGGAAGGTGGCTCAGTGGTAGAGCACTTGCGTTGCATGCCTGAGGCCCTGGATTCGATTCCTCAGCACCACATAAGCAAAAAAGAAAAAAAACAGAAGTGGCACTGTGGCTCAAATGGTAGAGCACTAGCCTTGAGCTGAAGAGCTGAAGGACAGCGCCCAGGCCCAGAGTTGAGGCCCACGATTGGACCAAAATAAATAAATAAATAAAAATAAAAATAATAATAGCAACCAAATTCCAAATGCACATACATACTTTCTGACTCATAAATTCCAGTGATGAATATGTACCCTACATGTACATTTCACAGACAAGAAGTACTTTGTGCAATAAAGTGTGACTTATGATTGTAAGGCCTGAGGCCTGATTGTACACATTTACAATCCCAGCATTCTAGATATTGAAACAAGTTTATGAATTCAAGGCCAGCTTGGGCTACATGAAGAGACCTTATATCAAAATAATAAAAAGTAAAGATAGCCTGAAATAGAGGATAAGTTACATAAATTATGGTTCAGCTACACAATGGGATTATAGGCAGTAGATAAAAAGAATAAAGTAACGCAGGCATTAGGAAACTCCAGAAGATGAATTAGCTGAGTAATACATACAATAGTATGTACAATATGCTACAGAGGCACAACAGATAATGTGACTGGAAGAATTTTTTTTTAATTTTGTATTGCACAAGGCTGGAGGCATTACTCAAGCAAGAGTGCTTGCCTAGGAAGGCCCCAAATTCAAAAATCAGTACCACCAAAAAAAAAAAGAAAAGATCCTCATTGTTTTGATGATTTGGCATATTGGAGTAGGCAAAAGGCCTGGCTTAGTAATAACCCTTTGTATGGAACATATTGTCTTCTCAAAAGCCCTAGAGAGGCAGGGGCAAGAGGATTGCAAATTCAAGGCTAGCCTGGAATACACAACAAAACCCTGACTCAAAAAAAATAAAATAGCTGTTTGGAAACTAAGATCAGGGGATTGCAGTTCAAGAAAAAGCAATTGAAAGCCAGGCATCAGTGGTTCACGCCTGTAATCCTAGCTACTCAGGAGGCTGAGATCTGAGGATCACGGTTCAAAGCCAGCCCGGGCAGGAAAGTCCGTGAGACTCTTATCTCCAATAAGCCACTAAAAAACCGCAAGTGGCGCTGTGGCTCAAGTGGTAGAGTGCTGGCCTTGAGCTGAAGAGTGCAGGGACAGTGCCCAAGCCCCGAGTTCAAGCCCCAGGACCCACCAAAAAAAAAGCAATTGAAGTTTGTAAGTCTCCATCTCCACCAATGACTTGGTACAGTGGTATGACATAGTGTCCTAGCAACCAGGTAAGCACCAATAGGAAGACTGCTACCAAGGCTGACCCAGGCATAATAGAAGACTGTCTCAAAAGGACAGACTCAAGTGGGCTGGCAGAGTGGCTCAAGAGGGAAAGCACCTGCCTGGCAAGTCCAAGGCCTTGAATTCAAACTCCAGTACTGGGACCCAGGGGATGGGGTGGGGGGAACTACTCATTGTCAATTTACCATAACTAAAACCATAGTGTGGATGGCTTATAAATGACAGAATTTTATCAAGGCAATTCGTATCTGATGAGGGTCTGCTTTCTGGCCCATACACAGTGCTTCATGCAGTGTCCTCACATGGTACAAGAGACTCTAGGAGCCTCATCACCCCTCACTGTCTTTCCTTCCTTTATAAGGATGCAAACTCACCCATAAAGGCTCTGCCCTCATCACCTAACCATACTCCAAAGGCCCGATAATAAATTACAACCTTCTAAATTTACAATGTTAAAGCAGAAACAACTTTTCAAATTGTTTTAAAATACAATTGAGCCAGGCACTGATGGCTCACACCTGTAATCCTAGCTGCTCAGGAGGCTGAGATCTGAAGACCTCAGTTCAAAGCCAACCTAGGCAGGAACGTACATGAGACTCTTATCTCCAAGTAACCACCAGAAAACCAGAAGTGTTACTGTGGCTCAAAGAGACAGAATGCTAGCCTTGAGCAAAAGAGCTCAGGGACAGCACCCAGGCCCTAAGTTCAAGCCCCATGACTAACAAAACTAAAGTACAGTTGAAGGGCTAGGGATGTGGTGCAAGTGGTAGAGTGTGTTTGCTTAGCAAGCATGAGGCCTTAAGTTCAAACCCCAGTACCAGCAAAGGAAAAGAAAGAAAGGAAGGAAGAAAGAAGAAAAGAAAGAAAGACAGAAAGAAAGAAAGAAAGAAAGAAAGAGAAAAAGAAAGTTGAATATACATATGAACACTGGAAACAGTATTTATTTCATTCCATAGAGTGTAGACAAGTAATTTCGCATTTCATTTGAAGACAAGAGTCAGAAAACAGTTAGTGTAGATCCAGCATTAATAGAGATCATGGTATACCAAGGAAATATTTAAATACAGAAACACATTACCAATTGGTTTCTTTTTTTTTTTTTTTTTGGGTCCGGACATGGGGCCTGAACTCTGGGCCTGACGCTGTCCCTCAGCTCTTCAGCTCAAGGCTAGCACTCTACCACTTGAGCCACAGTGCCACTCCAGCTTTTTTCTTTTTGCATATGTGGTGCTGAGGAATCAAACCCAGGGCCTCAGGCATGCAAGGCAAGCGCTCTACTGCTGAGCCATCTTCCCAGCCCCTACCAATTGGTTTCTGTAAATAGTATTACCAGGAAAAGACAGAATATAACCTACTTGGATCTATGAGTCTCAATTTGTTCAAATAACGGAAGAAACTAGTCTTCTAAAATGTCCTCACTTAAAAAACACATTGTACTCATTACCTAACCCATGTCATTGTAATCCCTGTATACATCACATAATAACAATAAAGTACATTTTTTAAAACACAACATATTGAAAGATGGGGTGTAGCTCAGTTACAGAATATCCACAAGACCCTGCATTCAATCCCTAGCACAAAACAAACAAAAAACTCATCCAGACAATGAGTTTAAAAATGGAGGAAACAACCATACTTAGTGACTCCCAAACATGAAGGGGAGGGGGTGGCAGGAAAGGGGTTGTGGAGAGTCAGGGTCTCACCATGCAGCTCAAACAAGCATCAAACTTAACAATCCTTCAGCTTCACCCTCCCAAATGCATATGCCACCATGTCCAACTCAAACATGACATTTTTAAAGATATGTACAAACACTGCATTTTTAGCTGCACAGGAGGTAGACTTCGGGAGCCAGGGACATTTCATATTTCATAGTTTCTGAACTTCCTCAGGAGGTCTGAAGGAGCATCTGCAGACCAGCGGAAACGAAAGTGCCAACAGCTCACATCTGAATCTTTCGAAGAGAGAAAAGAAATATTTTAAATGGAGTGTAAGGGGAAAAAATGTCAAGATTATACTAGTAAAACAGCTCAGGGATAAGATTTCAGGGTAAAATATGTGATTAAATCTCTGGTGTGAATTATTAGTATGTACAGAAACAGCTTATCAAGTACACTTTGGAATTCTTATAAACAGGAAATATGCTTTGTGTGAGAAGACCTCACTTGCTGAAATGCATCATAATAATTCTAAGGATGGGAATTTAACAATTTACCTAAAAAAGAAATCTGTAGCTATGCTCACATAGCTTTCAAATACTTCTTTTGAAATCTGAGGCTCAAGTTTCAAAGCTATGCAGCACGGGCAGGAAACTCTGAGATTCTTATCTGCAATGAACCAGCAAAAAGCCAGAGGTGGAGTGGTGGCTCAAGCAGTAGAGCATCAGACAAGATTAGGCAACACAGACAAGAATTTGAATCAAAATAACTTTGAAGGCAATCTCAGGAAGCACTGGTAGGCAAAATGGAGAAGGGATCAAACATGTCAGAGGTGCATCATCAAAATTATCACTTTCAATGACTAGGGGACCCTAGGAAGTAATATACAGTTGGGTTATCCAACTGGAGAAAAAGACCTGAAGATTTCAGCCTCCTTCTCCCAGCCATTAGTTTATGGCTGCATCTCAAGGATGTTTACTACAGGCATTTCCTTCCTGCTCATTGCTTGCCAAGTAGGCTCTATTGGCAGAGAAAGACCTCTGTGGATTTTCTCAATGTTTGTAGTGCAGGTCTCAGAGCTGGCAATGCCTGGACAGGTAAGGGTACCCAAAGGATGCGGCTGAACACCAACAGCATCTGCTGCATGAGATTCTTTTTTTGTTTGGTCCAGGATGTTACACAAACCTGTCTGATGCTACAATTGTACTTACTAGCATTCTGCTTCTGTTTATTGTGTATTGAAACAAAGTAAAGGGAGACAGCCTTGCACGCCAGTTTCCCAGTGCTGTGTGCACATTTTGCTAGTAGTTGTAATGTGATAGGGACCATAGAAAAGGTATCAAAAAAAACTCCAAAGCAAATACAAAGCACTGTAATATACATGAAGCCACTCAGTGCTTGATAAGGCTGACAGGAGTGATATCTCTGAAACACTGATGCTATTTTTAAAAAATGTATACAGCAGTAAGGTGAAATGAAATAATCGTGCAACTGCACTTTGATATAGCAGACTCCAGCTTTAAGGTAGTACTTAGAGTCATCAGTAATCTCCTAAATAGCACTAAGGGGGAAAAACCATAGTAACTAGCAGAATTTCATAATAATTCTCCAACCATAGCTTCTTGAGCAAGAATCAAGGAGGTGAATATCAGCAAAGCACGTTATATGCATTTATAAAATTATCACAGTGTAAGCTAGGCACCTGTGGCTCATACCTGTAATCCTAGCTACTCAAGAGGCTGAGACCTGAGGATCACAGGTCAATACCAGCCCAGGCAGAAAAGTCCATGAGAGCCTTATCTCGAATAAACTACTCAGAAAAAGCGGGAAGTTGTGTGCTATGGCTCAAATGGTAGAGTGCTAGGCCTGAGTACAAAGAGGCTCAGGGACAGTGTCCAGGCCCTGAGTTCAAGCCCCAGGATTGGAAAAAGAAATTATCACAGTGAAACCCCTTTGCACAATTAATATACAGTACTTTAAAAAAAAAACAGTAATCTCCCTAGTACTGGCCCAAAGTGGAAATATATCTGAGCATCCACAATAGAAGCAGAGGAGGATGGGACACTAGAAGAGACACCAATTTATTGAATATTTATAATCCTTTTATTCTTTTTCATGATAAGCTCATATTGCTGGATTTTTTATATTGAAATAACTAATTTCTAAAAAAAAAAAAAGTTCATAGAATCCTGAAGAAAGGCTCAACTTAGTCCTCAGCAGCATCTCTGAATTCTAAAATGTCCAAGCCAAGCTCTCTCCCTTCCTCCCACACGCAGAGTCTCTGATGAACACAGATGAGATCAGACTCAAAAACAGGTTCTAAGGGCTCGGGAAGCTTGGAACTGAACATTCTAGTGCTGAAAGGAGAAATATTTTGAGTCTTTGCCTCCATATGTGTGTGTGTGTGTGTGTGTGTGTGTGTGTGCATGTGTGCGTGCGCATGCACAGGAGGTGTGGTATTTGTTTAAAACACTGTTTTGTGAAAGTCAGGTTCTGCTTTGATCACATTTGTTATGTTATCGTCATTGCCAATTACAAAGCTGATGCAAGCCAAGAGCTGACTTGCAGAGACCTCTTGACTAACCAGCAGCGATGTCAGAATCAAATTCTAAGAACTCTTCCTCCCAGCAAGTCGAGAAGACATAAAACTTCTCCAAAACAGAAAACTTATTATTCACAACAAACTGGTTATCTTTTTTTTTTACAAGCATCCAAGAATATTCTAAAACCTTCTGCTTAAAAGCTCAATTCTAATAGTGTGCTACACCATCATCCTAGGACTCAACAAGTCAGAATGTGAACAATTCTAGCATATGTATATTAACACACCTAAACTAGTTAACTCAGTCAGATAGCTAGCTGGGCAAACTAAAAAAATAAGAATTGCTAAGATTTATCCATAGCATGCTATTCATTAATTCCCATTTAGTCCTATCGTAACTCTCTGAGCAGGTATTTTTATAATCCATTTTATTGATGAGGAACCCCAAGTCTAAGAAATAAACTTTTGTCAAGTAATACAGATAATAAGTACTAGAAGTAGGATGTGAACACGGGACATTGAATTTTGCAGTGGCCTACTTCAGGAAACCTATCAGTGACATACACATTATAGATGAAGTATCATCTCAGGATACTGCAGCATCTTGGAATACAGACTCTGAAGCCAGACTGCCTTCTGCCAAGCTGCCTAACCTTGGGCAAATTACTTCACCTCTCTGGGGTTCAATTTTCTCATCTGTAAAATAAGTATATCAATAATGGTACCAGTTTCCCAATCTCCTAGTGAGGATTAAATAAGCTAATCTATGCAAAATTAATATTAAACGAGGCAATCATGTACAATAATATATTTAAATAATGTTCTTGCACATAACAAACATGCAACAAATGTTAGTTAGTGCCATTTCAATAAAGCAAAAGACATTCTGAGAAATAGTTCAAGTTCCCTTGGAAAAAGGGTATTTTCCACTTTCTACATCAGTGCAAAGTACTGGACCTCCTACTTTTTAAGCAACAGTCTATCATTTGAGCCACATTCCTACCCCATAAAGTATCTCTTAAGATGTTAACCTAATCTTAAAGTTTAGCTAACAACTGTGCACATTGGAAAAAGTTGAGAATGAATACAATGTACACTGCCTGCCCCTCCAGAGCTGTGTGACATGACTTACTTGGAGAATCTGGATTTGGTGGGGAGAGTGACTTGGATTCTTTCTGCTTCATTTTCTCTGCAATTGAACTCAGATCCTTTCTCTTTATTTCTCTTTGCTCATTCCAGTCCTCATTTTTACTCTTGTTGGTATGAGTCTGGTCAGATCCTTCCAGCATCAGGTCTTTCTTACCTCTGACAGCCCAGTGCATTGACTAAATTAATTAAAAGCAGACACATAGATATTAAATACAATATGGTTTTCTACATTTAAAGTTCAAGAAGATGTATAACACCTTATCTACTATTATAGTACTGGCTAACAAAATGTTAGACTTGACTATTAACCATATATTTATCAATTAATCAGAACATTAATGAATCCCTATATTCATTAATTAATATTCACTAGTTTGGTAACATGCTAGAGGAAGCCATATTCTGGTCCAGAGCAAAGAAACCAACATTAGAGAGAGTCAGAGAATGAGGTAACCCAGCAATTCCATTCAAAAAAGTATACATCAAATAATTGAAAAGAGATATTCAACTACCATAGGAGCCAGATGCCAGTGGCTCACACCTGTAATCTTAGCTACTTGGGAGTACAGATTAGGAAGCTCTTGGTTGAGAATTAGCTTGGG
>NW_012267250.1:13856137-13863605 GCF_000151885.1 Dipodomys ordii
GGAAACAAAGGAGGAGGCTACAATGCTTGATAAGAAACGTACTCATTATCTTGCCCATGTAATTGTAACCCCTCTGTACAGTATTTTCACAATAAAAAAAGAAAAATTAAAAAAAGAAAAGAAAAGAATCAAGAGAAATATCAAATGATAGACCACTGACAGAGATTAAGAGAGAATCTGTATAGCCAAGTAATGAGCTTGGAATGAACAAGGAATGAACTAACATGGAAATGGAAAACAAACCCAGGAACAAAGGCCACTAATCCTGAAGTCTGTGAAAATGGTGTGTGGTTTTTTTCTTCCTTCATGATTAACTTGGCTACCAGCTTTCTTTACTAGATCTTTTGGCCACTCTCCCTAGGAAATGAACCTTGATCAACATTGGAAAATACAATTGTTTATCTACCTGTCTTTAAACACTGGGACAGCAACAGTGGCCATCATTCTAGCTATGCAAAAGGCTAAGAACTGAGGATCCCAGTTAAAAGCAAACCCAGACCGACAAACCCAGGAGATTTATCTCCAATTAACCAGCAAAAAGCCAGAAGTAGAGGTGTGGCTCAAGTGGTCTAATCGCAGCCTGAAGAGAAAAAGCTAAGGGACTGAGCCCAGGTACAGTCCCAGTACCAACACAAAAATAAAAAGGGGCAAATGGAAAAAGAAATAATTGACTTGAAGGAGCCATGGCTCAACCTAATAACTACAAATTTGATCCAGTTTTTCCCTTAGTTATGGGGCTTGAACTCAGGGTCTGGAAACTGTCCTTGAGCCTCTACTCAAGGCTAGCATTCTACTCCTTGAGCCACAATGCCACTTCCGGTTTTTGGAAATATGAGTCTCACAGAGACTTTTCTGCCCGGGCTGGCTTTGAATTGTGATCCTCAGATCTCAACTTCCCGAGTAGCTAGGATTATAGGCGGTAGCCACTGGCACCCAGTTTGATCAGTTAATTTTATCCTGGATCATTATGAGTGGATTATTTTATTTGCCTGTACGATTTCTTGACCTGCTTTTGGGTAATATCCAATTAAGACAAATTGTCTTTGAACATGCTTAGAAGGTGTTGAGTTTCCTCTATGGCTGGACAAAGAGCGCCCAGCAGGCATAGTAGGAAGCTTCCAGCAGTCTATGGTCAACTAGACTCACCCCAAGGACCTCACCCAGCCAGGAGCCCAGACAATCAACAAACAGTTCTATGTGAAATGATAGGAAAACACTGGCAAACAACCAATTCACCAAAACCCAAAAAAGGTTTCTAACTGCTTTTTATAAATGCACAGTGCTTGATGTGGTATGGGATGGTTCTAGCAGCTCATACGGACATTTCCTTTACTTTGTGGCTTCAATGCAGTCATTTCCCAACAGTCCTCCTGAAGCCATTCTGTACATATTTTGGAGTTAGATGGAAGCCATCCATACTCTGTATGACAAAGATGGATCTCCCTAAATTCTTTGTGCTAAAAAGTTTTCTGCCTAGCTGGGTGCCAGTGGCTCACATCTGTAATCCTAGCTACTCAGGAGGCTGAGATCTGAGCATCACAGTTCAAAGCTAGCCTGGGCAGGAAAGTCCATGAGACTCTTATCTCCAATTAACCACTCAGAAAACCAGAAGTGGCGCTGTGGCATACGTGGTAGAGCACCAGCCTTGGGCTGAAGAGCTCAGGGACAGTGCCCAGGCCCAGAGTTCAAGCCCAAAAACTGACAAAAAAAAAAAAAAAAAGTTTTCTGCTCTCACGTTATCCCAGGGTTTCAAAGGCCTGGACCACCGAAACTCTCAATTCAAACTTCCTCTCTGGTTTGTTGTTGTTGTTTGTTTTGATACTGTGGTTTGACATCAGGGTTTTGCACTTGCTAGGCAGGTACCCTGCCACCTGAGCCACTCTTCCAAGCTCCTCCCCTTTGTAAAATTATTTTGCCAGTCCTGGGGCTCGAACTCAGGGCCTGGGCACTGTCCCTGAGCTTCTTTTGCTCAAGGCTAGCACTCTACCACTTGAGCCACATCTCCACTTCTGACTTTTTCTGTTTATGTGGTACTGGGGAATTGAACCCAGGGCTTCATGCATGCTAGGCAAGCATTCTACCACTAAGTCACATTCCCAGCCCACCCCCAAGCCCTTTTTATATTCATTATATTTTTAATGAGCTCTCAATTTTTTTTCCTGCAATGTCCTTCCTGAACTATGATCTACCTATTTGTACTTCCTACATAGTGGGGACAACTGGCACTGTGCCCAGCTGTGGGATGAGAAGGGAATCCTGTGAATGTTTTGCCTGGGCTGGCCTCAAACTGCAGTGTTTTCCATTTTAGCCTCTTGAGTAGCTAAGATTACAGGTGGGAGCCATCACTCCCAGAATGTATTTATCTCTCTTTTAAAACAATGCCACATGCCTAAATTTGAATTTCCAACATATTGACCTGGGTGAATTCCTACTATATTTTTACAAACGAATCTTCCAGGAGAAACTGCTAGAAAAAGAAACAAGTAGCTAATGAAGTGACAAAGAGTTAGTATGAAAGGGAAAAAAATGATCAGTTACAGTGTCCTCACTCATGGGTGATATGTATCACCCCTGAAGCTGTGGCTCATTTGAAGAATTCTCCCAAAAGACAATCCTGAGATATGATCCTGTGTATAATGTTGCAGAAGTGCCTTGGCATTTTGTCTTGCTTTGTAAGAAAACAAAGAATATTGCTCCGACCAATGCTTCTCCTTCCAGAGGTATTAAACTGCTTAGATAAAAAAAAAAAAGAGACACAAGAGCGATGGTGCGGAAGAAAGAGATTTTATGAGATTTAACACCCTATAAATGTGCCAGGCAAGCAAATATGCAGGTGTGTTTTAAACAAATATCCACTTGAAATCCAAACCCTAAAGTTATAACCATTTTGTTGTCAAAATGGCTTACTAATACAACTAACCCCAGGACCCTAATGGTGATGGTTTTCTACAAAAAGAAAGGCAATGATCTATTGGATGATAAACAATACTAGGTATGTTCATTGCTCTTGATTTCTCCAGAGTACAAACATAAAAGGATAAGCCGATGAAATAACTCAAAGAGAAAGCACTTGGGAGGCTGAGATGGGAGAAGAATTTGAGTCTTGAAGTTCAAAACCAAGCTGTGCAACATAACAACATTCCAATTTTTTTTTTAATTTTTAAGTTGAGAGAAGGTACTTTTAGGATAAGAACAGAAAGAAAACAAAAGAAAGTTACAGAGACCAGAATGATGCAAGAATCATGTGTACCATAGAATGGGGGATTCAGAACCCACTAAGAAGCTACATACCAGTAGCTCACACCTGTATTTCTAGCTACTTATGAGATCGAGGATTACAGTTCAGAGCCGACCCAGACAGAAGAGTCAGGGTAAGACTTTTATCTCTGACCACAAAAAGCCAGAAGTGGAGCTGTGGCTCAATCAATAAAGTGCCAACTTTTGAGCAAACACCTAAAGGACAGTGCCCAGGCCTTGAGTTCAAGCCCCTGTACCAACACACACACACACACACACACACACACACACATCCACTAAGATTGATTGAAAAGCAAAAGAAAGATAGAAACAAGCAGCTTTTGCCCAAAGAAAATGGTGTGAGGAAAAACTGCTGATATTAAAGCAGAGAAACATGCACCATATCTGTATTACTAATAGAAATAAATCTAAAAACCACATGCTTACACAGCACATACTACTTAAACTCTGCTGACAAGACAAATGATATAGCCAGTAAGATGTTAAGTGTAATTATTGCAAGGCCTCAAACAATTTCATAGTGAAGCTAAACTCAAAGCTAAAATGATGTGTTTGGAGACAGGAAATTAGTATTAAATGGAAAGATGTTGGTGATATAAATTAAAGTAGAGATGTGGAGAAGACTTCTTGGAAATTCCACAGCTAACTTGATATAGGCTGTTAGAAATAAAGTGACAGAGTTGAATAGATTATCAAAAAAAAAGCTATAAATCAGAATGCATTAGAATAGCAAGGATTAGTGATTCAGCTGCAGTTAATGTGTCATATTTAGGAGCCTGGAAATGTGGTTAGGCAGAGTTGGTAGAACAATGTTTATTTTGCTAATGTCAACAAGGAATGTGTATATACACAGTGAAAAAGTAAAGAGTTTTACTTCTGAATATATGAAATCAAGTCAATCATTTTTGAAGGTTCTCTGTAGTTACTTTGTACCTAATATACAATAATTATATAGTTCCTCATAAATAACTAATCCTCCTTAAACAAATCCATACAAATGAGATGAAGAAAACAGTTTACATTTTAGATAGAGTGGCATTAACCTTCTATTTTCAGAGTTTCCATTGGTTTTCCCCAATATCCCTAAGATGTTCCTTCAGGGTTGAGGATATGGCTCAGGTGGTAGAACATCTTTCCAGCAAGCATGAGGCCCAGAGGTCAAATCTCATTAATACCTCAGTTCTATAGGCCTTTTATGAACAATTTCCCTCCTAAAAACTATGAAGAAGGAAATGTAAATGTAATTCTGAAGAGCTGAAATTTAAGAGCAATCCATCACATTATAAATCAGTTCTTACAATGTTCCTAAAATTTTGCCTGTAAAGCAATTTTCTGGATTCAAAGTCATTTTTTAAAAAAGTGTTGCAGCTGGAAAGGGAAGGTGGCTCAGTGGTAGAGCGCTTGCCTTGCATGCATGAGGCCCTGGGTTCAATTCCTCAGCACCATATAAGCAGAAAAGTCCAGAAGTGGTACTGTGGCTCAAGTGGTAGAGCGCTAGCCTTGAACTGAAGAGCTGAGGGACAGCGCCCAGGCCCAAAGTTCAGGTCCCATGACCAACAACAGTGTAATGAATTCTGATACTAAATCATGCCTAAGAAAACAGAAACTTTAATGATTGTATCTACCTATAATTTATAAAGAGCAATGTAAGTAAAATAAATACATCATAGTTATTATAATGATTTATTTATTTTTGGCAGTGTTGGCCTTCCATGTACATGATAGGCATGTATTCTGTCATTGAGCTACATTTCCAGACATTATAGTGATGGTTTGATATGTTGGGGTTTATTTAATGGCATAAAGAAAGGTAACATGGTTTAACAAGTCCAGTAATCCTTTTTTGTTTGTTTGCAAGTACTGTGGCTTGACCTCAGGGCCTGGGTTCTATCCCTTAGCATTTTCATTCAAAGCTGGCACTTTACCACTTGAGCACACAATTTCCAGCGTTTTGTTGGTTAATTGGTTATTAGAGTCTCCTGAATTTGTCTGCTTAGACTAACTTTGAACTGAGATCCTCAGATCTCGACTTCCTGAGTAGCTAGGATTACAGGCATGTGCCACCACAGCCCTGTCCAACAACCTTTTAGTAAAATATAGAATAGGAATAATTTGTAGTTTTCTTTCATTAATGAGACTCTCTTTTAATAGATTTTTTTTTGGTGCTGGTGAGGGGGCTTGAATTCAGGGCCTGAGTGCTGTCTCAGGACTTCTTTTACTTAAGGCTAGCATTCTACCACTCAGCTCCACGTTTGGATTTTTTTTTTTTTTGGTGGTTTAATGGAGATAACAGTTTCACAGACTTTACTGCTCAGGCTGGCTTCAAACTGCGATCCTTAGATCCAGCCTCCTAAGTAGCTAGGATTACAGGTGTGAGGCACCAGTACCTGGCTACTTTTAATAGATTTATAAGCTTTGAAAGAAGAAAAAACTGATATGAACAGAAAAGATGAAGGAAAATGAACCTGCAGTGGTTCAAAATTCAGTTATATAAGCCACCAGAGAATCATATTTATTAGAAATCATAAAATGAAGTATAACACACAGGGAGGGGGAAACACGCTAGAAGTTGTAGCCATAGACTTTGCTAGCACAGGCTGATGGCCTCTGCTCCAAATTTTCACAGGCTTTTGTGAAAATTGAATTATACCCAGACTCTCCCAGTGAATGTGTTTATTTTCTCCATCCTGCTGTCTATTAAGTCTTCATCCCAGTTATGAATCTAACGAATTCTCCCCATCTCCAGAGAGCAACCCACCGTTTTCACTGAGTCAGCCAAAGCTTCCCACTGCTGGAAGGGCATCGCTATCTGGCTCCTTCGCCAGTGGTCATAGCGGGCGCGACTCTCCTCATCGGTCAGAATCTCCTTGGCCTTCTGCAGCTTCTGAAATGTCTCCACTGGAAAACAAATGAAGAGATGAGCACTTCTCTTTTAAGAGGATTGTTTTAAAAGCAAAAAACCATCCATCAGATCTCATTAGAACCAGGGCCTTGCCATTTGCTGTGTGACCTTTAGGCTGGTTTACCTTGTCCAGCTTTAGTCCTCTCATTTGTAACCTGTATGATACAGACAAGTGAGATCCTGCACATGAGGCGCCTGGTACCAACATAGCTGCTCCCTTTACTGGGTTTCAGTGATGTGCCTTCTAGGGCCTTCTATGTCCTGCTAAGGATTCTCATCTTTTTACTGTCATTAGAGCAATGGGAAACTATTAGAAAGCTTTGGATACAATAGTGTTGGTGCTCAGTAAGTGGTAGTTTTGTCACTAGTCTATCTGACCACACAGCATGCAATAGAAACCTTTTATCTTTTTTTTGCCAGTCCTGGGGCTTGAACTCTGGGCCTGGGCACTGACCTTGAGCTTCTTTTTGCTCAAAGGCTTCTGGCTTTTTCTGTGTATGTGATACTGAGGAATCAAACTCAGGGCTTCATGCATGCAAAGAAGCACTCTACCACTAAGCCACCTTCCCAGCCCAATAGAAACCTTTCATGGCTCTGCTGGATACACTTCTAAAGTCCCTTCAGCCACAGTGTAGTTAAAACTTTCTGTAGTGCAGAAAGCAAGAACAATATATAAAATTCAAGTATATTTCCAAACATGATCAGTGAACAATCTGAAAATGAGATTAAGGAAACAATTCCTTTTTATTTATTTTTCTTTTTGGTCAGTTATGGGGCCTGAATTCTGGGCCTGGGAGCTGTCCCTCAGCTCTTCAGCTCAAAGCTAGAGCTCTACTACTTGAGCCACAGTGCCACTTTCAGCTTTTTCTGCTTCTGTGGTGCTGAGGAATCGAACTCAGGGTCTCATGCATGCAAGGCAAACACACTACCACTAAGCCACCTTCCCAGCCCCAACAATTCGGTTTTATAACAGCATCAAGAAGAATACAATACCTAGGAACTTATTTTTAACAAAAAGAGCACGGGATATATATTGAAAACTATATGAAGTTGCTGAAAGAATTTAAGAGTACCTAACTAAATGGAAAGATACCCTAGAATCCAGGATTAGAAGACTTAATATTGATAAAGTGGTAATAGTCCCCAAACTAATCCACAGATTCAATATAATTTCTATCAAGATCCCAGTTGCCTCTTTGTGTAAAAACGAAAGAGCTGGTCCTAAAAGACAGACACATAAAACCATCTCAGCACAAAATGATAAAGAAGTAAGACTGGTACTTCTTGGGCTCATTAATTCTTTTTTTT
>NW_012267250.1:13863700-13872429 GCF_000151885.1 Dipodomys ordii
GCTTTTTTCTTTTTGCTTATGTGGTGCTGAGGAATCGAACCCAGGGCCTCATGCATGCAAGGCAAGCACTCTACCACTGAGCCACCTTCCCAGCCCCTCATTAATTCTCTATATCACTTCAGACACGTGTGCCTCTTTCTCTCAAATCTTACTTCCCAATCATTAGCAAACCCTGTTGGTTCTGTATTCAAAATACACCTAATGTCTAATTTTGTCACCACTTCTACTGCTACCAACCTGGCAAAACAAGCTGTCACTGGGTAAGGTGGAATTCACCTGTAATCCCAGTACTTAGGAGGCTAAGGCCAAAGGATGTCAACTTCAAAGGCCAGCCTGGGCTACAGAGTGAGACTCTGAGTCAAAACAAAGAAGCAAAGTGGTTGATCCTGAGCCGCCATGGCATAAACACGCCACTTCATTTCTAGCACCCTGCCTGCTGCAGCAGCACC
Organism: Dipodomys ordii; assembly: GCF_000151885.1. Taxonomy (NCBI): domain Eukaryota; kingdom Metazoa; phylum Chordata; class Mammalia; order Rodentia; family Heteromyidae; genus Dipodomys; species Dipodomys ordii. The sequence goes on from NW_012267250.1 coordinate 13,864,150, forward strand.
TCCAAGACCCTTCCCTAAAGCAAGTCCACCCAGGTTCCTTTCAAGCCATTAACTACTTTATTATCAATCCTGGATGTAGTAGCAATGAATGAGTTAAAGAGAAGATGCAGTTACTGAAAGCTTCAAGAAAAAAGACAAATAAAGATCATCTCTAATGAGCAATTCTTCCTAACGCTCATGAAAAGGGAAATGTCCCATTATATGAATGAGATATCACTTTCTTCCAACAGGAATAAAGAGCTTATGAAATTATCCCCAAGAATGCATGTGCCAATCACGCTTAGTGCAGATTTGCATTTTTAATCTGAGTCACCTTTGCTCTGCATGTTACTGTCAGCCTCGCTTGCTGGAATTTCCAGGAGAGAAGCCCACTTGGAATTATTCTGGTGTCAATCACTCCACAGCAACAGATATGCAGAAAGCAAAAAAGATCTCTTTTCTGACATCTGATCTTTTCCTTGTGCCATATCTTTACCACATTTAATAAAATGAGCTTAGGTGATATTTGCTCTAGAATGTATTGCTAATTCAGTGAATCACACAGCATAAACATTTGCCAATTCTGGGAAGTGAGACCTCATTTTGTAAGCAAATGATGAGCCAACGATGTTGGAATCCTTGAGACGCTTTCTGATTTAATTCCTAGGCCTACTTTGAACAATGTAAAGATTCTTTTAACTTCACATTTCACCATCAGATTTGTGTTTATATGCTGTTGACAATTACTTGAGAACTAATAACAATAGGCTGCCAGAATATATTTTGAAAAATTCTAGAAGAAAATAAACCAACGGTTAGTAGTGGTTCTCCTGTAGGAAGTGATAGGAACAGACTTTTCAGCATTAGTTATTACTGTTATTTGTAATTTTTTATCCTGAGGGAATTTGTGAGTCAAATTTTCATTCTTATAATGAAAAACCAGAGATGATTAACTTAAAAGAAAGAAAGGTATAGTTTGAAAGTTTCAGCCCATAATCAATTGGTCCAATGACTTTGGGTTTGGGACAAGGTGGGAGTATTCAGTAGTGCAAAGCCACTCATGTATGACCAGGATGCAAAAATGAAGGAGGAGGAGGAGGAGGAGGAGAAGAAGAAGAGAAGGAAGAGGAGGATGATAAGGGGAAGAGAAGAGGAGGAAGAAAAAGAGAAGGAGAGAGAGAAAGAGGAGAAGAAACAGCAGGCAAGCTTCCTGTAGGCACCACCTGTTAAATGTTTCATTACCTCCAACAGTGTCACCCTATAGATCATATCAAAAAGTAGAATTTGTAGAGGACACTCAACACTGAAAAAATGTAACAGGGGAAAAGGCAGTAAGGAGGGCTATTTTGATTGTCATTTGTTTTGTTTTGCTTTGTTGGTCCTGGGATTTGAACTTAGGGCCTGGGTGTTGTCCCTGAGTTTTTTTGCTCAAGGCTAGTGCTCTGCCACTTGATCCATAGATCTGCTTTCAAGGGACTTTCCTTCCCAGGCTGGCTTCTCAGTCTCCTGAGTGACTAGGATTACAAGTGTGAGTCACCAGGACCCAGCAGGAAAGAGGTTTTAAAGAAAGAAAACATTGAGATAAGAAAAGCTATCTGTTAACAAAGAACAAATTGCTCCTCTTCAAATATCCAAATATCTTTGAGGTTTGAACATCTGTAATGAAAATAACCATTTCACAGGCCTTTAATTTAGTCTGAAGATAATTATCTTCATAGCCAAAAAAAGAGTTAAGAAAGTGTTATTCTGAAATGATTACTGCTGCCCAGGGTTTGGCATGAGCACCAGTCAGCAATCTTGGGGCTCAGTGACCCTATTTCTATAGTAGTCAGTCAGTACTGCCTACATCACATCTACCTAGAGAGAAGAAATTTCTACAGGTCTTAGATTTAGATTTTTTAGATTTTTTTTCCTCCCTAACGAATAAGAGAAGGATTGAATGATTGCTAACAAAAAGCTAAGTGTCCTATTGTTTTTATCATGAGCTACCTAAAAATGAGAAAGGAAGACCAATCACAATTGCCAACATTCGCTTCCCATGTGCAGGACCCCCACTGAATCTGCACAGCAAACCCATGAAGTCATACACAATCAATCTACCCATTTTACCTGTGAGAACAGTGAGGCTCACAGAGGTCATCCAAGGTCAGACAAGGCTGTGTTCACCTCTACTGCTCCATCATGCTAACAAATCAGTAAAGGGCAACAGTTGACGTTGCAATTTAATTAGCGAGCCAAAAAGTTTTATATTCAAATTGAATTTCTCCTACCTACAAGGGTTTTGCAAGTTTGCTTTCTCAGTTCAATGAGATGCATTTTGAAATCTGCCCATCTGGGTTCTGTCAAGTAAAATTCATTATCTGAGTAATTTTTTTTTGTCAGTCCTGGGGCTTGAACTCAAGGCAGGGGTGCTGTCCCTGAGCTTTTTTTTTTCTTTTAATTGTGAAAATACCGTACAGTGGGGTTACAAATACATGGGCAAGGTAATGAGCGCATTTCTTATCAAGCATTGTTGCCTCCTCCTTTGTTTCCCCTTACCATCCTTCCTACCCACCCACACCTCCACCCACCCACCCCACCCTCCACACCCACCCCCTCCCGGTCCCTGAGCTTTTTTGCTGAAGGCTAGTACTCTACCACTTTGAACCACAACACTACTTCCATCTTCCTGGTGACTTATTGGAGATGAGAGTCTCACAGCTTTTCCTGCAGGGGTTGGCTTTGAACTGTGATCTTCAGATCTCAGCCTCCTGAGAAGCTAGAATTACAGGCATGAGCCACCTGTATCTGGCTAGGGTGAATTTTTTTTTAACTATAGTTTTTACCAGTAAATACACTCCTTCTCCTTCTCAGAGGGTATAGAGAACCACTTACATTTTCAGAAAATCATATTAATCCAAATTGAGTAAACTAGGTGCTTTAATAGATTTTTTTTTAAATCTCTACCCAAAGGCTGGAGCTATCATCTACCAGCCTGACAAGGAAAACATTGACGTCTGTGCCTTTCATTGTAAGCAATATTGACACAGCCCAGTGTTTCTCAAAAGGAGCTTCAAGGTCCATACATGAACCCCTCATCACCATAGCAACTAGAAATGGCAATGATTACAGTTATTCATCACATGTTGTCAGGAACAGAGCAACAACTCAGAGTCAAGCTTCATTGGAAAGGAACTCAGTTAAAGAGTAACCTGGGGTTATGGTTGTTTTTCAGTGTTTACATCCAATATTTTAGAATTTTGTTCTAGGACACCTCTCTTAATATTAACCCCAGTCCAGGGGGGTAATTTGTGTATCCTCAAGAAATACTGATTTAATGATCCATTCACTCATTCAAGAAGTGGGGCTGAGTAGGTGTCTTGTCGGCTGCCGCAGGCGCTCTGTGAGGAACAGGGCAGAGCACTATGAAGGAGACAGGCAGGGGTTCTGGCCTGCTGAGCTTCCAATATGACAAATAGCAAATGGGCAGCAAAAGACGGTATGTCACACAGTCCCTTGACTGACATATGAGGAGGACACAAAACATTAGAAAGAGCCCATCTCAACTATCAAGCCTAGCCTGTAATCCCAGTTATATTGAAGGAGAATAGCAATCTGAGACTTCTCCAATCAGTAACTAAAACAAAAGAGGGCTAGAGGCATGGCTCAAGTGATATACCAAGTGCCTAGCAAGCACAAGGCCCTAAGTTCAAACCCCAGTACCACCTCAAATAAAAGAAGAGTAAAATAAAAAATCATATATACACACTGACTAGCAACCTATAGCCAATATAATAAACAAAAGATGTCAAAGTAAGGCAGAAGGCTCTGAGTTAGATCTCCAGCAACATACACATTAAAAAACTTTTGTCAGGTGCTGGTGGCTCACACATGTAATCTGAGCTACCCAGGAGGCTGAGATCTGAGAATCAATGGTTCAAAGCCAGTCCAGGCAGGAAAGTCTGTGAGATACTTATCTCCAATAAACCACCAGAAAACCAGAAGTGGCTTTGTGGCTCAAGCAGTAGAGCACTAGTCTTGAGCTGAAGAGTGCAGAGACAGCACCCAAGCCCAGAGTTCAAGCCCCATGACAGACCAAAAAAAAAAATTTTTTTTAATAAGCTCTGAGGGTGTAGTTCCAGTACCAAAGTGTTTGTATAGGTTGTACTTAGTTCTGGGTTCAATCCCCAGTGCTGCATAAAAGATTAACAAACAGAAAAGAAATTTTAAAAATAGGATAAATGATATAATTAAAAGTTTTAATTTAAAAATAAAAATCACCAAGAAACCTCAAGTGCATTGATGATGTTTAAGTTGGGTGGGAATATGTTCTAATCTTCTTGTTTCCTTTATATATACTTCTTTCCCCATAATTAAAAGGAAAAATCACCATCTGCAAAGTGAAGCATTTAAAGGACTGTCTGTAGGTGTCCAGGCATGAAATGGCGGTGGGCTGCCTGTGGTACTGGCAGTGAGGATGGAGGGAAGAAGACACAGAAGACAGATATGGGAAGGAAATCAACAGCTTTTGGTCATTGACCGCATATGGACATGAGCGAGTGGAAAGAGACAAGGGCTTTTGTTGTTATTACTGTTTTAGTTGGACCAAAGCTACTCTTAACTGATCTACACACCCCTCCCAGGATGAAATTTCTAGTTGGCCAACTGAATGGATGGAGGTATCGTGCATCTAGTTTTTGATGCAGTAACTTTGAAGTGTTTCAAAACAAAAATTTCCAAGAAGCCGTTACAACCACTATCTATAAAGAACAAGAAGCTGGATGTTGGTGGCTTAGGCTTTCTACTTAGGCTGAGATCTGAAGATACCGTTTGCCAGCCTGGGCAGGAAAGTTCATGAGACCCTTATCTCCAATTAACCACCAGAAAACTGGAAGTGGAGCTGTGACTCAAATTAGTAGAGCTCTAGCCTTGAGCAGAAGAGCTCAGGGACAGGACCCAAGCCCTGAGTTCAAGACCCACAACTGAAAAAAAAAAAAAAGAATTGGGTTAAAGGCAGATTTGAAGGCCCTCACCAGCGAGCTGGTTAGTTACTTGAAGCCTCAGACTTAAGACAAGGCTCCATAGAGAAAAGAGAAGTAAAATGAGAAGAAAGCTTAGAAGGGAATCTTAGGGCAACAGAGAAGAATCTACAAAAAAGAAAGTAGCAGAGTCTGGAAGAAAACCATGAATGTGTGTTATTCTGGAAGCTAGGAGAAAAAAATTCTAAGAAAGGTATTGTCAACACTGACTAAGTCTAATATAAGCCATGAAAGACAAGAACTCAACTTTTAATGTCACCATTAATGTCACCCTTTGCTAACAAGTCCTTGATTCATTTCTGAGAAAGATGGGGAGGAAGTCAAAGTGATGTGAATGAAGGAAAGCTAGGAAGACAGGAAGTAGAGACATCAGCTGCGGGCTTCTTCAGGAAGTTTGGCTCAGAAGAGAAGGAATAATGAATCTTAACTCCCATTTCCTGCATGCAATGGTGCTGCATGCCTATAACATCAGCTCTGGAGAGGCTAAAGAATGAGGGTCATGAGTTCAAGGTCAGCAGGGGCTATACAGTGAGAGTCTGTCAAAAAAAGGGGAAAGAGAGAAAAACAGAAAGAGAGAGGAAAGAAGGAAGGAGGAGAGAGGGAGAAAAAAATAAAATAAACTGAAGTAGGAATATATGAACATATTCAAGTCTCATGAAATGAAGGAAACAGCAAAGTAGCAAAATTCTCATCAGGACTACGGCCAATTACAAACATACTTAAGCCATGTTAACACTCATTAACTGGTTAAATAAAGCATGCACTGGTCACATTTTTATTAGTATTATTAGTATAAAGAGGATATACAGAGAGGTTTCCATTTCATAAATGAGTTAATGAGTTCATTTCTTTGGGTACAACGTCACTGCTTCACTCTCTCTCAATTTTTCCCTCCTGTCCTTACCTACAGATTGTAGAGTTCATTTTTCACATAATGGCTAGTGAGTACCACTTCCACATTTGCTCACCTTTTGTCCTACCATTTCTGTGTCCCCCCTCCCCACCCTCAAAGACAGATAAATTAACAAATAAGACCAAAACAAATGAGCCAAGACACCAAAAAAGCAAAATATACACAACACCATCTTTACCAACAATGCAGAAAGAAAGAAAAAGAAAACCCTGTTTCCATTTTCTGGAGTTTATTTCAATAAATATTATTCTATATGTTTGGAGGCACAGAGACATTATGCCCTTGAGTTCCTCCCCTATGAATATCTTCCTTTAGTCGTACTCTGTGGTGAATGCCCAGAGTCCTGTGTAATTTATCATGAAACTGTACAAATTCTAAATCACAAAGCAGCACACTGTAGCAGAAAGAAAAATGGATTGTCAACAACTATTAGAAAAGATTCTTCTCAATTGTCTCCCCGACCATCCAATGGCAAAACCAACATTTGGCACTAAATAGAATACCTTTGAGGACCATAGATAAAAGGAAGTTACTATTGAATGCCTGTGGGTTCTCCATATAGCCACTGTTAAATTCTTACCAGCTTTGGGATTTTCAGGATGCTTATCAGGATGACATTCCAGAGCTCTGATCTTAAATTCTGCCAGGATTTGTTCGACCTAAAACAAAAAGTGTTTAAAATAAGGAGACAGTTTAAATGAGACCCCACAAAAGTGGGGTCTCAGTACTCCCTAAAACAGCCATATGATCTCCCTTGTAATTTTTATTCTTTCTTTTTTTCTTCCTTCCTTCCTTTCCTTCTTTCTTTCCTTCCTTCCTTGCTTCCCTCCCTTTCTCCCTTCTTTCCTTTCTTTCTTTCTTTCTTTCTTTCTTTCTTTCTTTCTTTCTTTCTTTCTTTCTTTCTTTCCTTCTGAATGGGGAGAAGGGGGCTCCTGGGGTTTGAACTCAGGGCCAGGGAGCTGTCCCTAAGCTTCTTTGCTCAAGACTAGTGCTCTGCCATTTGAGCCACAGGTCCACTTCCTGTTTTTTGGTAGTTAATTGGAGATGAGTCTCACTGTTCTGCCCAAGCTGGCTTCAATCTGCTTCTCAGTTTGAGGTTCATTCATGATTTGATTTGATTTACCCATTCAATCTCTTTATTGTGAATTATTCAGACTTGGTTTTAGATGGGTGTGGTAGCACATGCTAGCACTTGGGAGGCTGAGGTACGAGAGTCCAGAGTTTGAGGCCAGCCTGAACTATATAGTGAAACCCTGGCTCAAAAGGAGAAGAAAAAAGAAGACAACTTTATTAAATAACAACTTTAATATCAGCAATGAGGGACAACAGGTTATGTGGCTCTGAAATTTGATTGCTTAGTTTTCAGTCCCAGTTCCTCCAAGAAACTTCAGGGAAAAGTTGCATAACTTTCACAAATAGTCTCTTTTTACATTAGATGCATAATAAATGTAGAGTTACTGTTACAAAGCTTGACCACAATTAGACTTTGATAATAGTATCTATAATTAAATACCAGTGGTTATATATAACCTGCCATTCAGGAGGGTGGTTTTTGCTTTGTTTTTGGTCAGTCATGGGGCTTGAACTTTGGTTCTCAGGGTGCTATCCCTGAGATCTTCAGCTCAAGGCTAGTGTTCTACCACTGGAGTCACAGTGCCACTTCTGGCTTTCTGGTGGTTTATTGGAGATAAGAGTCTCACGGACTTTCCTGCCCAGGCTGCTTTGAGCCACGATCCTCAGATCTCAGCTTTCTGAGTAGCTTGGATTACAGGCATGAGTCACTGGCACCTAGCTCCCAGTTTATTTAAAAAGCTGAATTTTGAGATGGGGAGGCCAAGATCTGAGAATTGAGGTTTAGAGTCAGTCCAGATAGACAATAACCAACAAAACAATTAACCAGCTAAAAACCAGAACTGGAGGCATGGTTCAAGTGGTTAGAACACCAACTTGAGTAAAGAAGCTGAGTAAGAGTGTGAAACTCTTAAGTTCAAGCCCCAATACCAGCACAAAGAGAAAAAGAAACAGAGAGGAAGGAGGAGGAGAAGGAAGAGATGGAGGGAGGAAGAAAAGGACAGGGAAGAGGACGGGGAAAGGGAAGAAAGCAAGGAAGGAAGGAAGGATTCTAAACAATTTAGAAATACAAACTCTGAAAATTTCCTATCAATATAGAATAGAAAGTAAACACCCTCTTATCCTTTCCCTTTCAAAATTGATGTTTTGCTCATATTTATGTTTATGTTGGGAATTTTTTTGGGGGGTCCAGTCGTGGGGCCTGAACTCTGGGTCTGGGCGCTGTCCCTCAGCTCTTCAGCTCAAGGCTAGCGCTCTACCACTTGAGCCACAGCGCCACTTCCGGCTTTTTTCTTTTTG
>NW_012267250.1:13872619-13877269 GCF_000151885.1 Dipodomys ordii
GTGTGTGTGTGTGTGTGTGTGTGTGTGTGTGTGTGTGTGTGTACGCGCACACACGCGTATGCACGCCATTCCTGGGGCTTGAATTTAGGCCTCAAACTCTTAGGAATTTTTTTCTTTTTTTTTTTCTTAGGGTTGGTGGTGCTCTACCACTTGAGTCATACCTCCACTCCCAGTTTTTTGCTGGTTAAACTGAGATAAGAGTCTCAGATTTGTCTTTCCAGACTGGCTTCAAACTTTGATCCTCAGATTTCAGCATTCTGAGTAGCTAGGATTACATGTGTGAGGCACTTTTACACAGTAGAAAATCAGAGAGATTCTTTTGCTCAAGACTAGCACTCTACCACTTGAACCACAGTTCCACTTTTTTTCCCTTTAGCAGTTTGTTGGAAATAAGAACCTCGATGATTTTCCTGCCCAGGCTGGCTTCAAACTATGATCCTCAGATCTCAGCTTCCAAAGTAGCTAGGATTACAGGAGTGAGCCATTAGCTCCTCTCTAACTCTCTTCTTTTAGCTATTCTCTTTGACTATCAGGAAAATAAATAAAGCTATCCTCACCTGAAAAAAGTAGTATGAAGAGATAAAAATGACACTGATCTATCAACCAAAAATATAACGTTTAAGGGTTTCTTGCTACTTTTTTATTTTTTTAATTGCTATGCCATCAGAAAACATTCTGGTATTGGTCTAAGCGAGCACATAGTAAACTCTCAGTAGTACTATCCTGTGACTGCTCTTTCCCTACTTATAATTTCCTGGGTTTTGCTAACTTAATAGTTTAAAATGAAGAACAGCCCCCATCTGTCTGTCTTTCTTTACCTCACTCTTTTACTGTCACAAAGTTCATCTTAAACCTTCTGCAGGGAAAGCTGATCAGGTAGCTTTGTTTGTTTTTGACACAGTCTACTTATCTCCTGGACTCCCACCCGGGGCCAAACGCAGTCCACAGGCAGTGAAGCCTCCAGTCAAGATCCCCAGCACCCTGCCCTCCTGCTCTGACAGCCAACTGTCTAGAAAGCTGAGGAAACTTTCAGCCAGTAAGCAGTTAAAAAAAAAAGTCCAAATCTTCTCATAATTAAATAAATCAAATAAACATCCCAAGGGTGATAAAGTTTTACTCTGGGTATAAAGAAATGAATGAATATTAGAGTGTGAATAGTACAAATTTCTGGAAAGCAGTTGGGACACGCACACACACATAATTATATATATATATATATATATATATATATATATATATATATATGCCAAAACGCATCCTCTTTCTCAGGAAAGACAATAGGTGAACTATTAAAGACCAAGTAAACATGCTAAGATTTATTATGGGAATATAATGACCTTTACTTTATAACCAGGCACATATTTTTAAAAATACAAGTTATGAAACTTATCAGTTAACCTATCTTCTTTTAATTGTGATTCTCTCAAAAAATAACACATTTGTTGGTAGCATATCTAAAAGGATGAGGAAATCATTTGGCAAAACATTAATAAACTTTTTCAATTGTTACAAGCAAATTGTTACTAGCAATGTTAACAATAGGAGCGTATTATTCTTAAGGAAAAATACTTCACTAAAAGACTATTACCATGAGACAGTGAACTGGATAGGATAGCATAGACTTGTAAATCCCAACATTTGGGAGACAGAGGATTACAAATTAGAAGCCAGCCTGGATCACGCAAGGAGCTCTGATTCTAAATAAATTAAATTAAATTTCACTTATTTAAAGTAAGAACAATTTGTTCTGTGTGTGTGTAAAATATTAGGGAACAAAATGTCAAAATATTCAATATTACCATTGGAGATACATTTATGATTTTTCCAGCATTAAATGGCATCTACAACCTTCAAAACTGCTTACGGGGAAGTTTTTAAAGCATTATGCCTTTGTAGATTCATGGACCACAGAGTTTTTCACATATTTGGTTCAGAAGTTACTCTCTGAGGAAGTAATGCTTGTTACACAATTTATGCTCCTAACACAAAACAATGATTCTTAGTTTATAAATCACATAAAGTACGTTTTTTATAACATATTTTGAAATCACTGATTTCTAGATTACATTCACTTCAATAGAGCATTATTGCCATAACAAAGGTGCATCTTGTACACATTATAAAGCACTGACATCAGAAATTACATTAAATTTTCAATATGATTTAGTATACTTAGCATATTATAAGGTAGAATGCATGAACATTCGAGTTTTCAACCAGAAGCTTCCATACAATTGCCAGAGTACACTTTGTCAAGTAAAGACCTAACATACATTTCAATCCTTAACTTTCTTTGAACCAAAACCATTTTACAATGACACAAGATTAGGGTTCCATGCAATATGTCTAGATGTTCAAAGTGAATGTCTGAAATAAAAATCTTGAAATATTGATGTGAAACAGGATGGCATTACCCACTGTCTTACCGAAGAAAGTTCATCACATCCCAGTAAGGTGTAGAAATCTTCACTTTCTTCTAACCTGTAATCCAGTATCGAATCCATTGAGATCAGTGAAAATCAACTGCTCTCAGCTACAGAAAACACCGAAGACTTTGATTTACACAGGCACGAAAGCTCTTTAAATACAAATCAGAGCCACCGTACTTTCCCGAAGACAAAGGCTAGCTTTCAGAATCCACCAGATGTCAGTCTACACCTTCGTAAACACTACCTTTCATTGGCCCAGACAGAAGACAGAATAGACCACGTGCAAACCTTGCAGAGTGGCCTGGGAAATGTAGTTTGTTTATGAAGCCACCTCATCCTATGTGTTCATAAAGACTGTTTATAAACTCCCCCAAATTAATTCTCTCTCCATTCCTTGTAGGTTTTATCTTTTTTCTCTTTGTTTTAAGAGAAAAGAAATTCTGAAGAAATACAGTTAAAATCTGAAGATGTGTTCAATATGAATAGTGGTGACTTTCTTTTAAAATACTCCTTTAAAATATTCTATAATGTAGGGGATGGAGTGTAGGCCAATGGTAGAGCACATATCTACTTTATGCCAATCCTTGGTTCACTTTACCAAACAGTTACAATAATAAGAAATTGAAAACAATAAATGTCCAGTGGTCATAAATAACAGTCTATATACTTTGTACACAAAGTAGTCATTTTAAAGGATTAGAAACATTTTCAGCCGGGCATCGGTAGTTCATGCCTGTAATCCTAGCTACTCAGCAGGCTGAGATCTGAGGATTGTGTTTTGAAGCCAGACCAGGTAAGAAAGTCTAGGAGACTCTTTTTTTTTTTTTTTTGGGGGGGGGGTCCGGTCGTGGGCCTGAACTCTGGGTCTGGGTGCTGTCCCTCAGCTCTTCAGCTCAAAGCTAGCGCTCTACCACTTGAGCCACAGCGCCACTTCCAGCTTTTTTCTTTTTGCTTATGTGGTGCTGAGGAATCGAACCCAGGGCCTCCTGAGGCATGCAAGGCAAGCGCTCTACCACTGAGCCACCTTCCCAACCCCAGGAGACTCTTATCTCCAGTAAACTACTCAGAAAAAGCCAGAAGTGGTGCTGTGATTCAAGTGGTAGAATGACAGCCTTGAGCAAAAGCTCAGGGACAACAGCTGGGCCCAGAGTTCAAGCCCCAGGACCAGAAAGAAAAAAAAAAAAGAACATTTTCAATGTCTAAGATGTTCACATTCTTCTATTTGTAAGTTGAATAAAAAAAGGTTATCAGTCTATATTGGGGAAAATTTATTAAGCACTAACATACTTTACCAAATATAAGTTTTATCCCAATTTTTTAAGTAAAAACAAAGCCAGAAGCTGGGTGCCAGAGGAATGAGCCACCGATGTGAAACCAACTTGGGCAGAAATGTCTGAGATGCTGTCTCCAAAATAACCACTAAAAAACAGGTTAAAAGCAAGGTTCAAGTAGTAGTATACAAGCTAAACAAGACTAAGAAGTTCTAAACTAAATCCACACTAGTGGTACATAAAAAGCCAATAACAAATTAAACCAGGGATTGTGATACAGGCCTGTAATCCCAGCACTGGGGAAGCAGAGGCCAGCTGGAAGATCCTGAATTTGAGGCCAGTCTAGACTACATAGCAAGTTCCAGACCAGCCTGACCTATCCAGTCTAGACCTTGCCTCAACGAATGAGTGAATACATGAATGAATGATTTTTATGTTTTATGTTGGGTGATAAGGGTTGGATTCTTAGCCTTACAACAAGCAAACATACATTCTACAACTGAGCTACATCACAGCCTTGTATAAATTGAAAAGTATTTGTAATTACTCAGGAGGCTGAGATCTGAGGATTGCTATTGCTATTTGAAACCATGTAAAGAAGGAAAGTTCCATGAGACTCTTATCTCCAATAAACCACCAGAAAACTAGAAGGGGCATTGTAGCTCAAGTGAGAAAAGTGTTAGATTTGAGCACAAAGCTTGGGACAGTCCAGGCCCTGAAATGAAGCCATAGGACAGGCCTACACACACAAAAGTACATGTGGTATGATTATAATGTTATGAATATATATCTACATAAAATATGAGAAAGTATATATATATAAGATGTCAAATTATTACTAAAGGGGGCTGGAAGGTGGCTCAGTGGTAGAGAGCTTGCCTTGCAAACCAGAGGCCCTGGGTTCGATTCCTCAGCACCACATAAGCAAAAAGAAAAAAGCTGGAAGTGGC
>NW_012267250.1:13878424-13883257 GCF_000151885.1 Dipodomys ordii
TCTCTAGCCCAGCATGCCAAGAGCTTTCCACATACACAGACACAGTCCTCAGATAATCCTGAGGCCGGAGCCTGCATCATTCTGCCCCTTCAACACAGACCCTGAGTCTTCACAATTTCCTTCTTTTTTCTTTTGTTCTAAAAGTAAAGCTTGGGGCTGGGAAGGTGGCTCAGTGGTAGAGCGCTTGCCTTGCATTGCCTGAGGCCCTGGGTTCGATTCCTTAGCAGCACATAAGCAAAAAGCAAAAAGCCGGAAGTGGTGCTGTGGCTCAAGTGGTAGAGTGCTAGCCTTGAGCTGAAGAGCTGAGGGACAGCGCCCAGACCCAGAGTTCAGACCAGACCCCCCCCCAAAAAAAACAAGAAAGTAAAGCTTTTCACAGGGTCATCATAGAAGCTTGCATTGCTTTCATAAAATCAAATATAGCAGCACAAGCACAAACAGAATAATAATAATTCCCATACACTAGCAGTATGTGAAATGCTTTGTAGTGTTCCTTTCGGATCCAACCCTTCCAACTGTTGAATGAATGCATCAGCAATATTAGAAGCATCATCATTTGCAAACTGTTTACCAAAAATATCATGTACATTAAATTGTAACTGAGCAATCAATTGAGCAGCAGTAGAATTTCCAAATAAATACTGCTGTATTACATTTCAATCATGTATAGATTCATTATATTTTACCTTAGTAATGCAAAAGGTAGTCGAATTCCAATCACATTTCAATAATAACTGTTTTTCCACAACCAATAACTTTTTTCCTAACCATCCCACCGTCTGTTTAAGAGCATTAATCTTTGTCTGTAACCGAGCATCAATTTCTACCTGTGAGACCCACAATTCATGTGAATCCCGGTGCCAATATTTTAGTTTGTAAGGAAGTGTGTAGGGCAGTTTCAGACACCAGCAGCAACAGTGGTAATAGCAATTAAGCTTAAAATCACAGCTACAATGGCTCCAATCATACGCTTTGTACGTTTTAGCAGTTTGGTAAAAAAAAAAATTAATAACAACACTATCCAGGGGATTTGGGGACCATTCTCTTCCTAATTTAACAGGCAGCCAAATATGAGTTCTTTGTTGTAAAATCATAATATTATCACTGTCATTAAAATCAAGAGAGGAATTAACGCAAGAATACAGGTGACAATTAAAACAAGAAATAGTAGGAGAAAATGTAAAATTTCCTACTAAAAATACAAAAGGCAGAGGTACACAAGCAGTTACATCATACGATTTGTACAAAGTAAAATTATAAGTGGACACAGAGTTTGCTGTGCCCGAAAACGATCCATTTGATAGCATCACGGGTTTCAGCGCTGCTGTGACCTTCCAAAGATGAGTCTGAACAGCAGTGGGTGCAGCCATGAAAGCCCATCGAGCATCTGCAATGCCTCCATCTCCCCAGGCCATCAGTGGAGCTCCAGCAAGTGATCCATTAATGGCTTCCGGCATCCTAGTAACATTAGATAAATCACATCTGGTAATATTCCATTCTGAACATGTGTTAATAAACTGTCCAAAAGGTCCCCAATTAATGAAACTATTGAACATTTTTCCAAATGTTCCTCTACACTCTTGCCACACAAAAGGCTGATATTTTAAATCAATATAAGTAAAATTAGGGCACGTAGGTAAGGATAACTTGCCATCAAAGGTGACGCTTTCCCAGCTGCTATTAATGGACCAAGTAGTTAATCACTGCAGCTGTGTTCTAGAAGTGGAAGTGCCTTTCCCAGGTAAATCAATTCATAACTAAACACAGAGGAGGCCCCAGACAAACAGGCAAGGAATGAGTGTAGTAAGTAAAATTTAAAAAGCTACCATCATCCTTATTGTTAAATGTCAAATTATTCCAAGGAGGAGATAAAACAGCAGGAATGGTGTAGACGGTTATATCCATGTCTCCCCAAACAACAGGTTCCAATAAAGGAGGGTTAGGAAGAAAGGCCCAATAACTTACATTGGCATGGGCAGAGTTTACAGTAAGCAGGGCGCACATGGCCAGGAACAAGTGCTCAGCCATGACAGGTTTACCAGTGCGTTGTAACATCTTTTGTCCTTCTCCAGTCAACTTTTTAACCTGCCCCCAGGTGGGCACCGGGACAGCCAACTGATGCTGACAGCCATGTTGTCCCAAAGCCAAGTAAGCCATGGCCTGCACGGGGATTCTTCTTCCTCAACTGGTGGGTGATTCCTTGTAGGACACAGGACTGGCCTGCGTCTGTATCCATCGGGCAGGAAGCCAGTATTGTCTGCCATCCTGTGTAGACACAAAACCCTATCCTCGCCCCTTATGCAATAATGTTCCTGGTTGCCATTCTGCGTCCAATGCAATCTTAATCCATACGGGAGCATTTAAATAAGATTTTTCTGATATTTGTTCCAAATGGCGCTAAGCTCTAGCTAAAGTATCTCCTTGTGGTAAGTTTAAAAAGTTAAGAACAAAAAGAGCCTGATGTAAAATTATTTTAGGATTTTGCATGGAAAACCACAAAATATCCATACCTTTGTCCAACCTTTTCCTCCTTTTTAATTTGTGTGTGTGTGTGTGTGTGTGTGTGTGTGTGTGAGTCGTGGGGCCTGCACTCTGGACTTGGGCACTGTCCCTGACTAGAGTTCTACCACTGGAGCATCAGCCCCATTTCCGGATTTTTCTGCTTATGTAGTGCTGAGGAATCGAACCCAGGGCCTTATGCATGCAAGGCAAGCACTCTACCACTGGGCCACCTTCCTAGCCCCAATTTTTTAATTTGTTGTTTCAGTGTGCCACGAACTCATTAATAATGGCTTGTTCTTGGGGGTTATATTTTATTTTTGTAATATGTACCACATCATAAAGTCCACAAAATCTTTTAAGTTTGATACTTTTTTTTTTGAGTCCAGTCCTGGGGCCTGAACTCTGGGCGTGGGCGCTGTCCGTCAGCAAGGCTAGCGCTCTACCACTTGAGCCACAGCGCCACTTCGGGCTTTTTTCTTTTTGCTTATGTGGTGCTGAGGAATCGAACCCAGGGCCTCAGGCATGCAAGGCAAGCGCTCTACCACTGAGCCACCTTCCCAGCCACTAAATTTGATACTTTTATAGGCTGGTCCATTATCAGTCTTTATTTTGGCAGGTATTCCCATGATGGCAAAAGCTTCCAATAAGTGTTCTTTTACATGGTTAACAGTTTCTCCTGTAAGGGCAGAAGCCCAAACAAATTTGGAATAAGTATCTATTGTAACATGTACAACGGCCAAAGGCTTGTACATGTGTTATATCCATTTGCCAAAGCTCATTAGGTTGTAATCCTCGAGGATTTACTCCAGCAGGTACAACTTTCAGATGCATTGGTCTGCAAATAGGACATTTTTTTATAATTTGTTTAGCTTGAGAATAAGGTATTTTATAATGTATATGTAAATGGCCAGCATTTGTATGTAAATGAGCATGTCCTGTTCAGCAGAAGCAAAACTAACTAATTTATCAACCTGATTATTACCATACACAAGGTACCCAGGTAACAAAGAGTTAGCCCTATTGTGAGTTACAAACACTTTGGCATTACGTTGTTGCAATAATGCTTGTAATTGTTTAAATAATTGGTTTTGCTGGGGTTTAGATAAATACGTAACAGCAGTGACTATATTAGTCACAACTCCTACAGCATAGGCAAAATCAGTAACAATATTAATATCTCGCACAAAATCTTGCCACACCTTAATAATAGCAAAAAGTTCATTTTGTTGAACTGATGCTAAAGTAGTTGCTCGCACCTAATATTTATTTGTCATCCAATAAGCACTCTTTGTTTTGGAGCCATCTGTAAAAGCGGTAAGAGCGGTGGGAATAAAGGCCTTGGTAATTATATAATTAATGACAAATTGTTGTTTATGCAAGCAATCCCACAATCTACCTTTGGGAAAATGATAGGAAAATTGTCCAGTAAAATTTACTAATGCTATTTGTAGCATTTCAGACATGTTTAACAAATGTTCTACTTGGTCTTTTGGTAAAGGAAAAATGATTTCAAATAAATCATACCCCGATAGAGTATATATATACCCATTACCTGGCCTGTTGAATAATAATTGCCAACTGTTGTTCATAAGGCATAATATTTTTTGAAAACCTATGCCGTGTATAAATCCACTCTAATGGTAGTTCATTTTGTCCTATAATTCCTGTTGGGCATTTCCATGTATCCAAAATATATAAGTTTATGGGTTGATCCAGCATTACTCAATGTAAAAACTTTTTTTTTTTTTTGCTGGTCATGGGGCCTGTACTTTGGGCCTGGGCGCTGTCCCTCAGGTCTTCAGCTCAAGGCTAGCACTCTACCACTTGAACCACAGTGCCACTTCTGGCTTTTTGTTTTTTCTGCTTATGTGGTGCTGAGGAATCCAACCCAGGGCCTCAAGCATGCAAGGCAAGCATTCTACCACTGAGCCACCTTCCCAGCCCCAAAACTTTTTATTCTCTGCTCTACAAATTGTAATTTTCTTTTAGCCTCCTTAGTTAAAGTTCTTTTGCTATGTAAATCAGGTTTCCCTTGTAACAATGAAAACAAATTATGTAAGTGATAAGCAGGAATTTTTAAGGTCGGTCGCATCCAATTAATATCTCCTAGTAACTTTTGAAAATCATTTAACGTATGTAATGGATCACATTGTAAAGATATTTTTTGAGGTGCCACTGTTTGTCTAGAAACATCATATCCTGGGCTGGGAAGGTGGCTCAGTGGTAGAGCGCTTGCCTTGCATTGCCTGAGGCCCTGGGTTCGATTCCTCAGCACCACATAAGCAAAAAGAAAAAAGCTGGAAGTGGCGCTGTGGCTCAAGTGGTAGAGCA
>NW_012267250.1:13884637-13886338 GCF_000151885.1 Dipodomys ordii
CTCTACCACTTGAGCCACAGTGCCACTTCTGGCTTTTTCTGCTTATGTGGTGCTGAGGAATTGAACCCAGGGCCTCATGCATGCAAGGCTAGCACTCTACCACTGAGCCACCTTCCCAGCCCTGTTAATTAGTTCTTCTAAATCCCCCAATGCGGGGTGTAAATGACTTTCCAATAGATATATATGGTAATAACAAAATTTGAGCAATTCGTTCTCCCTTTTTAAAGGAAATATCTGCAGCAGCTGGCATTAAAATTTTTATTTCTCCAATATAGTCAGCATCGATAATTCCTAAATGTACTAAAACTCCATTTGCATTAAGACTGGGTCTACCAGTCAATAGGACAAATGTTCCCTCAGGTAAAGGCCCATAAATTCCAGTAGGAATTTTTTGTGGCTTATCACCACCTTTCAGAGAAAAATCTTCTAAGGCTGGTATGTCCACAGCAGCTCTGTGGGCTGTGGCAGGGACGAGGGAGAAATTGGTTGGCTGCCCTCGGTTATTAATCCTGGGCGCCGTTGCTGGCCCGATGGAGAGTTTCCCTGCATAGGGTAAGCATTTTTTATAGGAATTCATTTATTGCCTATTTTTGATCTACACTCTCTTGCCCAGTGCTTTCCTTTTTTACATTTAGGGCAAATTCCTGGTCCTCTCTTGTTAACATCAGTAGCCTTTTTACAACTCTTCTTTATATGTCCCATTTGACTACATCCAAAACATTGTAGATGAGAGGGTTTTGTTTGCAAAGCATGCCAGGTAGTGGCCATAGTTTCAGCAAACACCTGCACACGCCGGGATTCAGGTGTAATGTCTTTGCACACCCTTTCATATGTTTTCACATCCCCAGATTCTTTAATAGGCAATAGGGCTCGTTTACAGTCCTCATTAGCATTCTCATAGCCAACACGGGCAGCAGTTGTTGCCCTGCACCCTCTCCCACAACAGTACGTTCCAAGGTCAATTTCAATCGTGATAAAAATTCAACATAGGGTTCATTAGGTTTTTGAATTACTTTAGTCCAGGAGCCATAATGCTCTCCTACCAGCCGGATCCTCTCCCAAGCCTCAATACCTATGTGTCGTAACTGCTCATGGATCTCTTCAGGAGAGTTCACTTGCATATGAGCATCTGCATATTGTTCTGTTCCACTCAACATGGGAAAGGTTACGACCTGCAGGCGTGGATTATTGCTCTGTGCATTTTGTCTAGCTCTTTCTGTACATAACTCAGTAAACCACATTTGCCATTGTAGGTATTCAGGTTCCTTAAGCAAAGCTCTACAAAGCATCTTCCAATCCTCGGGAGCAAAATTAGTGCAATGTCGGGCAAGCCCATTAAGCAATTCCTTAACATAATGAGACTGAGGACCATACAACGTCACTGCCTTCTTAAGTTTACCAATATCATCGACAGCAACACCCTCATATCTGGCTGGTTGATCTATACCATTCATAGGGGGTGGTCGAATTACAGGATAAGAAAAAGTAGGCATTTCATCATCAGACTCACTGTCTGAGCCCTCTGGGTTTTTTGGTTTTTTTTTTTTTTTAATATTTTTTTATTGTAAAGATACTATACAGAGGGTTACAGTTACATGAGTAAGGTAATGAGTACACTTCCTATTGAGCATTGTTACCCCCTCCATTGTTTTCCCCCTACCATCCCTTCCCTCCCTACCTTCCCCAAGGTTCTTTTTTTTT
>NW_012267250.1:13889527-13895181 GCF_000151885.1 Dipodomys ordii
CCCCCACTCTGGTCACATGCTCCCATCTGACCTTAGGAGGGTCCCAGACCCTGAGGTCACATCCAGATCCAGTGTGGCCACACCTTTCCCCCACCAGGCCACAATCCTATCCCTGGCCTAGATAAGTCCTGGCCCAGAGGTGGGTGACCCCTCCTCCTCCCCCACCCCCACCCCTTGTCTTTTCAGCCCTGTTTCTCCACCTTGCTTAGCGGAGACAGCAGTTTGGTAAATAAACTTCTTTTCCTGCCTGAATAGCGCATGGTGTTCTCCTCATCAGCTACCTAATGAAACCTATTTAATATACCTTACATCAACATACTTAGTAGAAATGGAACTGAGAAAGCTTGTTTCAAGAATTGATTCTTAGGTGGGTTTGGTTTGGCTGCACATTCCACCTTGGCTGTCATTAATCATCTTTTGAAAGTAACAGTAACAGACAAAATAAAGTAGGGGCTGGAGGTTTGGCTTAGGAGTAGAGGGCTTACCTAGCATGCCTTTGATCTCCAGCTAAGAGAAAAGAAATGAATGGTCCCAGTGCTTGCTACAATGAAACAATGAGGAACTCTGCTCCATCCTGGAATGGTACAATGTCTTAACATCTCTTTCTTCTTCTTCTCCTTCTCCTTCTTCTTCTTCTTTTTTGTCAGTCATGGGGCTTGAACTCTGGGCTTGGGCACTGTCCCTCAGCTCTTCAGCTCAAGGCTAGCACTCTACCGCTTGAGCCACAGCTCCATTTCCAGTTCGCTAGCAGTTTATTGGAGATAAGAGTCGCACGGACTTTCCTGCCTGGGCTGGCTTTGAACCACGATCCTCAGATCTCAGCCTCCTGAGTAGCTAGGATTACAGGCATGAGCCACCAGCACCGGGCTACAACATCTCTTAAATTAATTGAAAACATAAAATTAACCTACATAAAACTTTAGCACATCACATAGTGAAATGTTAGATCATGTGGTCTTGAGGAAAATATTAACAAGAATTCATGGCAGTATTCTTGGAGGAAAGAAGGGGGGAAATGCACAAGCTGTAATATAAAGATGGCAATGCCCACTGTATGTTCAAAGGTGAGGAAGGTATGTTGGAGACAACACAGCATTGTTTCCAACAGAAAAGAAAAATTGGAAACAACTAAAATGTCATGAGATGGAGAAAACAGTGCATAAATTATGTCATGAGTAGGGTGAACCACCGTAATTAAAAAGAGATGAGGAGGAGCTGGATGCTGGAAGTTCACACCTGTAGTCCTAAATACTCAGGAGGCTGAGATGTGAGGATCACAGTTCAAAGCCAGCCTGGGCAGGGAAGTCTGTGAGACTCTTCTCAAATTAATCACCAGAAACCCCAGAAGTGGTGCTGTGGCTCA
Organism: Dipodomys ordii; assembly: GCF_000151885.1. Classification (NCBI taxonomy): domain Eukaryota; kingdom Metazoa; phylum Chordata; class Mammalia; order Rodentia; family Heteromyidae; genus Dipodomys; species Dipodomys ordii. Next base: position 13,890,891 of record NW_012267250.1, read on the forward strand.
AAGTGGTAGAGCACTATCTTTGAGCAAAAAAGCTCAAGGACAGCGCCCAGGCCCTGAGTTCAAGCCCCACAACTGTGTGTGTGTGTGTGCGGGTGTGGGTGTGGAGAGAGGACATCTTTATATTTATGTATTTAAAGATCTCTAAGATGAATTATCAAATGAAAAGGTGAGTCTGAGGAAAGTTTTATAGTATTATATCTTGTGTCATTTTAAATAATATGTACACTTGTACTTTTTCTTAAGGTAAACAACTCAGCTCAAGGCGAGCGCTCTACCACTTGAGCTACAGCCCTTCTAGTTTCCTAGTGGTTTATTGGAGATAGGAGTCTCAGGGTCTTTCCTGCCCGGGCTGGCTTTGAACCCAGAGCCTCAGATCTCATCCTCCTGAGTAGCTAGGATTACAAGCGTGAGCCACCGGTGCCCAGCTAAGGTATACAACTTTTCTTTTTTTGGGGGGGGGGTCCGGTCGTGGGGCCTGAACTCTGGGCCTGGGTGCTGTCCCTCAGCTCAAGGCTAGCACTCTACCACCTGAGCCACAGCGCCACTTTTGGCTTTTTTCTTTTTGCTTATGTGGTGCTGAGGAATCGAACCCAGGGCCTGAAGCATGCAAGGCAAGCGCTCTACCACTGAGCCACCTTCCCAGCCCGGTATACAACTTTTAAAAGCAGACAGCAGTATTTTGATCGTAGAACAAGTTGAATACAGAAAGGAGGATTTCCAGCTGGAGGCATGACTCAAGTAATAAGCAACTGTCTAGAATGTGTGAAGCCCTCATCTCAAATCACTGTCCTGCACCCAAATAATAGAAATCCCAGTACTGAATCCAAAATAATAGAATTATTTGAGTTATATTCTTTTTTTAAATTTATTCTTTTTTTAAATTTAATTTTATTTTATTTGTGAACATACCGTACAGAAGAGTTACAATTACATGGGCAGGATAATGCGTACATTTCTTACCAAGCATTGCAGCCTTCTCCTTTGTTTACCCTTCACATCCCTTCCCAGCCTCCCCCCTCCCCCCAATTTATTCTCTTTTTAACTGTATTCTATCAATGTAGTCACTCATTTTTTTTCTCCCCTATGCTTTTTGTTTAAGCAAATATCACCTGTTTTATTTGCATATGTTCAAGGAGTAAAATCTAACAATGTATATTTAGCGAGGCACAGTAGCTCATGCATGTAATCCCAGCTACCCCAGGGGCAGAAGTCTGCAGGAACATAGTTGGACGACACAGCCAGGGCAAAAAGTTGGGGAAACCCACCCCTCATTTCAACCAATAGCTGGGCGTGGTGGTGCTGGTCTGTTATCCCAGTTTTGAGCTGGGACTGGACTGTAAATCCAGGCCTACCATAAAGACGAGACGCTTTCCCCCAAATCACTAACTCCCGAATGGCTATGGATATGGCTCAGCCTGGGCCTTGCAAGCACAAGGCGCTGGGATCAAACTCCAGCACCACACAAAGCAACCACATTTAAAAAGAGAAGAAAAACAAACAAACGCCTAACGTAGATTTCAAAGTCTTCACGTAAAACAGCTAAAAACCCCTTGGCCTTCAAAATGCTGAAGCCTTCAGCCCATGAAGCGGACTCACCTGGGACTTCAACTCCCACAAAGCATTGCGGAAATGGCGTCAAAGGAGCGACGGGGAACGTGCCTACAACTCCCATAAGGCACAACAGAAATATGCCTACAACTCCCATAAGGCGTAGCAGAAATGGCGCCAAACGAGCGTAGGAGCCGGGTGCGGGTTGTTTTCCTCTCCCCAGTAGTCCATCCCTACGGATGTGCCGTCCGCTGCAGTTCCTATTGGAAGTGAAGAGGAAGACAACTAGAAAGACCTAAAGGCGTAGAGACTAAAGCCGAGAGCGAGGACGGAACTTTAGGCCGCCCCTCGGAGGCGTCCTGCGGCCCGGGGTTTCCTGGAACATGGCCCCAGGCCTCTGTTCCTGGCGTGGGGCCGCCGTGCCGAATCCAGCAGCGCCTTCCCGCTTCCAGAGCGCCCACCCCGAGTTCCAGACCTGCAAGCACACGTCGGGATTTGCTTCCCCCAGCTCAGGCGCCCACACCCGCTCGGGCCAGGATCCCGGACGCAGCCGAGTAAGCCCTGTGATTCCCTGGCGGGCTTCAGAGGACTGACTCCCACGGCCCCAGGCCCATGGCTCTACCGTCCGGACCTACTTTGCAATCACTTAGGTTTTGTAAGCAAGTCACACAGAATGTTGCCACACACAGAGTTTTCTTCTTTCACGATGTTTGAAGAAGGGGGAGAGTACGATCTTGAGTTTACGTGTTTGACTTTTTAAAAATTATTCTGTGTCTATCTGTTTGCCCTGGGGCTTGAACCCAGGGTCTTGGAGCTGTCTTTTAGTTTTTTTCCACACCCCTACTTCAGGCTTTCCTCGGTGCCCTGTGGCCCCTTTCCTAGAAGTCCCTGCCCAGCATCTGAGGACAGTGGGCAGTCCCCCAGGCTCTGAGGTCATCGCTGTGGCCACACCTCCTCCCTCTCCCTATACTGTCTCCATCATTTGTTCTGCCCCGTGCCCCTTTTCCCCCCTTTCTCTACCTTTTTCCTTCCCTTTCCCTTTCCCTGCATCCCTTGCACCTTCCATCTTGTGCAGAGGGCAGTATGTTCTCCCCCCAACTAACTCTATTCTTCCTGAACCATGTGGCATCTCCTTTCAGTGAACCTTGAACTGAGTAGCTAGGATTACCGGCATGAGGCGTCAGAGCCTGGCAAAAATGAGAGTTTTTAGTGCATACCTTCTAGTATTTCTAGTCCTAGACCTCCTCCTTCTGGTACTTCAGAGAATCTATTTAAGTGGTAAAGTTCACAGACACTATAGGAAGTGAAATATAAATGTAGAATCATATTCAAGAGCACATTGATGGTTCAACAAAAGTTGCTTGAGGGCAGTGGGACGCATTAAGAGGAATCTATTGTAGTGGTTCCTTCCATAAGAAACTTGCATTGCAAGAGACAAGACTCAATCTCAGACCCTCAGGTCAAATCAAGCATACCAAACACTGAAACCAAACACTGGACTTTTACATTAAATTCAAGACTTCTAGAGACCAGTGGTAGACTTCATGGGCAGGCTCAGGCACATTGGTTTAATCCCTAGTGCCACAGAAAAAAAAAATGTACATAGTCTGAAGTCAGACAAGAGATTCAGATCCCAACTACAACCTATCCGCCCTGGGATTCTGCTTAAGACTACTCTCCTTGGCTGGGAATGTGACCTAGTGGAGGTGTGCTTGCTTCACATGCATAAAGCCCTGGGTTCAATTCCTCAGTACCACATACCCAGAAAAAGCCGTAAGTGGTGCTGTGGCTCAAGTGGTAGGGTGCTAGCCTTCAGCAAAAGGTTAGGGACAGTGCCCAGGCCCTGAATTCAAGCCCCAGGACTGGCAAACAAATAACAACAGCAAAAAACTACGCTCCTGTACAAGGTGGCAGGAGAGGAGGGGGGAAGATGGTGGCATCTAACTCACAATGGTGATTTGAGGATTGAACAAGATAACATGAATTAATGAAGTATCATAATCAAGAACAGATCCCTAAATGCTATCTTCTTCCATCCTGGTCAGGAGGTTCTAAGGGAGGGGTTAGGGAGTCAGAAACTGAGCTTCTAGTGAAGCTGTGTAAAAGGAGTGAGCTAAGAAGGCAGGGAGCAGTGACTGACTGTCCAGATACAAGGAAGACAAGACCTATGCTAAAGCTCAGAAGACATACCTATGGCCAGCTGTTTAAGCCATATGGTTTCAATATAATCACACTTGGGCTGGGAAGGTGGCTCAGTGGTAGAGCGCTTGCCTTGAATGCCTGAGGCCCTGGGTTCGATTCCTCAGCACCACATAAGCAAAAAGAAAAAAGTTGGAAGTGGCGCTGTGGCTCAAGAGGTAGAGCGCTAGCCTTGAGCTGAAGAGCTGAGCGACTGCCCAAGCCCAGAGTTCAGGCCCCACAACTTGGGGAGCTTTCCTGGTTTGTTTTTGTCGGTCATGGTATCATAACTCTGGGCCTGGGTGCTGTCCCTCAGCTCTTCAGCTCAAGGCTAGCACCCTACCACTTGAGCCACAGTGGCACTTCCAGGTTTTTCTGCTTATGTGGTGCTGAGGAATCAAACCCAGGCCCTCATGCATGCAAGGCAAGTGCTCTACCACTGAGCCACCTTCCCAGCCCTTGTGTTTGAGTTTTGAAAACTAAAGACTGCTGGTACCAGACTCGTGGTGCACACTAGGAGTCCATACTAATTACTATATTGATTTTTGAATTAAAAAAAAAAAAA
>NW_012267250.1:13895381-13898118 GCF_000151885.1 Dipodomys ordii
AAAAAAAAAAAACTACCTGACAAGAATCAAATGATTTCATGAATTCCAACTGCTGTTTGAGAGCTAGTGACGCTTTCTTGTTTTATTTATGTGTTTGTGTTGGTGCTATTTTGTTTGAACCAGGAACTCATACATGTGGTTTTTTCTCTCTCCCGCAGCTACACACCTAAACCCTACTAAAGATATTTTAGATCTCAGGATGCTTGAGCTTGCACACAATCACCAGCACTACCTCATGATTACCACTAGAGGGAGTAGAAGCAAAGGAATCATCAGGCTTCCAGGTACAGTACTGGGGATTTTTGGTCGTTTTTGATTTTTGGATGGCTCAGAGCCACAGTACTGTTTTTTCTTTGAAACATGTTTCTGTTATGAATTTTTTTTTGCCTGTCTTGGGGCTTGAATTCAGGACCTGGGCACTGTCCCTGAGCTGCTTTTACTCAAGGCTAGAAATCTACCACTTGAGCCACAGTGCCACTTCCAGCTTTTTCTGTATATGTGGTACTGAAGGATTGAACCCAGGGCTTCATGCATGCTAGACAAACCCTCTACCACTAAGCTACATTCCCTGCCCCTCTTTTATGATTTTTCAAGTTCAAATCCTATGCTAAGATGGTAAATAAAAGAATCATACTCACCTTCATCTCCAATTCCCACTCACACAATAGCCACTGCTTTTATCCTTTAAAATAGTTTCAATTTATACACAAATATACATGTTTTAAAATTTAAAACCACGATTTGTCCCCTGACTGCGACTCTGGTTTCATCCATCACGCTGCCTGCTCTACAGACTATATCCTAGATCTTCAAACTTGCTAAGCTTATTCAGCCTAGCACCTTTGCACTCACCCCATTGTCTTACTGGCCGACTCTCTTCTCCCAGGTTTTCCTTACTCAGGAGTCAGCTCGTATGTCTGCCATCTGTCCATCTGTGTCACTCACCATTGTTATATTTAAGATTGTTGTGTAACTGTGTTCTTAAGCATTTATTCATCACTTAAGTGCAGTCTCTGAAAGAATGGGAGCCTTGTTCCTAGTTCCAGGTCCCTGGTGTCTAGAATGCCCATCAGGAACTCAATGAAAAAGTGAATGAATGAATGAATGCTGTGTACACTGTCCTGTGACCTCTTTCCACTTAATGTATCGTATACAAGCTGTGTTTATGTGAATGAGCTTCAGTGTTTTAACTTTAGTCAGATTCTTATTTTTTTAAAGTTTAATTTTCATAGAAATTCACATGACTCAAAAATAAAACATACTGGGCACTCACTGGTGCCTGTAATCTTATCTACTCAGGAGGCTTAGGTCTAAGGATTACAGTTCAAAGCCAACTTGAGCAGGAAAGTTCGTGACTATCTCCATTTTTAAACTACTCAGCAAAAGTTGGAAGTGGTGCTGTGGGTCAAGTGGTAGAGCACTAGTTTTGAGCACATAAGAGGCTCAGGGACAACACACAGGCCCTGAATTCAAGCACCAGGACTGGCAAAAAATAAATAAATGAATATAAGACAATGTTAATAGTGCAGTAAAGCTTTAACATTCACTACTGTCTCCCATCTATCTCATTCCCATTCAATAGACATTTATTAGCTTAATTAAGTGTGGGGGGGGTGCGCACACACATGTGCACGCTTGCACATACCAGTGCTGAAACGTGGAGGACCTCCAACTTTTACTTGGCTTTTCGGTGCTCTACTACTTGATCCAAGCCTCCAGTTATGGCTTTTTGCATATTAACTGGAGGTAAGAGTCTCATGGATTTGTCTGCATGGGATGACTTCAAACTTTACCACTCAGATTTCAGACTGTATGTGTGAGCCATCAACACCCACACTAATTGCATATGTTCTTATTCTTACAGCAACATTTTATTTACATTGTCTGCACATTCATCCTTTTAATAGTTGCATCGTCTTAATAATTTAGATTTATAATTTATTTCATTCAGTTTTCTATGACTTGGGCCACACCTCTACACTGTGCTCACTGCACAAGGAAATAAGCTGAGGCCCTTTAAAAGTACTGACACATGGCTCCCACTCGGAGCGACTTCCATAGTTGCTCAAAGCTGCAGTCTCAATGTGAGGATTTTACAAGACTCAGAAGACACTGAGCATGGCTGTCCACACTCGGATCTTAGTAATCCCCAAGGCAGAAGTAGAAGGAAATTTGCCAATTCAGCCCAGGGCAGGAGCAGGAAAAACAAACAAAAACGAAACAATGAGCAGCATCTATTCTTTTGTTTTTACCATGCCCCCCTTCAAATAGTCCCTGAGTACTTCTGCATACTAAACTTCTGGGCACTGAAGGCTCTGCATGGTAACCCTTGCTATTCAGGAGGCTGAGACTCGAGGATAATGTATTGAAGCCTTGAGACTTATCTGCAATTAATCAGCAAAAATCAGAAATGAAGCTGTGGTTCAATTGGTAGAGTACTGGTCCTGAGTGAATAAAGCGAGTGTGATTTTGGTTCTGAATTCAGATCTGGTTTGAGCCAGGTGCACCCCATAATACCACGCGGCCGCTGTTGCTGTGTCATTGTCTTGTTGTACGGTCTTTGTGTCTGGTTCTGAGTATAACCTACTGGTTTGAAATGGGACAAAAACCCTCTAGGGGCTGGGAAGGTGGCTCAGTAGTAGAGTGCTTGCCTTGCATGCCTGAGGCCCTGGGTTCGATTCCTCAGCACCACATAAGCAAAAAGAAAAAAGCCGGAAGTGGCACTGTGGCTCAAGTG
>NW_012267250.1:13901526-13902448 GCF_000151885.1 Dipodomys ordii
AAGCCGCCTTCCCAGCCCAAGTTAGGACTACTTTTATGTATAGTTTTTCTCTTAATCATGCTTGAAATGGTTGAAGTATATGTTCATGTACATATGTGTGTACATATTTGCATCCATTTAATTCTGGGACAACTGACAACTTTGTCAAACTGAAGCCAAAGGTGAATGTGTTATAACATCCTTGAGAATTTATTTTTATTATACCAGTTTTTGTTCCGAGTAGATCGCAGTCTTTGTCAATATTTGTGTCAGACCCATTTATTGGACCCTTTGGCCATGTATAAAAGTTAACTTGTGCACTAGGGTCTGGATGAGTAAAACTGCCTTCGAAACACACAGCCAAAGATTAATGCAAAGATGCCTTAGTATGTTTATGCTTTTATGGTCTTTATTTGTAATTGACAATTTTGGTCTTGACTGCTACATTCCCCTCCCCTGTTTTTGAGGTGCTGGGGACCCAATCTAGAGCTTGGCAAGCCTCACAAGCTCTTGACCACTGAGCCCAAACCACCTCTCTATTTTGACTTTTTAAAAGTGGCTTTCCGTGCCGGGCACCAATGGCTCATGCCTGTAATCCTAGCTACTCAGGAGACTGAGATCTGAGGATCGTGATTCAAAGCCAGCTCGGGCAGGAAAGTCCTTGAGACTCTTCAATAAACCACTAGAAAACTGGAAGTGGCGCTGTGGCTCAAACGGTAGAGCAGGCGCCTTGAGCTGAAGAGCTGAGGGACAGCGCTCAGGCCCCACGACCGGACCCAAAAAAAAAATGTTCAAAGGTTTTTTATATTGGCTCAAAGTCATACACAGGGCTGGATGTTGTAGCCCAGTGGCAAAGCGCTTGTCTAACAAGTAATATCCTGGGTTCAATCCTCAATACCAAAAAAGAAAAGAAAAAAATTCAGTTCAAAAATAACACATAAAC
>NW_012267250.1:13902498-13904133 GCF_000151885.1 Dipodomys ordii
AAAAAAAGGAAAAATAATTATATTATTTAAGTTGGAAGTCCTTTATGAAAATAATGTAACCTGTTGAAATTGTTTTAATAAGGCAAGGAGGAGAGAGTCAGAGCAGATGAAGTTGATGAGATACATTGTATACATACGTGGAAAAGTCACAATAAAATCTCCCTTGTAAAACAAGCACTGGTGGCTCACACCTGTAATCCTAGCTACTCAGGAGGCTGAGATCTGAGGATCTCAAAGCTAGCCCAGCGCTGAGAAGGTGGCTCAGTGGTAGAGTGCTTGCCTCGCATACATGAGGCCCTGGGTTTGATTCCTCAGCACCACATAAGCAGAAAAGTCCGGAAGTAGCGCTGTGGCTCAAAGTGGCAGGGTGCTAGCCTTGAGCTGAAGAGCTGAGGGACAGTGCTCAGGCCCAGAGTTCAGCCCCATGACCAACCAAAAAACAACAACAACAACAAAACCAGCCAGTCCAGGCAGGAAAGTCTGGTGAGACTCTTGTCTCCAGTTAACCACCCAAAAACCAGAAGTGGCATTGTGACTCAAAGTAGTAAAGCACTAGCCTTGAGCAAAAGAGCTCAGGGAATTCAAACCCCTGGGGAGGAGTCTATGGGGGGGGGGGAACCTTCCCTTGTACAACTAATACATTTTTTTTGTTTGTTTTTTGTTGGTCATGAGACTCAAACTCTGGACCTGGGCACTGTCCCTCAGCTCTTCAGTTCAAGGCTCTACCACTTGAGCCACAGCGCAACTTCCAGTTTTCTGGTGGTTAACTGGAGATAAGAGTCTCAAGGAGCCTTTCCTGCCCAGGCTGGCTTTGAACCATGATCCTCAGATCTCAGCCTCCTGAGTAGCTAGGATTAGAGGCTTGAACCACTGGCACCTGGCTGAACTAATACATTTTTTAGAAAACAAAGCAAACAGGAATCCTTGCTGATATGGGTGCTACTTTAGCTGCTGAACAGTAATCACTTTGCCACAATCCTTTGTCCAAAATAATCTTGAAAAATGTGAAGTTTGAACCATGAGATTTTTGAGACCTTTGTTTAAAATGAATAGGCCTATGTCCAGGGTTTCTGTACATGATACTGTTTTTCTTCCTAAACCTAAGGAACATGTTCCTTCTCACTTCCTAGTACACATCCCAAAGAAATACAACTTTTATGTGTTTCAAGCAAATTATGTTTAACGTTTAGAGATTTTTTTTTTACAGGAGAACATTTCATTTTCTCATTCCAACATCTCTAACCTCCCTCCCTCATTTTCCTCCTCCTCTCCCTTTCTTTCTTTCTTTCTTTTTTTTTTGCCAGCTGAGGTTTGAACTCAGAACTTGTGCTTCCTAGGCAGATGCTCCAGCCTGCCAATCTGCCTTTCTGAAGTAAATAAATACAATGGAGAATTAGCAAGTTAAAAAAAAAGTGGGGATGATGGAAGGCAAAGAGAAGGGAAGGGAAAAGCAAGAAGGGAAGGAAGGAAGAAGGGAGGATGGGAGGAAGAGATGGAGGAAAAGAGGGAGAGAAGGCAGGAAGAAAAGTAATGCAGGTATCAGTGGCTCACACCTGTAACCCCAAGAGGGTGAAATCTGAGAATCAAAGTTCAAATTCAGCCTGGCCAAAGAAGTTTGTGAGGGCTGGGAAGGTG
>NW_012267250.1:13916133-13924830 GCF_000151885.1 Dipodomys ordii
CTTTTTTCTTTCTGCTTATGTGGTGCTGAGGAATCAAACCCAGGGCCTCATGCATGCAAGGCAAGCACTCTACCACTGAGCCACCTTCCCAGCCCCTTATTTTTATTTTTGAGTGTGTGTTTCAAGTCAGAGTCTCGAATTCTCCTTTTTTTCTGCTCACAGCTAGTGCTCTACCACTTGCAGCAACCTTCTCTGTCACCTTTAATTTTTTTTTTTGTTAGTGGGATTTAAATTCAGGATCTTCTGGTTGCCACAACCATATCCTTTTTTTTTGGACAGATCTTTTGTTATTGCCTAACATTGGCCTCTAACCAGCATCCTCTTATGCCTCCCTGTACCTGTAATTACAGTCCTTCTCCACCATTCCTGATTTATATGTTTAAGGTGGTGTCTCATGAACATTTTACTCAGGTTGGCCTATAACCAGGATTCTCCCAGTCAGTCTGGGGAGTAGCTTTGATTACAAGTGTGAGCCACTACTGTCCAGCCTGTTTTAGTGGTTTGTTTTTCGCTTTCTTTCTTTCTTTTTTTCTTTCTTCCTTTCTTTCCCTTCCTTCCTTCCTTTCCCTTCCTTCCTTCCTTTCTCTTTCTTTCTTTCTCGATTGTGGGGCTTGAACTCTGGGCTTGGGCGCTGTCCCTGGGCTCTTCAGCTCAAGGCAAGCACTGTACTGCTTGAGCCACAGCGCCACTTCCGGTTTTCTGGTGGTTTATTGGAGATATGAGTTTCACAGACTTTCCTGCCCGGGCTGGCTTTGAACCCTGATGCTCAGATCTCAGCCTCCTGAGTAGCTAGGATTACAGGCGTGAGCCACCGGTGCCTGGCTGGTTTGTTTTGTTGTGTTATGGGTCCGGTCATGGGGACTGAACTCTGGGCCTGGGCGCTGTCCCTCAGCTCTTCAGCTCAAGGCTAGCACTCTACCAATTGAGCCACAGCGCCACTTCTGGACTTTTTCTTTTTGCTTATGTGGTGCTGAGGAATCAACCCAGGGACTCATGCATGCAAGGCAAGCATTCTACCACTGAGCCACCTTCCCAGCCCCTCTTTTTTTTTGGGGGGGTCCGGTCATGGGGCCTGAACTCTGGGCCTGGGCACTGTTCCTCAGCTCTTCAGCTCAAGGCTAGTGTTCTACCAATTGAGCCACAGCACCACTTCTGGCTTTTTTCTTTTTGCTTATGTGGTGCTGAGGAATCGAACCCAGGGCCTCAGGCATTCAAGGCACGCGCTCTACCACTGAGCCATCTTCCCAGCCCCCCCTCTTTTGTTTTTTTTGGTCAGTCGTGGGGCTTGAACTCTGGGCGTGGGTGCTGTCCCTGAGCTCTTTAGCTCAAAGCAAGCAATCTACCACTTGAGCCACAGCGCCACTTTGGCCTTCTGGTGGTTAACTGGAGATAGAGTCTCATGAGCTTTCATGGCCAGGCTGGCTTGGAACTGTGATCCTCCTATCTCACCTCCCTGAGTAACTGTTTTAAAGATTTATAAATTATTATTAATTTTTGGAGGTACTCGGATTTGAACTCTGAGCCTTGTGCTTGCTAAACAGGCAATCTATTGCTTGAGCCAGGACCTAACTTTTATAGCTTTTGATTTACTGAAATTCAGATTCTATGCAGAATCCCTGTAGATGACAAAACTGTTCTGGTGAATGGTGCATTCATTGTGTATGCATATTGCATACATATGCAATATGAATGTTAACTTTTTAAAAATTTCGTCGGTTATGGGGCCGAGCTCCCTCAGTACAAGGTGAGGGCTCTACCATTTGAGCCACAGCACCTTTTCTGATTTTGTGGTGGTTAATTGGAGATGAGTCTCACGGCCTTTCCTGTCTGGGCTGGCTTTGAACCATGATCCTCAGATCCCAGCCTCCTGAGTAGCTAGGATTAAGGGGTGGGTCACCAGACCCCGGCTGAAAGTTAACTCCTTTAGTCAGTGAAAATGGTTGCTTTGTACCATTATAGGTTTTCAGTTTAGATGCAAATGTTTCAGCAGCCCTGAGTTACTTTTGATCTCTTTTGCAGATAACCTTCTATTCAGTGATGAAATTATCACTAATGGTTTTCATTCTTGTGAAAGTGATGAGGATGACAGAGCTTCACATGCAAGCTCCAGTGACTGGACCCCAAGGCCACGGATAGGTATGGCTCAGAGTTGTGCAGCTTTGGAATGAATGCCTTTTTCTTTTGTACCAACTTTAATTTTTTTCTGTTCTTTTAGCCTGGGTTTAGGTTTTTAGCTATGTGTGGTGGTTTTATGGTTTTTTTTTTTTTTTTTTGGAGGGGGGTGGTATTCAGGGCTGGGGATTGAATTTATGACCTTGCATATGCTAGGCAAACTTTACCACTGTTCCCAGTTCTATTTTTGTTTTTAACAGGTCAGACCATAAAAAATAGCCAGGTAGGGGTTGGGAAGGTGGCTCAGTGGTAGAGCGCTTGCCTTGCATGCATGAGGCCCTGGGTTTGATTCCTCAGCACCACATAAGCAAAAAGCCGGAAGTGGTGCTGTGGCTCAAGTGGTAGAGCACTAGCCTTGAGCTGAAGAGCTGAGGGACAGCACCCAGGCCCGAGTTCAGGCCCCACAACCAAAAAAAAAAAAAAGAATAGCCAGGTACACCTCAGAAAGTTCTTCTTCCAGTTCTCTAGCTAGAATGTCTTCTCCCTTCATTTGACATCTTTTTTTTTTTTATTTTTTATTTTTAGCTAGCACTGGGACTTGAAATCCAGGCCTCAAGCTTGCTTGACTTTTTTGCCTCATTTTTTAAGCTTCATTTCCAGTTGAGCACTTGGTGATTAATTGGAAATGGAGTTTTGCAGAATTTTCTGCCCATGCTATCTTGGCAAACTTGCTTAGTCTCAGCTTCCTGATTATCAGGATTACAAGTATAATTTTTTTTGGTCAGTCATGGGGCTTGAACTCTGGGCCTGGGCACTGTCCCTGAGCTCTTCAGCTCAAGGCAAGTACTCTACCACTAGACCCACAGAGCCACTTCTGGTTTTCTGGTGTTTTATTGGAGATAAGAGTCTCAAGGGACTTTCCTGTGCAGGCTGGCTTTGAACCATGATCCTCAGATCTCAGCCTCCTGAGTAGCTAGGATTACAGGCATGAGCTACTGGTGCCTGACCCTTTTTCTTAATATCTGACACTTAACAGTCTTTTTTTCAGTTGTATTTAATGTGCTCATATACTACTTCTGTTTTACATTGTCAAAGTAAGATGCCTCATATGTAGTTTGCTCAGTATTACATACATGAATGAGTTGGGAAAGGTTTTTTTCTTTCCTTTTGGTGTTGTGTATCAAACCCTGGACCTTTCTGATACTAACCACAGCCCCTTGGTAAAGAATTTTGAAATAGAGTACATTATCATTTTTTTTTATATTTGTTGGGGATCAAACTCAGGGCTTCACAGACATTCTAGGCAATACTCTATCTTTGAATTATACACATGGCCCTACATTATCAGAGTTTTATACCAAGAGATCAAGCCTCAGGGCTTTGTATATTCTAGGTACGCAGTGTTCTACCAATGAGCTATATCCTAGTTCTGTGATGTAACTATATCGATAGTGATATTTTTTCCTGTGTTCTTACTTTTCCAAATGGATTAGCCATTTAAACATGATAACATACATTTTTAATTTTTTCAAGTTAGATAGCTGATCTAAGCAGCCTCAGGGGAAAGAATTATTAATGCTTGAGACAGCATTGTTTGTATCATGAAACTGAAGGTTATTGCAGAAAAAATAGAAAAGATTTACTTACGAATATTTTTCCTGTCTCTTCTGTCTCCCTGATGTTATTTAACCAGTCTCTCATGTTATTTAGCATGGAATTTCAGGACTTTTAAAATGTTTTCCATAGTTTACTGAACCGTTAAAAAATAACTTGTTATTATGTTCTGTAATTCTTGATTTTAACCACAAAAACTTATATTGATAATTAGCTGCACTTTTTTCTTTTGGTGGCGGGGAAGTGCAGAGGTTTAAACCCTGGGCTTATGAACGTTAAGCATGTGTTTTACCACTGAGATACTCCCTTCACATCCCTTTATTTTGACTGTTTAAAGCATAAGGAGTCCCTTCAAGTATTGATTAGGTCTTTGTAACCGTGGGATATAGCATTAACTGTGAGGGTATACTGAGAGTGAAGTGCCTTTAAAGTTGCATTTTCTTACTGTGCATAAAACCTTATAGATAGCTGATTCATTACTTCAGAAAATAAATGGGATTTTTCTGATTACTTGGAAGAAAACTTACCTAAGTCTTTTTCTCTTAATATAGGTCCATATACTTTTGTTCAGCAACATCTCATGATTGGCACAGATCCTCGAACAATTCTTAAAGATTTATTGCCAGAAACAATTCCTCCACCTGAATTGGATGATATGACACTGTGGCAGATTGTAATTAATATCCTTTCAGAACCACCAAAAAGGAAAAAAAGAAAAGATATTAATACAATTGAAGATGCTGTGAAATTACTCCAAGAGTGCAAAAAAATAATTGTTCTAACTGGAGCTGGGGTATGTAAGATGTAGAAAACACTGGCAAAAGGGAGAAGTGGTGTATAGATTTTCTTACTCTTTTTCCATTTTCTTACTTCTTTTTCTGCTGTAGAAAAGTAATCCTTAGTGGTGATAATGGGTGAAATGGCCCCACACTAAGGGTAACAGTATTGCTAAATGGGTTCAGATTTTAGAAAAACTCCAATAGCCTTAAAAAATACATAACTTTTGGGCAGGTGCCAGTAGCTCACACCTACCTATTATAAGCCTAGTTACTCAGGAGACTGAATTCCATGGATGGAGGTTTGAAGGTATCCTAGACAGATAAATTTGAAAAACTTGTCTCCAATTAACAACACACACACACACCCCTACACCTCTACATCTCTTATCTGCTCCTAGCACAGTAGGTAAGTGAGGTTAAGGCAGAATTTTTACCTACATTCTGCCTGTGTGTTAAGGTATGTCACAGTCTGGTGGAGCTGTTGGTATTTGGCCAGTTTTCATTGAGAAAACCTAATTGATAATCAAAGAACTTACCTGATGATAAGTGAAGAACTTAGTGTTGGGAAGTGATAGGACATTGACAAAAAATTGACATTTTTTGACTCATCTTAGGCTATTGATATTGTGTGTTGAGTGTGTAGAACATTAGCAACTAGAGCAATTGGAGTAATATTCAGTCCTGCTTTCTACTGTTTAGTTTTGAAAAAGATATTAAATAGGCTGGGAAGGTAGCTCAGTGGGAGAGTGCTTGCCTTGCATGCATGAGGGCCTGGGTTTGATTCCTCAGCACCACATAAGCACAAAAAAGCCAGAAGTGATGCTGTGGCTCAAGTGGTAGAGCTGAGGGACAGTGCCCAGGCCCAGAGTTTAAGCCCCATGACCGACAAAAAAAAAAAAGGTATTAAATAATCATCAAGAACAGTTTTGTTTTCTTTTTTGGTGCTGAGGATCAGATCCAGAACCTAATAAGTATGCTAAATAAGCATAAGCTTGGTGTTTGATGCACCTGCAGCCTCAGTATGGATTTTGCTCACAGATGTGATATTAGTTTGATTCACACTGGGGTCAAGGTGGCACCAACTCTGTTAAATTTGAGACTTTATCTTGAACTAACCAGAATAATGCCAGACTGGAGGTATGGCTCAAGTGGTATAGGGCCAGCCATGAACTAAAAAAACTGAGAGTTCAAGGCCCTGAAATCAAGCCCTGGAATTGGCATGAAACAAATAATAACTTCTCAATTCCCTACTTGAAAAGTCAGGATTTGTTAGTAGAAAAAGTATTGAAATACTGTGCATTGCAATTTGTATTTTCTTATGGTTTTATGTCATTTTTTTGTGATAGTCATACGCATACCACACGCACAAAAATATACCCTAGCTGGCCTAGAACTTAGAACCCTGCTTCTTCCTCTCAAGTGCTGGAAATAATTGGTGTGTACCACCGTGCCTAGCTTGCTTGCTTACTTCATTATTGACTTAAGTTGGTACTGGGGCTTGAACTTAAGGCCTAGTGCTGCTCCTTAGGTTTTTCTCTCAAGGCTGGTGCTCTATGAGTTGAGTCACAGCTCTATTTCTGGGCGCTGGTGGCTCATGCCTGTAATCCTAGCTACTCAGGACGCTGAGATCTGAGGATCGTGGTTCAAAGCCAGCAGGGGCAGGAAAGACCGCAAGACTCCTATCTCCAGTAAACCACAAGAAAAATGGAAGTGGCACTGTAGCTCAAGTGGTAGAGCACTCGCCTTGAGCTGAAATGCTGAGGGACAGTGCCCAAGCCCAGAGTTCAAGCCCCATGACCGACCAAAAAAAAAAAAAGTCTTATGAATTTGTCTGCATGGGCTGATTTTGAACTGTGATCCTTAGATCTCAGCCTCCTGAGTAGGACTGCAAGCATGAACCACCAGTGTTCAGCGTTTTTTTTGAAACTGTTTTCCTAGTTGGCCTCAACCTTCAGCGCTCGGGAAATCATCCTGTCTCATCCTCCTGAGTTGCTGGCACTACGGGCATCCCTACCTTACAAACACACACATAAGTATTTTTAGGGTGTTGTTATGTACACCAGGCTGACATTAAACTCCTGATCCTTCTGGCTGTTTTATTTTTCTGTCAGTTGTGGGGCTTGAATTCAGCCTGGGCACAGTCCCTGAGCCTCTCTGAGCTCAAGGCTAGCACTCTGCCACTTGAGCCATAGCGACACTTCCTCATATCATAAGTGCTTGGATTATAGGTTTGGCACCATGGCCATCTATGATGAAGTATTTAAAAAAAATACAAGACTGAGGCTCAAGTGGTAGAGCATCTGCCTAGCAAGAGCAAGGCCCTGAGGTCAAACTCTAGTGCCACCAAAAAAAAGAGAATATACAAGCTTAGTATTTTTATTTATTTATTTATTTTGGCCAGTCCTGGGCTCTGGTTCCTAAGCTTCTTTTGCTCAAGTCTAGCGCTCCAGCACTTGAGCCACAGTGCCACTTCCGGCCTTTTCTGTGTATATGGCATTGAGGAATGGAGCCCAGGGCTTCGCACTTTCCAGGCAAGCCCTCTTACCACTAAGCCACATTCCCAGTCCACAAACTTATTTCTTTGGAAATCATCTGTAATAGAAATTCTTGCTTGATTTCTAACGTAAAATAAATTGGTTGGATTGATTTAATTTTGTTTTCAATTACATTGTGGTCATTTTTGCTAGTTAAGTGTTAGAAGGTTTCAAATTAGCCCAACTTCCTTACATCCATTAAAAATAGATTATGTGATAGGTTAGAGATACTTATTTGGCTTTGTTACTTCTGTTTGTTACTTCTATAGTAGTTCCATTCCCCTAAGGAAGTTTAAAAATAAAACTATTTATTTCTTCCCTAAATGGTGTAGTAAGGGAGCTCATTATTACTCAAGTAGGAGTAAAAGTTGTATGTCATGCATATTTTCAGGTATCTGTTTCATGTGGAATACCTGACTTCAGATCAAGAGATGGTATTTATGCTCGCCTTGCAGTAGACTTCCCAGATCTTCCAGATCCTCAATCTATGTTTGATATTGATTATTTCAGAAAAGATCCAAGACCATTCTTCAAGTTTGCGAAGGTACCACTAATTTTTCTAGTTGCTTGATTTATGAAAACGTACTTTGTTAATGTATAGATTTTTTGTGTGTGTGGGGGGTTTTGTTTATTTTTGTGGTGCTAGTGATAGAATCTAGAACCTTCTGCATGTTTGGTATGTGCTTTTATCAACTGAATAACATCCTCAACTCTATTTTATTGCCTGGTAAATGGAGTGCTGCTAATGTGGTGTATGATCACTCACCAATCATCAGAATCTTTCTTCATTTTAGATTTTATTTTCAAAGAGTTGGATTTTGTTTTTGTTTTTAAGATACATAGACCTTGAATTATTTTTTTCTAAGTCAGACCTAATTTGGTATACTTTGTAGTAGGCAGACTTTAACATGATGATGTGACTAAAAACTCATTTGTAATTAGGGGTGAAGAAGATTTTTAGCTTTTGTCAACAGATTGCACAGTTTAACCTCATTCTGTAGAATTGTACTGTTCAGTAGCATGTAGCTGTATTTGATGTGTGTTGATGTGAACAACACTAGAGTTTTAGGGAACCATACTACAGCAAAAAAATTAAACATTTTGCTGATTTTACTTATTAACTACTAACAAGTGATTATTCATTACTTACGGAAATAATACTTTCAAGCGCCAGATGTGTTTGCACACACATGTAATCTTAGTACATAGGAAGCAGGCAGGAGAATGAGTCCAGCTTGGGTTTCTTTTTTTTTTTTTTTTTTGGGGGTCTGGTTGTGGGGCCTGAACTCTGGGTCTGGGCACTGTCCCTCGGCTCTTCAGCTCAAGGTTCACACTCTACCACTTGAGCCACAGTGCCACTTCCGGCTTTTTTTCATTTTGCTTATGTGGTGCTGAGGAAATCGAACCCAGGGCCTCTGGCATGCAAGGCAAGCGCTCTACCACTGAGCCACCTTCCCAGTCCTCCAGCTTGGGTTTCATAGTGAGACCCTGCTTCAAAAAAAAAGGTATTTTATTTTGGATTAAATGCTTGAAATGTTCTCTTTTAATATGTGGTTAATAGAGAATTTAAAGGGGGGAGGCTGGGAAGGGATGGGAAGGGTAAACAAAGGAGGAGGCTGCAATGCTTGGTAAGAAATGTACGCATTATCCTGCCCATG
>NW_012267250.1:13924880-13929111 GCF_000151885.1 Dipodomys ordii
CCAATGGCAAAGCGCTTGTCTAACAAGTAATATCCTGGGTTCAATCCTCAATACCAAAAAAGAAAAGAAAAAAATTCAGTTCAAAAATAACACATAAACATTTTCCTGACTGCTTTCTGGTACCAGAGCTTGAACTCAGATCCTCGTGTTCTGGCTTGGCTTCTTCTGCTCACAGCAGGTACTCTACTATCTGACCACATGTCCAGTGTGGCTTTTTGCTGGTTAATTAGGATGGTGTTTCACAAACATTTTTTTTTTTTTTGGTCAGTACTGGGGTTGGGATTGGAACTAAAGGCAGCACAATTGTTCAGTTACTTGGTTGTCACTAAATCTTATTAGCCACATTTCTCTGGCTTTTTGCTGGTTATTTTGGAGATAAAGTCTCTTAGATCTTTCTGCATGGGCTAGCTTTGAGTTTTGATCCTCTGGATCTCAGGTTCCTGAATAACTAGAATTAAAGGCAGCTTCTAAAATGTTGTTTGTTGGTTGATTAGTGGCATTAGGGTTTGAACTCAGTGACTCGTGTTGCAAGACAAGTGTTCTATCACTTGAGTCATGATCTTGGTCCCTTAAAAAATGTTTTAAAGTAGTTATCAAAGTGTACACTAACACAGCATGTGTGTGTGTTAACATGCACGCACACGTGCATGCACAATAATCCTGGGACTTGAACTCAGGGCCTGAGTTCTGTCCCTGAGATTTCTTGCTTAAGGCTAGCACTCTACCATTCCATGTCGGGCTTTTTTTTTTTTTGTGGTTAACAGGGGAGATATGAGATTTATGGACTTTCCTGCTTGGTTGGCTGGAACTATAGTCCTCAGATCTCATCCTCCTGGTACGAGGATTATGACAATGAGCCATTGGTACCTGGCATCACTGTCTTTTAAACAGTGGTAAAAAGCAGGCTGCATTACCAGTCTGTTTGCTATATAGTTTAGAATCCCTACATAACTGTCAAATGATGTTTGATAAGTTACAGAAAACTAAGCTCTGTAGAGAAGTCTACCTATCATAACCTAGTCAAAATGACAAAATAACACACCTTAAACCATGAAAATATTGCATCATATAAATTTGTGTATGTAGCTAGGGTGTGTGTGTGTGTGTGTGTGTGTGTGTGTGTGTGTGTGTGTGTGATGCTAGGGATCAACCCAGGATTTTGCAGATACAAGGCAAGCACAATCCCACTGAGCTACACCCCCAACCTAAGCAGGCACCCTACTTCTTGAGGCTTTTTTGGGGGGGCCCTTCCCCTTCTCTTTTCTTCCTCCCTCCTTCTCCCCTTTCTTTCTTTTTCTTTCAGGGTGTTTGTCAGTAGTGGAGCTTGAACTCAGGGCCTAGGTGCTGTCCCTTAGCTTTTTAACTAAGGGCTGGTGTTCTACCATTTTAGCCACAGCTTTATTTCAAGCTGTTGATGAGTCTCACAGGGGCTGGGAAGGTGGCTCAGGGGTAGAGTGCTTGCCTTGCATGCATGAGGCCCTGGGTTCAATTCCTCAGCACTACATAAGCAGAAAAAGCTGGAACTGGCGCTGTGGCTCAAGCAGTAGAGCGTAAGCCTTGAGCTGAAGAGTTGAGGGACAGCGCCTGGGCCCAGAGTTCAGGTCCAAAGACTGACAAAAAAAAAAAAGAGTCTTACAGACATTCCTGCCCAGGTGGCTTCAGTGATCCTCAGATCTCAGTCTCCTGAGTAGCTAGTATTACAGGCATGAGAGAGATGTTGGTTATTTTCAAGATAGTGTCTTTTCATGTCCATGAAGGTCTAGACGGAGATCCTATTTGTACCTCCCTTTGCTGCTGTGATGACAGATGCACACAATGGATGACAAGTGTGGGTGAGTATGCTCAGTGTGGGTGAGTGTGCTCAGCCATTGGTGAAGTTTGTTTGTTTGTTTTGCAGAATTTTCTCTTAAACTGTGTTCTCATCACCTTCTAGGTATCTAGGATTACAATCCTGAGCCACTGAGCCTGGACAAGTAAGAGCTTTGTGTTACTATGGTTTTTAATGCAACTTGTCTCTCATTTATTTTACCTGCACACATATTCCATTTCTAACCTTTCTGCAAGGGAAGAATCATATTGGCCACAGCACTTCTCTTAATTCATAAACTTGTGTTGTTACTATACAATAAATATAGATAAATAAATAATAGGATGTTCATAGCTCAGAAACTTATTTTTACCCCCAAGAAAACTAGGAATGTTGTTTCTGTCTTGATACACAGACTCTCAAACAGTCCACCTATGTGAGAAGCCATTTATGAAAAAATTTTGTAAAATAGACAAAATAGAGAACAGGGCCAAATATGTCAGGAAGAAGTGAGATGCTTCTATAGCCAGGAATGAGCAAGCAGCAAGGAAGGACAATGGGGGTTGGTCATTGATTATTTAGAGGAGATCATGTTGAAGAATAACTTTAATGAGGACTTTACAATTTTGACATAAAAGATACTTTTAGCAACAAACATTGACCAGATAAAGGGGCAAAGATTGTCATTTGGGGGGGGGAGAAATTGGGGTGCTGGTCCTGGGGCTAGAACTCTGGGTCTGGGCACTGTCCCTGAGCTTTTGTGTTCAAGCTAGTGCTCTACCACAGGTACAGTTGTACTTCCAGCTCTTTTGGTAGTGTTTTTTGTTTGTTTTTAAGTGGTGGTCAGGGTGTCATGGACTTTCCCACCTGGGCTGGCTTCAAACTGTGATCCTCAGATCTTAGCCTCCTGAGTAGCTAGGAATTATAGGCATAAGCCACCAGTGCCTGACTCTATTTATTTTGAGATACAACAATTTGGATGTAGATGGAACTTAAGAGTCAATTTCTAGCATTCTAATTTTATTTTTAGAGATGGAGAAACATGAACTAGACTGCCTAAGGTAACACAGGTAGACAGCTGGGGGTACAACTAGGACCTCTGTTAAGCTTAGAGGATGGTGTATGATAAACTTGGAGGAGTTCTGTAAGTTAATAGAAATGCTACACTCCAGGAAGGTGCCATGCCAAATCCAAGCTCTGGAGCTCTCATATAATATGGGTCCTTAATGAAGACTGCATGTGCTATGACAGAGGCCCAGAATTTCAGGGTAAATGTAAAGTGAATGACTTCAACCTCTGACTTTTTTTTTTTTGGTCATGGGGCTTGAACTCTGGGTCTAGGCACTGTCCCTTAGCTCTTCAGCTCAAGGCTAGCACTGTACCACTTGAGCCACAGTGCCACTATCCTGTTTTCTGGTTTATTGGAGATAAGAGTCTCACGGACTTTTCTTGCCTGGGCTGCTTTTGAACCTCAATCCTCAGATCTCAGCCTCCTGAGTAGCTAGGATTACAGGTGTGAACTGCCAGCACCCGGCTCACCTCTCATTTTTTATTTGGCTGTCTCAATTTTCACAATAACCCAGTCCTCCACCTCCCCCCATGTATTATTTTAGAGATGAGAAAAACTAGACCCCCCCTCCCAAAAAAAGAAGGCTGTCACTTGGTCAGGTGACAAAGGATAGAGCCAAATTTGAACCCAGCCCAGATGTGTGTTCTCTCTCAGCGCCCCTGGCTGCCTCACATAACCCAATATACTAATTCTACACGTGAGAGAACTGGGTCCCAGCGGTGGGCATCAACCCACATTTGAGGCCAGAAAGCAGGTCTTTGCCAGGCGCTGGTGTGGCTCATGCCTGTAAATCAATCTTAGCTACTCAGAAGGTCGAGATATGAGGATCACTGTTCAAAGCAAGGAAGGAAAGCTCGTGAGATTCTTTATCTCCGTCGAACCAGCAAAAAACTGGAAGTGGAGCCGTGGCTCAAGTGGTAGAGGTAGCCTTGAGCCCCAGTCAGCTTAGGGGCAGCGCGCCCAGGCCCTGAGTTCAAGCCCAGTGCCCCCACCAAAAACAAAAACGCAGATCTAGGAGTCCAACCCCTAGGCCAAAGGCCTGGGCGCGCGCGTGCGCGTGGGTGCACCTCCCGGCCCGGGTTTGACAGTTCGCACGCGGCGCTTTGCAAGTGATGGCGGGAAGGACGAGCGCGGGCTGGGGGAGGCAGGAGCTGTCACCCGGGCAGGGAGGCCGCGGAGCGCGGAGCCCTTCGCCGCCTCCTCCCGGTCCTTCCGCGCCGTAACCGGCGTCGCCGGCCAGGCGCACCCCTTCCTCGGCCCTCCGGAACCAACTCCCCGCCCCGCGCCCCCCAGTCTGAATGCCGAGGGGTGCAAGCGCGCGCCGGGAAGGAGCTGGGCGCGCGGCGGGGGAGGCG
>NW_012267250.1:13931454-13945111 GCF_000151885.1 Dipodomys ordii
ATTTCTTTAGTCTTGTGGAAAGGTTTGAGAAAACCTTTTGTACTAGAACTGTTAATGAATATAGGAATAATATTGATGAACCTGAACTTGGTTTCAGCTTGAGTCCTCAGTTTGCTAGACTGGAGCTCCTGCCACTTGAGCTATATGTACCTCCAGCCCCCATAAACCTGAATTTTACAGGCTGAAAAATAACTAGAACATGAGCTGGGGATGTGGCTTAGTGGTAGAGTGCTTTCCTAGCATGCTTGAAGCCCTGGATTTGATCACTCAATAACACATGAACAGAAAAAGCCAGAAGTGGCACTGTGGTAGAGTGATATCCTTAAGCAAAAGAAGCAGCTCAGGGGCAGTGCCCAGGCCCTGAGATCAAGCCCCAGGGCCCCAGGACTGACAATAATAACTAGAACAAAAAAGGGTTTGGAGGCATGGTTCAAGCAGTATAGTGCGTATCTAGCAGAGTTCAATCCCCAGTACCAGTAAAAACAAAACAAGAGAAAAAAAAGATGTGAGAACTGAGAATAGAAAATACCAAAATGAGAAAGATTATAAATTTATCCAATATAAATTTATCTATCAGCTTACATTACCTTTTGTGTGTGTGTGTGTGTGTGTGTGTGTGTGTGTGTGTGTGTGCCAGTCCTGGGGCTTGAGCTCAGGGATGGGGCACTGTCCCTGATTTTTTTTTTTTTTTTTTGCCTGTCGTGGACCTGAACTCTGGGACTGGGTGCTGTCCCTCAGTTCTTCAGCTCAAAGCGAGCGCTCTACCACTTGAAACACAGCGCCACTTCCGGCTTTTTCTGTTTATGTGGTGCTGAGGAATCCAACCCAGGGCCTCATACATGCAAGGCAAGCACTCTACCACTGAGCCACCTTCCCAGCCCCTGTCCCTGAGCTTTTTGTTATTTATTTTTATTTATTTAGTTTTTGGTGGTTGTGGGGCTTGAACTCTGGGCCTAATCACTTTTTGCTCAAGGCTAGTGCTCTACCATTTTTAGCCACTGCTTCTAGTTTTCTGGTGATTAATTGGAGGCTAGAGTTTCATGGATTTTTTCCTGTCCAGACTGGCTTTGAACCACAATCCTCAGAGCTCAGCCTTCTAGTAGCTAGGATTATAGGCATGAGCCACCAGCACCCAGCATCCCTGAGCTTTTTTTTTACCACTTGAGCTAAAGCTCAAGAGTCTCATGGACTTTTCCTACCCTAGTTGGCTTTGAACCATGATCCTCAGATCTCAGCCTCCTGAGTAGTTAGGATTACAGGCATGAGCCACAGGTACCTGGCTATATTAACTTTGATGTGTAAAAACCTATCGATACAATTACAATTATACCGACAAAGGCAAGTCTTAGGAATTTTAAACAGAAATCAAGACAGTAGCTAAAACTGGCAATGTGTTGTAATCACTTTAAGCACTAAAAATAGATTTTATAATGCTTAGGAGGAAAAATAAATTAATCACTTGTCTACAAAATTGAAAATATGTATGAAGTACAACTTCTAATTTTGTTTATATAAATTAGTTTTTGCTTGTTTTTTAAGTTCACTTAATGTGAAAAGATAATTTGTACTTATCACTTTGGGGCCTGCCTAAAAGCCTTTAGTTACTGTTATATAATAACATACTACTTTGTAGTAGCTCAGTATAACTTTTAGTACTCTAAAAAATGATTACCCTTGGGCACATGTCTATAATCCCAGCTATTTAGGAGGCTGAGATGGTATTGCTTGAGTGCAAAAATTCTGGGCTTGAGTGTGCTATGCCAGTCAGGTGTCCTGACTGAGTTTGGCACAAACTTGATGACTTCCAAGGAGCAGAGGACCACCAGATTGCCTAAGGAAGGGTAAACTAGCCCAAGTCCAAAACAGAGCTGGTCAAAAGTTCTATATTGTTCAGTAGTGGGATGATGCCTGCAAAGACTCACTTCAGCCACACAGCAAGACCCTTCTTTGCACACTTCACACACACACCAAAAACCACCAAAAACCAAAAATGATTACCACCAGTGCCAAACACTTTGTTCCCTAGCTTATTTTTCCCCCACTTTAATACTCTTGGAAGTAGTTTCATAATGGCACTTAATAGGACTAATCATTGTTATATAGTTGTAGCCAAATCTTTTTTTTAAACTGTGGTTGTTTGGTAATTTTGAAATTATCAATGTAACAGACAAAAAAATGAACGTTCTAGCTGTCATGCATGTATGTGTGTATGATAGGTGCATGTGTGTGTATGCTAGGTATTGAACTCAACTCTGCATATGTTCTACCGTTGAGCTAGACCATCTGTTACCAGCCCCAGGTGTTGTGGTATTTATTTGTTTATTTATGGCAAACACTTGGGGGGTTGAGGTGAAGGTCTCACATTTGCTAGGTAGGTGCTCTACTACTTGAATCATTTTTGCTACTTTGTAGATAGGGTCTTGTATTTATGCCTACGCTGATCTAGACCAGGATCCTCCTATTTATGATCCTCCTACTTAGGTTCCCTGTGTAGCTGGGGGACAATGCCTAACTAGGGTTGAGATGGCATTTCACCAACTTTTTCCTGGGTTGTCCTCAAACACCAATACTCCCATTCTCTTGACTCCTCTGAGTAGTTGGGATTATAGGTGTGAGCCACAATGCTTGGCCCAGTATTCTTTAACTGGTGTAGAGGACTGCATTTTTGTTTTTGGATATTACCAGGGTTTGAACGTAGAGCTCACTTGTCTGGCACTCCTCCAGCTCATTTTTTTTTTCCTGTTTTTTGGGGGGAGATGGGGTTGCTGAGGATTTTTCTTTGGGCTGGCTTTGAATCTTGATCCTCTGCATCTCAGCCTCTGTGAGCTACTAGCACTCAGGGCTGTTTTTGTGTGTGTGTGTGTGTATTTGTTTTTAAACTATCTGTTTATCTTTTGAATTGCTTGTCTTGTTTTTCACCTTTTTTGCTTGTTTCTTTTCTTTTGTGCTGGTCCTAGGACTTGATTCTGGGCCTGAGAGCTATCCCTGAGCTTTTTCGCTCAAGGCTAGCACTCTACCACTTGAGCTACAGCTACACTTCAGATTTGGTGGTTTAGCGGAGATAAGAGTAACAACAGGGGCTGGGAAGATGGCTCAGTGGTAGAGCGCTTGCCTTGCATGCCTGAGACCCTGGGTTCCATTCCTCAGCACCACATAAGCAAAAAAGAAAAAAGCTGGAAGTGGCCCTGTAGCTCAAGTGGTAGAGCGCTAGCCTTGAGCTGAAGAGCTGAGGGACAGCGCCCAGGCCCAGAGTTCAGGCCCCACGAACGGACCCAAAAAAAAAAAAAAAGAGTAACAACAGACTTCCTTGGCGAGGTTGGCTTCAAGCTGCGATTCTATCTCAGCCTCCTGAGTAGCTAGGATTACAGGCATGAGCCACCAGCGCCTAGCTTGTTTTTCACCATTGGGTTATTTTTTTCTTTCTTTCTTTCTTTCTTTTTTTTTTTTTGTCACTTTGAGTGCTTTTCCATACTGATTTGTAGAAATGTTATAGCACTTTAGAGTGCTTTTACTGGAATTCCAACCTCCATTAATGCTAGGAAGTATTAGAGTCTTTTCTCAGTTAGACTCATACTAATACCTAAAAGAAAATTGTGCTAGGCCTTAAAACTAGAAAATTTAAACTGAGGAATCAAAACTTGGGAAGTTACTAAAAACTGATCTTGCACTCAGAACTAGGTATATGATAGTTGTGCTTGTTACCAACTTTTGTAGCCAAATGATGAGTTATTTCTATACTTTGGTTGTTTTAGTCTAGGTCTATGTGTATCTGGAGCAGGGTTTACATCAGCAACTTGGTCTAAGGGTCATCTAGTAGAACGTGGCCTGCACAAGGTCTCTGTCATATGTTCTGTTTTTCTTTACAGCCCTTAAAAAAATGTGAAAACGCAGCCTTTTGCCTTATCTCTGACATAATAAAGATGAAATATAATGCTTGTTAACGTTATGCCTAGTACATACTAAAGGTATATTAAGTAGTAACTGATAGCATCACTAATCACAATTCTCTCAGGTAAGTAAGGGTTGGCTGGCATACTATAAAAAAGGCTGCTGCTTCCTTTCTGATGTTTTAAAGTCATGCATAATCTTTCCAAATGTGGACCATTCTTAATTTGATTGTGAGTCATTATTTATTTAGATAAATAACTATATATAAATGGTGCAAATCATTGTCTTTTTTGGTGTTCTTGCGGTTTGAACTTGGGACCTCATGCATGCTAGGCATATGCTTTATCACTTAAGCCATTTTCCCTGTTCTTTTTGCTTTAGGGTTTTTTTTGTTTTTGTTTTTTGTTGGTCGTGGGGCTTGAACTCTGGGCCTGGGCACTATCCCTGAGCTCTTCAGCTCAAGGCTAGCTTTGTCCTATAATGCTAGAGCTGAGAGAAGATAGAAACCATGTGACAGATTGTATAGACCCTGAAGCCTAAAATATTTACTATATTGTAGCCCTATATGGAAAAATGACAGATGAAATAAAGTTGAATTTGTCAAGTAGCTAACCTTAAGTATTGATAAGTCAAGATACTGAAGTCTATTCAGTATCTATTTAGTGTGGTTTTGTGAAATGGATGAAACACTACAAGAATTCATAACATTCCTCTGTTTCCTTTTTTTCCCCGGGGCAGGGGCAGTGCTGTGGATAGTTCTTCCTGCATGTATGGCAAGTGCTGTACCACTGAGCTCTATCTCTGTCCCTCACTTCTTTTAATAGCATAAAGAATCTAAGTGCTAGGTTGTTTTTTGTTGTTTGGTCAACTCTTTTACTACCTTCTTCTGTTCTATAAACTCTAAAACCTTGATGAATCATTTTAGTTCTTAGTGGCTGTAATTACACCCATTTTCAAATTGCTAGGGATTTGAGGAACGAAATAGGTAGCACCATTGTTTTTAGATGGAAATTATACTAGATAATTTTGAGTTCTGAGCTTTGACTGTATTGGTCACTTATGGCCAGTTACCTGATTATTCCCAGGTTTTCAGACACAGATGTGTAGAATTAGGCTTTTTTGTTTTGAAGCTTTGTTCTCAGCAGAATGGTTGATTCCTTTAAAAAGCTGTATTGAAATCTGAGATAGCCTGCCTTAAGTACAGGTAGCATATCACAATTAAACCATACTCTAAATGTGAACTGTATCCCATACCTTTTGGTTTTCAGCAACTTCTCAGATTAAGAGTCTGTAGTGTGTATTAAAACAGTCCTTTGGCTGGGAATGTAGCTTAGTGGTAGAGCGCTTGTCCTGCATGCGTAAGGCCCTGGGTTGGATTCCTCAGTACAATATAGAAAAAAAGCTGGAAGTGGCACTGTGGCTCAAGTGGTAGAGTGCTAGCATTGAGCAAAATAAGCTTAGGTACAGCACCCAGACCCTTAGTTCAAGCCCAAGGACTGGCCAAAAAAAAAAAAAAAAACAACCCAAAAACCTTTTAGATAATAAATTCCTTAGCTTGAATATATTTAAATATAGCAATTCAGACACAACCTACTTCATCTGAAAGAAAATGGACAGAGTTAAGGTTCAAATCATGTAGCGTCTCAAATATAACATGAAGGTTTATAAAATAAGAGTTCTTCAAAAATATCCTCAGTATCATGAATTATAGAGATCCTATTTATCTGTTGTACCTCTTTTTAACAGTGTTTAAAATGTTCTATAGCTAAGTATCCTGGGTAGGAGACATTCAGTATAGTATAGTATAAACTATACTATATTACAATTCAGTAGCGTTTCAAAACCTAAATGTTGACTTCATTAAGCTCTTTTGCTGCTTGCTATACACATTGTTCTGTTTCTTAATATGCAGAGAGGAGTTTTTTTTTTTTTAATTTATTTTTTTGGGTCCAGTTGTGGGGCCTGAACTCTGGGCCTGGGTGCTGTCCCTCAGCTCTTCAGCTCAAAGCTAGCACTCTACCACTTGAGCCACAGCGCCACTTCCAGCTTTTTTTTTTTGCTTATGTGGTGCTGAGGAATTGAACCCAGGGCCTCAGGCATGCAGGCGCTCTACCATTGAGCCACCTTCCCAGCCCAGGAGTTTGTTTTTAATACACATTTGAATGTAAGGCAACATTTTTGGATTTTTGTGTAATAAATTTTAAGGATCATACAGATATGTACATATAATTGTAATTAGCCAAGTAAGTTTTGCCAAGAAAGTGTCTATTTGGATGGCAAAAGTACTTTTTAAATTTAAGGTATTAAATTGACTAAGAGCAAGCTCAAAAATATTTTTGTGTAAAAAAGTGAACATTGCCCCATCTCTATGTAGTTCATATATATTCTTCCTGACTTGTTTATATGGACATACCTTTATGTATGTGCACATAGTTTTCATTTTTCTTTAGTAACAGAAACAAACTACACATGTTGGTGACTAAGATTTTTTTCATTTAGGTCATGGACCGTTTTCAGAACATCTACCTTTCATTTTAATGGCTGCGTATTTAATATTATTGATGCACAACCTGTTCCCTACTGAGGGCCATATGGTTGTATCTAGTTTTTTTGCTAGTATTTTGATGGGTTAGAGCCTGTAATAAATGGTAAGGAAGTAAGTAGATGATAAAGAAAAAGTAAGAAGAAACTTCCTTTGCCAGTCACTTACTAAATGAAATTAAATAAAAACACTTGTCAAAAGTTGGGAGGACCAAAATTGATACATTTTCTCTGATCTTTTTGCCATGTGTATATCTGAATTCTTTGTTTTTAAAGAAGAAACAGCATTGAAGCATTATTTGGGGGGAAAAACACACACACAAAATCCAGCAACTCAGCATTCATGAGCAACTCTATACTATCCCAGTATGTGCCTGTGCAGTGGAAGGAAAACAATTTTGGTAAGGAATTAAAACTTTAGCTTTAAACTTCCAACAGGTTGATATTTATAATGAATGATGAATCAAAAAATATTTTTAATCTTACGTTGACAGCCTTTTTTTTCTTTTTAGTTTAAAAAGTCACCATTCTTTCGATACTTGTAAATTTAGTGTAAAGTTTTCTTTTTTCCTTAAAGAAAAATCTGAACTTGCAGCCAACAAAAATTAGATATCCTCGGTATTGCTTCTGTTAAAACGTTAACATTTACTAGATAAATTTATGGGTCACTTTCATCCTTTTCTTAAAGGAACCAAGTTCACTAATTGCTGAGTTTTGTAGATGTTGTAGAAACAATCTTTAGGTGTGTGTTGTATCTATCTCTAGAGGCTTTAAGGTGGTGCTCATGCATTTTGTTTAAGATTACATGGGGGTTGTTATTGGAAACTTTGTTAAACCTAAGCAGGATGTATGTTATATCATTAATATAAATTTTTTTCTACCTTTTACATTATGTAGGAAATATATCCTGGACAATTCCAACCATCTCTCTGTCACAAATTCATAGCCTTGTCAGATAAGGAAGGAAAACTACTTCGCAACTATACGCAGAATATAGATACCTTGGAACAGGTTGCAGGAATCCAAAGGATAATTCAGTGTCATGGTTAGTAAATTTCAAAATGGCTTTCCGTATTTTTTTTTTTTTTGGTCCGGTTGTGGGGCCTAAACTCTGGGCCTGGGCACTGTCCCTCAGCTCTTCAGCTCAAGGCTAGTACTCTACCACTTAAGCCACAGCGCCACTTCTGGCTTTTTTTTCTTTCTGCTTATGTGGTACTGAGGAATCAAACCCAGGGCCTCATGCATGCAAGGCAAGTGGTCTACCACTGAGCTACCTTCCCAGCCCAATTTATTTTTATAGGATTATTAGAAAGCAGGCTATCAGTTAATAATGAGATAGCATTATTATCAAATATTAATCTTAACCTGCATAGCCCAAAAGAATGCAAAAACAAAATAAAAATGACCTTGATGCTTGAATTATACAAAACATCAAATCTTAATGTACTTTTGGGCTGGGAAGGTGGCTCAGTGGTAGAGTGCTTGCTTTGTATGCATGAGTCCCTGGGTTCTATTCCTCAGCACCACATAACTAGAAAAAGCTGGAAGTGGCTCAAAGCCAGCCCTAGCAGGAAACTTCGTGAGACTCTTATCTCCAGTTAACCACTAGGAAACTGAAAGTGGCGCTGTGGCTCAAGTGGTAGAGTGCATGCCATGAGCTGAAGAGCTCAGGGACAGTGCCCAGGCCCAGAATTCAAACCCCAGGACTGACCAAAAAAGAAAAAAAGGGTTTTAATTCTGTCAGGTTTCCTAAAATTCTCTAATGTCTTTTGTGTCAAACTAATCTTTATGTTCAAGAAACAGATGGTCTTTTAATAAAACATATTTTGGTTGCTTTTAGGTTCCTTTGCAACAGCATCTTGCCTGATTTGTAAATACAAAGTTGACTGTGAAGCTGTACGAGGAGATATTTTTAATCAGGTGATTTATGTATTTATATTTTAGGATTTGTCTCTGGTCTGTCTCTTCTTTTGTCTCTAAATCCTTTTAAAAAAGAATCCACAAGACTCTTAACAGTATCACTGGAAATTCTGGTGAAATAGAAGAACCTTTGATACTCTTAATCAAACTTGAGTGGTGATCCATACTTGTAATCACAACCTTTTGGATCTGAAACAGAAGGATCAAGTCTGAAGCTGTGGACAGTGCATTTACTAACACTGTATAAAGAATACAGAGCCATTTATTATGTAGAAAATCAACTCAAGCCAGGCCCTGGGGGCTCATATCTGTAATCCTAGGTACTCAGGAGGCTGAGATCTGAGGATCATTATTCAAAGCCAGCTCAAGGCAGAATATTCCATGAGACTCACCTCTTAACCACCAAAAAGCTGCAAGTGTAACTGGCAGATCACTGGCCTTGACTAAGAAAGCTCAGAGACAGTGCCCACGACCAGCAGCAAAAAAAAAAAAAAAGTTCTTGGTAAAGGTCTTGTTACTCCTGAAAACTTGTGCCTTTAGGAACTGAGCAGCATAATAGTTTTTTTTTTTTTTCAATTTTTTATTGTAAAGATACTATACAGAGGGTTACAGTTACATGAGTGAGGTAATGAGTACACTTCCTATTGAGCATTGTTACCCCCTCCATTGTTTTCCCCCTACCATCCCTTCCCTCCCTACCTTCCCCGAGGTTCGTTTTTTTTTTTTATTGTGGTTAAGTGATTACATAATTTCCCAAATTTCACAGTATTGTGGAATAATGATGCTCATTTAGTCACAAGTTCATTCTAACTTTCTTGGAGCAAATTGTCTATCACTGTCTATAACATATAACGGTGTACACATATACACCATACATGTGATCAGCAGCATGGGGATATTTAGTAGTGGTTCAACCAGATGAGTGGGAGTTCTTTGTTTCTTAACTCTGTTAATTTTGTTGTATCACCTAACATTTTGGATTTAACATCCACTTATCAGGGAGACCATGTACTGTTTGTCTCTTTGCTCTTAGCTTACCTTGCTCAACATGATTTCTTCTAGCTCCATCCATTTCCCTGCAAATGCCATTATTTTGTCATTTCTAATGGCTGCATAATATTCCATTGTGTATAGATACCACAATTTTTGGACACATTCATCTACGTAGTGGGGCATCTGAGTTGTTTCCATATCCTAGCTATTGTGAACAGTGCAGCATAATAGTTTAAAAGTCTAATTAAGTCTCATGGACTTGCATGATAGACTTGCTTTGAACTATGTTTATCAGTTTCAGCCTCCTGAGTAGCTAAGATTACAGGCATGAGCCACTAGTACCTGGCTTTTAAGTATTTTGAAGTAAAAAAATGAAAATGGAAGTACTTTATATATGGTCAAAAAATGCAGTAATTAGAAGGTAAGTTTTTGGTATTTTGCTGCATAGTTAATAAGACATAATTAGATGATGGACTCGACTGTCAAATCTACTTCTATATCTATAAACAATATCACAGTATTTCATTGAATGTTATGTCAATACATTTGAAATGTTATTGACATTTAGGTTGTGTTGTTTCCCTGTTTACAGCTTTTGTTTTCTGTGGTAATTCTGAAATGCATTCTTCAGCTGTATGAAAATGATTACTTCTAACATGGGCTTCCCTTTATGTCCAACGAATATCTGCAACATGTAGGTAGTTCCTCGATGTCCTAGGTGTCCAGCTGATGAACCACTTGCTATCATGAAACCGGAGATTGTCTTTTTTGGTGAAAATTTACCAGAACAGTTTCACAGAGCTATGAAGTATGACAAAGATGAAGTTGATCTCCTCATTGTTATTGGGTCTTCCCTAAAAGTAAGACCAGTAGCACTAATTCCAAGTAAGTTGGTAATGGTTTTGGGGGAGCATTTCTGCATATAATGCCATAGGTTGTTACTGATCTTAATGTTTGTAGTGAAGAACTAAACTTTTATTTTCTAAGTGTTTTTTTTTATTTGAAAAAAAAGGACATTTTTGTCAAGGTGGAGTCAAAGATAACTTTAATTTTATTAGAATGAAATTTATAAGAGGTTTTTATTGTGATAATTACAATATGCATATATGTACTTTATCAAACTCAGCCTTATTATCCATATATTTTTGGTAGGTTTCATTATATGTGTATTTTATAATATCACCTTCCCATCACCCTCAACTAAAGCTTTTTAATGTACTATGATTTAATGTGGCAGAGATTAGCTCCGATTAATTTACATAAACTTAATGTACTTTTGATCTTAATATGTTTATAGTGGTGTTGGATTCTGTTTTTGTTTTTGTCAGTTTAAATGTGTATGGTTTGTTAGCTGGGCACTGGTGCCTCATGCCTGTAATCCTAGGCAAAAAGTTTAAAAAGTAGAGCTGTGGTTCAAGTGGTAGTGCTAGCCTTGAGTGAAAAAAGCCAAGCAAGAGCGTGAGGCCTTAAGTTGAAGCCCTAGTGATGGCACCAAAAAGAAAAGTTATAACCTATCAGAAGTGTAATCCACTTGTTCAAGATAGCAATGTAGTAATCATTTATTCTGTTATAGAAAAGTTTGTATTTGGATCTACCTCAACAAGGACATTTGTGTGTGAAAATGCTTATGTGACTGGGCACTGGGTGTGTCTCATACCTGTAATCCTAGCTACTCAGGAAGCTGAAGTCTGTGAGGATCAGTTTGATGCAACCCCAGGCAGGCTTGGGCAGTAAAGTCTGTGGGATTTTACCAATAAACTACCCACAAAAATCCAGAAGTGGAGCTGTGGCTCAAGTAGTAGAGTGCTAGCATGAGCAAAAAGGATTAGGAATAAGTGCCCAGTCCCTAAATTCAAGCCCCAGGTCCAGCCCGCAAGCATACACATGCTTATGTGCAAAAGCCAGAATAACTTTGGCATGTTTTCATACTACCTTCTTCCTCATTATTTCAGGTGTGTCCTTTGAGAGAAACACCATCAATCAAATAGCCAGCTGAAATAGTTGGGAGAAACATAATCAAAGTCTCCAGGCTACCTTTGGTAGCCTTTTAGCAATTAATTTGGTAATCCCTAAATAACTGCAAAATCCTGTTTTACAAGATTAGAAATTAAAAACTGAGAATGAAGGGGTAATATTTTCTAAAAAGAAATGTAGTCATACCTGACTTACATAAATGTAACCTCATATCATGATCCTTTATGATACATTTTTAACAAAAGACTAGAAATTACTTGTAATTATCTGAAGCATGAAAATCTAGTATGCAAGCCTATTTATTCCAGTGCTGAGGATTAAATTCAGGACCTCATACATGCTGAGCTACACCACATGAACCGTGTACTTAATTTTGTGTTTTGCTTTTGAGACAATGTCTCAAATTCCTGATCAGGACTCTTGCTTTAATTCCCAAGTAGTTGGGATTATAAGCTCACACCACTGGGTAATATGTTAGAATGATAGGCAAAAATCATTTTGAAGGGCTGGGAAGGTGGCTCAGTGGTAGAGCGCTTGCCTTGCATGCTCGAGGCCCTGGGTTCAATTCCTCAGCACCACATAAGCAAAAAGCAAAAAGCCGGAAGTGGCGCTGTGGCTCAAGTGGTAGAGCGCTAGTCTTGAGCTGAAGAGCTGAGGGACAGCGCCCAGGCCCAGAGTTCAGGCCCCACAACCGGACCCCAAAAAAAAAAATCATTTTGAAAATCTAAAACTCTGTGTACTAGTACTGACACTTGCACTCCAGTTCCTTGTTACTTTTTTCTCTATCATTTTCAGCCACATCTCCACTTTTGGCTTTTTGCTGGTTATAAGTCTCAAATATTTGACTAGGCTGGCTTTGAACATTGATCTTCAGATCTCAGCCCCCTGATTAACTAGGATTACAGGTGTGAGCTACTAGCGCCTGGTTGAAATGTAAGGTGATGGTATAGATTTATAGGACTGTTAATCACAGACTGCAATAGTACTGAATGGTAACTTAACATTAATGTTCTCAATAGTACTGAATGGTAACTTAACATTAATGTTCTATCCTCAACTCAAATCTTGTGGGAAGTTTTCTTCTCCCTAGAGAAGAAAAGTTAATTCTGAGGGGTTAGGTTTTAATCTAACTTACTGGAGCATGTCTTTATTGGCCTAGTGCATTTGTTGTGGTCTTATTAGCATTTTCTTTTTCTAACATTTGCTTTTCACCCTGTTTTTAGGTTCCATACCCCATGAAGTGCCTCAGATATTAATTAATAGGGAACCATTGCCTCATCTGCATTTTGATGTAGAGCTTCTTGGAGACTGTGATGTCATAATTAATGAATTGTGTCATAGGTTAGGTGGTGAATATGCCAAACTTTGCTGTAACCCTGTAAAACTTTCAGAAATTACTGAAAAACCTCCACGAACACAAAAAGAGTTGGTTAATTTCTTAGAGTTACCACCAACACCACTTCATATTTCAGAAGAGTCGAGCTCACCTGAAAGAACTTCACCACCAGTTTCTAAAGTAATTGTTACAGCAACTAAGAGTAAAGTTGATGATTTAGTCATATCTGAATCAAAAAGTTGTATGGAAGAAAAACCACAATTAGTACAGACTTCTATTAGGAACAATGAGAGTATTACTGTGGAAAATTCGGATTTAAAGGATGTCGGTTCTAGTACTGAAGAGAAAAATGATATAACTTCAGTTGCTGAAACAGTGAGAAAGTGTTGGCCCAATAGACTCCCAAAGGAACAGATCAGTAAGCGGCTTGATGGTAAGAAATCCTATTGATCCATTTGACAGTACAGTTATTTTAACAAAACTTTTAAGAAATTAGTATTTTGGGGCAATTAGCTGACTTAAGAGGGAGAGTGCACATGCATCAACCCCAGGGCTTCATGCATATTAACTAGACAAGGGTTGTAACCATTAACTATTGCTGCCCCCCAACCCCAGGTTGTCAACTGTAAATAGTAGTAAGAGATTTAAATCTGATTTGTCTTAAATAATAGAGAAGTATTTACTTCTATTGGTTAGCTATGTTGTCTTTCTCCTAGAGTATGGGAAGATAAATATTAAGTTGAGAATAAGTTTTATATTGCATGTTGTCTGATGAGAATTATGGCTAAGATTTGGGTGCTATAAGCTACCTCTCATGAGATACAAACTATCATTAGCTCTCTGAGAACAGGCCTAGAGAGGTTAAACTCTGTAACAATTAGGAAGTGGAAGAACCAAATTCATTTCCTCAGAGGCTTAACCATTATGCAATTTTTCCCTGATAATAAGACTGACATGGGGCTGGGAAGGTGGCTCAGTGGTAGAGCGCTTGCCTTGCATGCCTGA
>NW_012267250.1:13947586-13964298 GCF_000151885.1 Dipodomys ordii
CCAAAAAAAAAAAAAAAAAAAAAACTGCTAAGTGGT
The DNA here is from genome assembly GCF_000151885.1 of Dipodomys ordii. Classification (NCBI taxonomy): domain Eukaryota; kingdom Metazoa; phylum Chordata; class Mammalia; order Rodentia; family Heteromyidae; genus Dipodomys; species Dipodomys ordii. The sequence goes on from NW_012267250.1 coordinate 13,947,623, forward strand.
AATGTGTGCGGAAATAAGCTTTTCTGATCTGAGCCTAATAAATTCTAAGTGTAATTTTTTTGTTTTTTGGGGGTTTTTTGGTGAGTTTAGGTAGACACTACCATTTAAATACATTTATGTATGTATCAAAACAGACTTAAATTATGAATTCAAGGACAGGAAATTGATGGATCCTACTCTTGTATAAAAAAATGTTAGTGCTTATGGATTCAAGTCATGATGCTTTATTAAGACCTCAAAGGTAGAGGACCATGGCTTAAAGGGAGATAGATCAGGAAATTGTCATGTATCAAATCTTACAAGGTTAAAGGCCAATGCTAGATTAGTACTGCTTAAACTTCTCAAAAGATCCTGTAAATCTGAATTTCTCACATGCTCATGACATCCCCACCCTCTTGACATCCATTGACAGTTTATATTAGTAATAGGGAGAAAAAGTTAATGAAAAGTTTATTTATAAAAGCATGTGATCAAAGTATATGTCATCCTAGCACTTAGCAGGCTTTTGAGGCAGGAGGATGGTCGAGTTGAAGGCCAGTTTGAGGTGCATAAGACCCTGTCTAAAGAGGGCTGGGGGAGCAGTATGTGTTTTCAGTTGCACTTAATATGAACTGGGTCTCTAATGTAGGCTAGACTGAATACTACACTTAACCATAAACATTAGCTGGGTGCTGATAGTCCAGGCCTATACCTAGTTATTTGGGAGACACAGACTCCATTTCCAGTTAGCCAGCAAAAACGAAAGGAGAAGCTCAAGTGGTAGAGTGCCAGCTGTGAGCAAGGAGCTGAGTCAAAAACCTAAGGTCCTGAGCTCAAACCCACTTTTAACATTTAAATATGAACCTCTACATTTTTTGGGGGGTCGGTCATGGCTTGAACTCTGGGCCTGAGCACTGTCCCTGTGCTCTTCAGCTCAAGGTGAGCGCTCTACCGCTTGAGCCACAGTACCACTTCCAGTTTTCTAGTGGTTTATTGGAGATAAGAGTCTCATAGACTTTCCTGCCCAGGCTGGCTTTGAACCGCAATCCTCAGATCTCAGCTTCCTGAGTATCTATGGGTGCCACTGGCACCCAGCTGAACCTCTACATTTTTTTTCCTGGACTTTATAAGAGTTGTGTAATTTTCTAGATGGGAAAACAGACTTGGAGATACTTGTTCACAAAACTCGAAAGGGGTAGAACTAAGATTTGACTAACAGTCTATTGAAAAACAAAACCCAAGCCGGGCGCTGGTGGCTCACGCCTATAATCCTAGCTACTCAGGAGGCTGAGATCTGAGGATCGCGGTTCAAAGCCAGCCCGGGCAGGAGAAACCGTGAGACTCCTATTTCCATAAACTACCAGAAAACCGGAAGTGGTGCTGTAGCTCAAGTAGGTAGAGCGCTCGCCTTGAGCTGAGGGACACCAGGCCCCAGAGTTCAAGCCCTATGACCGACCAAAAAAAAAAAAAACCAGGGCTAGGAAGGTGGCTCAGTGGGAGAGTGCCTGCCTTGCATTCATGAGGCCCTGGGTTCGATTCCTCAGTACCACATAAACAAAAAGAAAAAAGCCGGAAGTGGTGCTGTGGCTCAAGTGGTAGAGTGCTAGCCTTGAGCTAAAGAGCTGAGGGACAGTGCCCAGAGTTCAGGCCCCATGACTGGACCTCCCCCCACCCCCAAAATAAACCAAACTTATAAAAGCAATAGCTTCCAGTAGTGGTAGTTTAAAAAATCAAGACCTTTAATTGACTCTAATCAGTGTTCAGTTCAGTATCAGGAAACTGAAAGTAACTTGTGTTTTTTGCTGTTTCAGGTAATCAGTATTTGTTTTTACCACCAAATCGCTACATTTTCCATGGGGCTGAGGTGTATTCAGACTCTGAAGATGATATCCTATCCTCTAGTTCATGTGGCAGTAACAGTGATAGTGGTACATGCCAGAGTCCAAGTTTAGAAGAACATATGGAAGATGAAAGTGAGATTGAAGAATTCTACAATGGCTTGGAAGATGATGCTGATATCCCAGAGCGAGATGGAGGAGCTGGATTCGGGGTTGATGGAAATGACCAAGAGCCAGTTAATGAAGCTATATCAATGAAACAGGAAGCACCAGATACGAGCTATCCATCAAACAAATCATAATGTAATCGGTCCAGGTACAGGAATTGCTCCACCAGCATTAGGAATTTCAGCATGTCAAAAATGAATGTTTAACTTGTGAACTCAGTAGAGCAAGGAAACCAGAAAGGTGTAATATGTATAGACTGATAAAATAGATCTTTTCCCCATGGGTAATTTTTTTAACCATTATCTGTTCTTGTACACTCAACACTAACACTTTTTAAAGAAAAGGTACTAAGTATCTTTAATCAGCTGTTGGTCAAAACTTTCTTTTAAAGGTTTGTATGATACATCTGTATGTATATATAGTTTTTGGTTTTGCCTAGTGAGTTTAAACATTTAAAAGTTTTCAAAAAGCCATTGGAATGCTAATGTAAAGGGAACAGCTTATCTAGACCAAAGAATGGTATCTTCACTTTTCTTTGTAACATTGAATGGTTTGAAGTCCTTGAACTTTTTGATTTACACACTGGCATCTTCCAAAACTTGTGGCAGCTAACTTTTTTAAGACAAAAAAAAAAATGATACGAAATGTGATGAGAACGAAGTCAGCAATGTGTGGGAAAGCACCTGGTGTAATACTTGGTGCTCAAAAGTATTGTATTTATTATTCAAATGAAAATGGCTTTTGTACTTCCTAAGGACATGTAGTAATGTCTATATTGGCTCATAAAACTAACCTGATAAACAAATAAATGCTTTGGAAATGTTTCAGTTGCTTTAGAAACAATAGTGCCTGCATTGATCCCCTTAGTTCTGAGTGTTTGCCATTGTTGTTTAAATACCTATCACTGTGGTAGAGCTTGCATTGATCCTTTTTCAGAGTATTAAACTGCCAAGGTGTGAATATGCAAAGCCTTTTTGAATCTATAATGGTACTTCTACTGGGGGAGTGTGTAATATTTTGGACTGCTGTTTTTCCATTAACGAGGAGAGCAACAGTTCCCTGATTACAGTTCCAAAGTAATAAGTTATAACTCAGCCAGAAAGTACATGTCTCCTATTGGGAGGACTTGGTGAAATGGAATGAATACCAAACAGCTAGCCTAGTATTATGAAGATGAACATTGATTGTAATAGCAGAATAGTTTATGAAACTAGCTAGCTCTTATAAGGTATCTTTATTTAAAAGCTTAGCCTGCCTTAAATAGAGATAATTTTTCTCAACTGCACAAGCTTCTAGCCTTTTGAAGTTCATACCTGCAAACTTACATAGTAAGTGCTTAACAGACCCATTTTTTTGAGCATTACTCCCAAATTACGAAGTATTCCTATGTTGGTTTAGGTTTAGTATTTATTAAAAAGGGGGTTGAAATTCAGCTGTTCTTTTTGCTTACTACCCAAATAGGACCATTATTGCCAGAGAAAAACTCTTACTGAATGGTCATTTCCATACCTAAAAGACATCTCAAACTGAGTTTATTTGGCTACACTAAAGAATGCAGTATATTTAGTTTTCCATTTGCATGGTGTGTTTGTGCTATAGATGATATTTTAAATTGAAAAATTTGTTTTAAATTATTTTTACAGTGAAGACTGTTTTCAGCTCTTTTATATTGTACATAGTCTTTTATGTAATCTACTGGCATATGTTTTGTAGACTGTTTAATGACTGGATATACTTCCTCCAACTTTTGAAATACAAAACCAGTGTTTTATACTTGTACACTGTTTTAAAGTCTATTAAAACTGTTATTTGACTTTTTTTTCTGTTAACTTGTATAAATTTGTCCAGCTTTTGGGTTTCATCATTCCACATTCAAGTTAAAACAAACAGCTGAATCAGGCCCGGTACCTGCAAACCGACAGCAAGCTCAAATCAAATTACGGTATCAGCAGAGACAAGGAGTAATAGTCCTCTCCCTTGGGAGCCTGTCAAATGACTATAATAACTACTTAAGGTACATACAGCCCGAGCCTCACCTAAGTCACACAGGGGATGACTTGTACAAAAATGAAAAAGCAACAGAAAACATTCAAGAGTCAGGTGTTGGTGATTCATGACTCAGAAGGCTGAGACCTGAGGATCACGGTTCCAAGCCAGTCCAGGCAAAAAAGTCTGTGAGACTCTTCAATAAGCTACTCAGAAAAAAGCCAGAAGTGGTGCTGTGGCCTAAGTGGTAGCGCACTAGCCTTGAACACAAATAGGCTCAGGGATAATATCCATGCCCAAAGTTCAAGCCCCAGGATTGGAAGGGGGCCGAGAGGTAATACAGGTGATTTGCTCAGATTTGAACAAAAGCTTATAATGGAATTGGGGGAGAGCTCAACATTGTTGTACTAAGCCTGGCTAAAGGAAACAGATAAAACTGCCACTACCACAAGTAGATTTCAATTGCTAAAGTACATAAGAACTATAGATGAGCTGGCCAAGAACAAGGATATACTATCCTTGTGAAAATTGCCACTTTGTGCTACACATACTATTACACAAAGACATTCCTAACTAAAGTAGTACAAAAATTCATTTTGATTAATTCTGAGATAGTCTTGTTAAAAAGCTCATGCTAACCTTTGAACTGCTAGTCATCCTTTGCCTCTGGCCCTAGGATTACATGCCTGTGACAAGAAAAATCTGTAATCCTAGAAAAAAATTTACCCCTTTGCTATTACTCAGCTGGGCACAGGTGGCTGAGATCTGAAGATTGGGGTGGTTTGAAGCCAGCCAGGGCTATAGTCTGTGAGCCTCTTCCAATTAACCAGTAAAAACCCAGAAAGTGGCGGAATGCTAATCGAGCAAAAAAGCTCAGGGACAGCAATCAGGACCCAAGTTCAAGCCCCAGGACTGCCCTCCCCCCCAACAACAACAACAAAAAAATCACTGGGATGCTTAATTTGCCTCAAATATCTGGAGGTTCAAGTTTAGCCAACCCAATAACCATAGTTTCTATAATAGCAGACTCAGTATTTTTTCACTTGCAGTATACTCTGATCCACAAAGCAGGAGGGTCTTCTTAAATGGCAAGCCAGGAAATGGTGGCTCATGCCTATAATCCTAGCTATTTAGGAGGCTAAAACCAGGAGGATCACAGTTTGAAGACAATTCAGGCAGACAAAAACTGGTGAGATTCTATTTATATCCAGCAAAAATGTGGACCAAAGGCATGAATTACCACCTGAATTATCAACCTACAAATCAACTGAAAACAATGAGACCTTGAATTCAAACCTTGGTACCAGCACAACACACATACACACAGAGTTGAAATATTTTCACTGGTATTTTTTTGCTGCCATGTAGTCTTGTCATTAATGCTACAATGTTAGTCTATAGTAACTGGGGGAAGAAGAAGTATCACTTACTTCAATAATTAAGCCTTGTATGGTAAGCTATTATGTTCTCATTAAAATACCTGGTTATGGAATTCTCATTTCAAAGTGGCTGCTGTTTCACAGATCAACTTCATACATAACAAAGATTACTAATGAAAAAAAGTCCCTGACACATTTAGGTGTTTTTATTGTCATCTGAAGTATCACCATCCACAAAGCATAGACAGAAATAGTATAACTATATGCATAGAAGAATGCTCCTACAAGGAAAATTACCTTAAATGAAAATGCTATTTTAATGGATTTCTGTAAAATACAACCATGATTCAATAGTTGCTTTAAAAACTACTGAAAAGTACAGGTCAACAATCGCCATCTCCAAGCCCTTGGACTTATCTGCATTTTGGAAGTAAGCTTTTAAGAATATCCTAAACCATTAGTATCACACCAGATGGGTCATAAGTCCATTTAGTGAATATCAGCAATGTCTTCAATAATTCATATTTTGCTACAAAATAAAAAATAAAATTTGAAATTCCAGATATATACCTCTATAAAATGTAAATTTATAAGGGAATGAAGACATAATCCAAAATTTAAAAAACTTTCCCTGAGGTAACCCCCTTCTTAAAGAGTCTTGGAATCTTAGGAGAACCACTGAAAGTTCAAATATTAAACCAATAAATCTTTATTATTCAAACAGTTTTCACGGCATATTTTTATAAATTTAAAAAATAAATATTTGTATTATAGCAGAAAGTCACACGGATTGCATCAACTGACTTGTACAATGTAATGACATGAGATAAACTAAGCATCAGCACCATAAAACTGTTAAAATTCAAGGAAATAGTTCTTAAGCACTGAAAATTTTGACTACATACAACCTGCACCATCAATAGTTTGGAAGCTATAACTCAGTGATTGGTTCTCATAGTGGCCATGTTTCTATTTCTGGCAACTGTAGAGAATGTTCTTCCATTACTAAATAATCAATAAGCTTCCTGATAACCTCCCATCTATGAGTATGTCAGGATTCACAAGAGAACCATAAATTACTTAATATCCCTATCTGTAATTTAGGATTGCACAGATTTGTTCTAGCAAAAATGCAAAGACTGTTTCCACCATGCTTCTTTTTTCCTTTTTATAGAATCTCAGAGTAAAGATTTAAATCATAATTTTTAATCCTTAAATTCAGTTCAGCTCAATTACAACCATATAAACTGTACTGGTATCAGAACATAATAACTATTTTATTACAAAACTTACTATTTACAAAATGGAAAAATAATTAAATGACTATTGCAGGCCGAAGTTAAAGGTTTCTCACCCAGTGATTGAAGAAAAATTAAGCAACATTTCCATGCACTCACACATCAGATCATTTCTGAAATATGCAAACTCTTAAAATTCATGTTAGTAAAACTTTAATGTATTCACAATACTTGTATGTTTATGTGGGAGATGGGAGAATTCCACGGTTCTGTACAGTAAATTTAGTATTAACAGTTTGTGTTGATATTCCTTTAATATTTTTTGGCTTCCATGAGTACTCATAGCACTGGACATTTCACAGGGAAGAATTATAATAGTACCTTTGTCACTTTGCTGAATTCATCACAACCAGAAAAACACAAGTAGTTTAATGCTTTTGCACTAAACTGAATAGTTTCATCTCTGAAGTTATATTAAACTGAAGCCTTCATTGTGATCAATAGCTTGGATCAGTTTAGAGCGTAGAGTTTCTTTTTCTGTGTATTTTGGAAGATCTAGAAGATTAAAACAGGTATGGGAAACCGGGAGATAGTCCTCACCGCCTCCTGTTGACTGGATGACTAGTTTCAGGCTCTTCATACCGAGAATCGGAATGCGATCACTACCTGTCAGAAATACTGCCAACAAGAAAATCATTTAAGAGTGGCAACTAATATTCAGTATAGTCACTGTAGTATAGTCTGACATGAACATCTGCTCTAAGGTAGGAATAATGGAAGACAAATTTTTTGAGACACACATTAATTCGCCTTTGCAAACTACCTCTTAAATGTTAATATCAGCACAAAGAAGTGTCCCACCAAGTCAAACTGCAATTAGAACTCAGATTATTTATTTAGCAAGGTCTCAAACTCCTGCCTGAACTCCTTAGTGCTGGGATTACCATCACCAGGCCTGCCATAAAATTCAGATGTGACAGATAAATGCAAAGACCCAAAAACTGTTTTCCACAGAAACTGCCAAAGTTTTGGTGCTAAAACAAATTTTTAAAAAATGACGACAGAAAATAGCTACATTCCAAAAATCTTAGGGATTCTAAAAAAGATTCTACAATTATAGTTTATATAACATAAATTTGTAAGATCCAAAGCTGTTTTGGAGGCCTACTAAATTTAGTTGGGGAAATATTCTCATATTCAAACACATGCTAATGATACAGATAAGTGCTTTAAAAATTAGCTTAAAAACAGGACTTTGTTGTATATTATATAATCAAATCTACTACTTATTCTATAACAATTAAATTCCTACAAGAAAATATCGAATAGTTAGAAATACTTACACAGAAATTGTTTTTTCTTTTCCAAAGGTAATTCATGGAATACTTCCCAAAAAATTTTTATCGTAGGATGTTCTGCCCAATACTCCCCTTTGTATTCTGTATTCTAAAAACAATATAACATTTCATTAGTATTAAGGAATATTAATTTTGTCTGGTAAACTGGCTTTCTTAGCCTATAAAGCTACCATGGTCTAAGAGTTTGGAACCTGAGTTTGAAACCTGTGGAATGCAGTTTGTTTATGTAGTATTTCCTGGACATTTTGAAATTTAAAGCTCTTAGTTTCCAGAAGAAAAGATGTACAAATGACCACACCTATCTCATCACTTCAAGAACATGATGGGGGGGGGTCAGTATTATCAATATTTGAATGATAACTGAAATTACTAAAATGTTAGAGGAATATTAAAAGTTCAATACAGAATTAGCTATAATCATAAAATTTTCTTTTGCTGTTTTTATGAACAGAGCCAACTGTTTTGTAAACATGTAACTAAATGCTACCTCTATGATAGTCCATTTCCAGAATGGTTCCTCTAAGCCCTCCTGTCCTTGTTAGTCTTCTCCCATGATGAATGGGCCTCAACTGTGTAATCACTATGATTTGTGGATCTGCAGAATGTGTAATTTCTGGAAGATCATAAATAAAACACCTATATGAGCTTTAGCTGCTATTTCATGAAGACACTCATGAAGCCTCTTGGCAACAGCTATGTGGGCAAAGCAAATATCCTCAATCAAGCCTTAGGGGACTGCAGTAGTAACAAACATCTTGACTACACCATCAGAGACCTCAAGCCAAGGATACCTAGCTAAAAGAGCCACTCTTGAATTCTTGGCCCACAAAAATTGTGTGAGACAATGGTATTTTTATGCTACTGAGTAGCAATATACTTCCCTCCAAAATATTTTTCACATAGTGAATCATTTATTGAAATCAACTCAAGCTTGACCTTAACTTTCAATTCTTAGAATCAGAGATGCTTCTAGTATCAGGGTTTTTGGAGAAACTATTCCCTTATGAATTCACCATTTAAATACAACCCTTATCTTCATATATTGACTTATTCAACAATTATGTAATGAGGTTTAGTCCAAGTTTTTGGCACCAGGACAAAGTTTAGAGAACAAAGTCCTCCTTACTTACCTCATGGAATTTTACAGTCCAGCAGGAGGCTTTCCAGATTCAACTGCTAAGGATATCATTAGCCTTATAGACCAATTCACTAAACTCTTACCCTACTTTGTGATCATCACAATTCTATTAAGAGTAATTCAAGACTGTAATGTTCAGCAGTATTCTACAGAACTATGGATGTCCCACAGTTTATTCATCTACTAAAACACAACTGGTTGTTTCCAGTCTTATGCTCAATGGCAGGGATGAGTTTAGTTTTTTTCTTTAAAATCCAGTGCCAGGGATTAAACTCAGTGTACTGAATATTTGAGGAAGATGTTCTAGCACTGAGCCACATACAGCTCTTATGAAAGACTTTTTTTTTTCTTTTTTTTTTTGGGGGGGGGGTCCGGTTGTGGGGCCTGAACTCTGGGCCTGGGCGCTGTCCCTCAGCTCTTCAGCTCAAGGCTAGCACGCTACCACTTGAGCCATAGCACTACTTCGGCTTTTTTTTTTTTTCCTGCTTATGTGGTGCTGAGGAATCGAACCCAGGGCCTCATGCATGCAAGACAAGCACTCTTACCACTGAGCTACCTTCTCAGCCCTTATGAAAGACTTTTTGTGCCAGTTCTGAGTCTAGAACTCAGGGCCTAAGGGTTCTTCCCTGAAGTTTTGTACTCAAAGCTAATAGTCTACAACTTGAGCCACATCTCAACTTTTTGGTGGTTAATTAGAGATAATAGCCTAATGGACTATTCTGATCCTCAGACCTCAGCTTCCTGAATAGCTAGGATTACAGAAGGGAGCCAACAAACACCTTGGTAAATATTTTAATAATTTGAAAGTCTTTACATAAGGATTTTCCTAGGATGGAGGCCAATGAAAAGCCATTTAGTTTTGGCTGGGGATTCCATTCAGCCCAGGTCACATACCACCACTAATATCATCAAATACAATAATACAGTTGAAGCTCATTCAGTATGGAATAAAAAAAGTGTTCATTATAAAAGGACAGTAAATTTCACAAAAAAGGAAAAAAATCACATAAAAAGGCGAGACTTCCATCAATAAGCCATGTGTCTCATAAGCTGCTCACTCTAGCTGAGCTTTCTTGCTCATAGGTGGTAATCTACTACTTAAGCCACATCTGCAGCCTGGCTTCTTTTTCTGGTAAACTGGAGATACAGAGTCTTCAAGACTTCTGCCCATACTGGCCTTAAACTTTGATCCTCCAGGTTTCACCCTTCTGAGCAGCTATGATTATGGAGGTGTAAGCCACCAGTACCCAGCCATATTTTTCTTTTTATTTAATGTCAAACATTTGTTTTCCCCTACCTTTTCCAGTTCCTTCCAATCATAATTTGTATTTCCAATAACCATTGCTTGTAGTTCATTAGGTTGGAAGAGTAGAAGAACTTTTCCTCCACACACCTTATGAAAGCCAGCGTGAAAAGCATCAAATAAGGAAGCTACTGATTTATTGAATATGTAATCCACATAAGCATCAACAAATTCCTGCCTAGAAATAAAAAAAGACGCATGTATAAGTTACAAATCCAGTAGACTTTCGGGTGGCTCTTGCATTTCCTGTTACTTTTCTACAAAACAGAAAAAAAATGGATAGAGTTAAAAGGACAAAGTCATGATAGAGAAACCCATTATTCCTCCCACATTATAGGGAAAAAGTCAGGTATTGGTGGCTCATGTCTAGAATCCTAGTTACTCAGGAGGCTTCAATCTAAGGATCAAGGGTCAAAGCTAGCCCAGGCAAAAAGTCTACAAGACTCTTATCACTAAAACCAGCAAAAGCACCAAGTGTGAGATGGGATGTGCCTCAGTGGTAGAGTGCTTGCCTTGCATGCATGAAGCTCTGGGTTCAATTCCTCAGTACCACCTACACAGAAAAAGCCAAAAATGGCGCTGTGGCTCAAGTGGTAGAGCACTAGCCTTGAGCAAAAGAAGCTGAAGGACAGTGCCTAGGTGCTGACTTCAAGCCCCAGGACTGGCAAAAAAAAAAAAGCCCAAATTGGAAATGTGGTTCAAGTGATGGAGTACCAGCCGTAAGCAAAAATGCCAAGTGAGAGCATGATGCCCTGAATTTAAGACTCACTACCATCACCAAAAAGAAAAAAAAATGGGGAGAAGAGGGAGCCAGCCTATAATCCTAGCTATTTAGTAAGCTAAGATCAAGGATGAAAGTTTGAGACAAGTCAGTACAGATAAATTCTGACTAGTGAAGTGGTGGTGTCAGCCTAACAAGAGTGAAAACCCTGAGTTCAAACCACAGTATAACAACAGTCATCAGGAATTTTCATTTAGTATTTACAATGATTCTTAGGCTATCCCCAATTAGAAACAAATATATATCATTTCCTAATGGGCAGACTGAGACACTGGCTATCAAAATAATTTGTGGGTGTGGCAGTGCTGGGGCTTGAGTCTCATGCTCTCCCTTGTCTTTTTTGCTCAAAGCTGGGGCTCTACCATCTGAGCCATACCTCCAATTCTGGCTTTTTACTGGTTAATTGGTGATCAGTCTCGCAGACTTTTCTGCCTGGGCTGGCTTTATCTGCAGTTCTCAGCCTCCTCAGTAGTTAGGCTTAAAATGAATGAACTAGGGCTGGGAAGGTGGCTCAGTGGTAGAGTGCTTGCCTTGCATGCATGAGGCCCTGGGTTCAATTCCTCAGCACCACATAAGCAAAAAGAAAAAAGCCGGAAGTGGCACTGTGGCTCAAGTGGTAGAGTGCTAGCCTTGAGCTGAAGAGCTGAGGGACAGCGCCCAGGCCCAGAGTTCAGGCCCCATAACCGGACCCCCCCCCAAAAAAAAATTAATGAACTAAGTGAAAATTTTTATTATTCAACTCAGATGTATCACTAAAGACTAGTCTGCTACAAACAGTGGGTAATTTCTTTTTTTTTAAAGGAGCTTTGAGGTTCAGCCATTTTTCCTTAGGTTCCAAGGAATCTAAACAACAATAAAACTTTTTGTGCCTATGCTGGGGCTTGAATTCATCAGGGACTGGACAATGTTCCATAAGCTTCTATGTTAAAAGCTACTGCTTTACCATGTGAACCACAGTTCCACTTCCAGCTTCAGACTTTCCTGCCCAGGCTGGCTTCTAACTGGGATTCTCAGATCTCAGCCTCCTGAATAGCTAGTATATAGATATAAGTCACTGGTACCTGGTAACAAAATGATAAAGAATATGCTAGGCACTGATGGCTCACATCTACTTGATAGGTGAAGACTGAGAGGATCATGGATCTAAGCCAGCACAGGTAAAACTCTGATGAGACCCACCACAACCAACAGTTAGGTACTAGGGCACATGTAAGTTATCCTAGCTATGCAGGAAGGGTAACTAAGATTGATTGCTGGCCTACCCCACAAAAACCAGAGCACAAATGGCTGGAGTTGTAGCTTAAGAGCAGCAGAGCCCCTGTCTAGCAAGGGCAAAACTCTTGAGTTCAAACCCAGTAACTGGGCAACACTGATGAAGAATACTCAAATTGACAACTACTTAAATAATAATTAAACAAAAAACCAGTACTGGCAAAAAGAACTTTAAACAAGAACCATTACTTGCATAGTGTAAGTCAAAAGATTCTCTTTTTTTCTCTAAAGATACAAAAGGAAACTAAAAGGACACGCCCTATACCAAGTAATTAATGAGGGGAAAAACTGATGAAAGGAGACCAATATAAAAATCAATTGGTGGGCTTAAAGAAAAAAGTGGCATATGATAATCCCTTTAGGTGAAACTTTGTTGTACAATTAATAATTTTATAATTTATCCAATTAGAAAGCTGAATTCAGCAAGTGAAGCTGCGGCTCATGTGGTAGAGCACTATCCATAGAGGGGGACAGGGGAGGGGAACAAACTCAAGGATAACACCCAAAGCCCCAGGTCCAGCACACACAAACCAGTTAAACGACAGTGGTAATCAAGTAGAAAACGCCAAATCATTTTACTTGCAAACACATTTTGTCAAATTCTAAAATTGTTTTTCAGCTAAATAATCTATGTAAGTTATTTATTTTGTGCTTCTGGGGGTGAACTCAAGGCCTAGGCACTGAGCTCTTTTTCTTCTCTCAAGATTAGCGTTCTACCATGTGAATCACAGCACCTCCACTGACAGCTTTAGTTTAATAACTGGAGGTAAGAGTTTCAGACTTCCTGCCTGTGCTTGCTTCTACCTCAATCTTCAGCTCTCGGCCTCTTAAGTAGCTAGGATGACCGGCACCTAGCTCATGAACTATTTTTAGGAATCACAGTGAGTTTAACTACAGAAACTTTAAAAGTAGAAAACATCTAAACCATGGCCAAAATGTACAAAACCAAGTGATTTTTTTAAAGAACAGAAGGATCTACATTTTTTAATGTCATTTTAACAGCTTTAATCAAAGACATATTTGCAGTTGAAAATATCAAATAATCCTAATAGCCAACATTAATTGAGCACATACATGTGGTAAGTCCTACGAATCTTAAGATTATTGCTTCACCTAAACCTCAAGAGCCACCAACAAGTAGGTACAACTTGTCAATTCTCCTCAATGTAAGAGACAACCAAGACGTTACTAATTTACTGATGGTTACATAGCAGCCTGCCAGTAGTAGAATTAGAATTACAATTGTTTTGGCCACAGCTGCTAGGCTAGTGTATAAAGAGTTGTTCTTTAAAAAAAGGGATGAATCAAAGCAAAAAGGAATGGGCATGGCTCAAGTGGCAGAGAACCTGCCTACCAAGTGTGAAACCTCAAATAAAAGGTAAATCTTCTAAGTTGTATAAGGGTAGTTGTTAGGGTACTTCCTATTGTTCTAAGAAAAAGAGTTTGTTTTGATTTTTATAAAAGCCAACCTTTCTGATTTCAGCCATTTCTTCAAATTCTATATAGTTTCTAATGGTAAGTTTTCTTTTCAGCCCTGCAACTTTGTTTTGAACTATGAACTAGGCAGCTTCTTGGAGCTCCAGTCCATTTTAAATTGCTGCTTTCTCCAGTTTGCTACCAAGTTACCAATATTTTCTGGCTTCCAAAAGAACATGTCTGCAGTTGTCTCTCCTCACTTCTCACTGTTCTTGGTTTTTTATCATTCCTTTATTGATATCTTAAATAGGATTTCAGAAACCAAGGTGATTTACTTCATCAATGAAAATTCAAAGACTGTTTTATCTAAGTAAAAATGGTTTATGATAGCTTCTTAAATACAGTAGGAAGTACCTATTAAATGTTATTACTCCCACTTACGCTGCTATAGTCCACTTACCGATTTTGTTTGTTAACAGCTGTATCTGCACCATTTAGAACCAGCTCTTTCACTTCTGTTGCACCAAAGTTTTCAACTGTGATCTATTAATTTAATTTAAATGTTTAAAAAAGTCAATGTCAGATGAGTATTTTAATAATCTAAATTCTCCCTTCCCCTTGTTTTTATAAAAATACAATAAATCTGAGACAAAAGTATATAACCAAAAGCTTATTTATGAATTCTGCCCAAAGTCACAATTAGGGATTTTCATCTTCTCTAGTAGATTAATATCCTATCACCATTTTAACTAGAAATTACTGTTTGGTTAGTTAAGCACAGGGAACTAAGCATTGATACAAAACCTTTAGAATGTACCCTCCCCCACAGTATAACCCCTGCTTTCACTATATTGATGTCAGTATAACTTGTGGAGGAGATGGGGAAAAACAAGTCGTTTAAGGATACAGGTGGACCTGTTGCAACAATGAGAAGTACAAGTTGTCATGTCGAAAACGAGCTTTACAACGTTGGTGGGAGGAGGGGGGGGGCTGGGAAGGGATGTGAAGGGTAAACAAAGGAGGAGGCTGCAATGCTTGATAAGAAATGTACGCATTATCCTGCCCATGTAATTGTAACCCCTCTGTACAGTATGTTCACAAAAAAATAAAAATAAAAAAACCCTTTAGAATGTAGAAAAATGTTAAAAGGATATTTTCCTTAGACGAGTTACTGATTTCAAGTATCAGAATGTATTCAATGTAGAACAATTATTCATTTTCCCATGACTACTTCCTCTTATTCCTCTATCTGGATGAATATCACACATTAATTAGATTTCTAAAGATGGTCAGTTTCTTTGAAACTTTGTATTTCTCCTTCAGATCTGGGCAAAGCAGTACATGTCTGTAATCCTAGCACTTGGGAGGTGGAGGCAGAAAGATCATGAATTTGATATTAGCCTCAAGCGGGGTCCTTTCTCAAAAAGCCAACAGCTTGGGGGGGGGGCAAGGGGAGGATGGAAAGGAATGGGAAGGGGAATCAAAGGAGGCGGTTACAATGCTTGGTAAGAAATGTACTCATTATCTTGCCCATGTAATTGTCACCCCTCTGTACAGTATTTTCACAATAAAAATAATAATAATAAAAAAGAAGCCAACAGCTATCAAACAAACAAAATACTATTCCTACCTCTAAATCTTTCTTACTTTATTCCTTCTCTTATTATGAAAATCTAAATAGACTACACAGGAAAGAAAGTTTAATTCCCACTAGAAATAAGTATTGAAGATTGAGGAAGAAATGTCATTTGTAAAGCACCTAGAAGGATTGGTAGGATTCTGGACGATCAGAAAAGGAGATTGCAGGCTGAGCACATCCATTTGACCAGAAGAATGAAAATGCGTAGCAAGCGGCTCTAAATGAGGAAGTAGGTAAATGAAAGAGCCCAGTATAATTTGGTATAAGTGAAGGATACAATAAAAAGTGGAAGAAAACGAAATATGCCTTTGAGGCCTTTTCTAAAGCTTTTATTCTGGAAGCAGTAAAGAGCTAATTTGAGAAAGAAATAGCAGGAAGAAATGTTTAGACTTCAATTGTTCTTGAAGAAAATGTCTACTTCAAGGAGTTTACAAATTTGATGACTATTATATATCAGAATTTAAATGGCTTGGAACTCAATATTTTAGTTAAGCGTGATAATCAATATTCATAAGCTGGGTACCAATTGCTAACACCTGTAATACTAGCTACTCAGGAGGCTGATACCTGAGTATCAAAGTAGTTGGAAGTCAGCCCAGGCAAAAGTCCCTGAGAGTCTTATCTCCAATTAACTACGTGGTAGAGTGCTAGCCTTGAGCAAAAAGAGCTTAGGAATAGTGCTGTCCCCCCGCCCTCAAAAAAGGCTAAAAAAACTTAAATGGACATAAATGAATGCAATGAAAAGGGGAACCAAAATTTTACAGAAAGTATGATAATTGCAAGGAAATTTCTTTTTAATTTTGAAAATTTATTCACTTCAGCTTAAATATAAAATTATTTTTATAGCTCCACTATGTGTCAACTCTTATAAAGACCATTGACTTTATAAACATTTGTAGGCAAATTGGCTTTTGTGTACATGTGTTTGCCAGTCTTGGGGCTTGAACTCAGGGCCTGGATGCTGTCCCTGAGCTTTTTTTCCTCAAGCCTAGCACTGTATCACTTGAACACAGCTCCATTTCTTTTTTTGAATAGTTTATTGGAAATTAGAGTCTCTGGACTGTTGTGCCTGGGCTAGCTTTGAACCATGATCCTCAGATCTCAGTCTCCTCAGTGGCCAGGATTGAGACACAGACATCCAGCTGGTAAATCATTTAAGAGCAGAGTATGATTTTTTTTTG
>NW_012267250.1:13964738-13974351 GCF_000151885.1 Dipodomys ordii
AAAAAAGCCGGAAGTGACACTGTGGCTCAAGTAGTAAAGCGCTAGCCTTGAGCTGAAGAGCTGAGGGACAGCGCCCAGGCCCAGAGTTCAGGCCCCACGACCAGACCCCCCCCAAAAAAAAAAAAAAAAGCTGAGCATGGTCATCCAAGCTATGTAGAAGTATAGATCCTAATCAAAAAATAAGATCATATTTGAAGCATATAAGGTCTGAAGCAGAAAGGTCTGAAAGTGATAAAGCCTATCAAGTATCTTTAAGTCCTGAGTTCAAACCTCAGCGATGCCAAAAATAAATACCCTCAAACAACCAAACCAAACCAACAAACAAAAGGATTTTATCACATTCATGTCTAATTTATAATATTTAAACTGTCCCTTCATCCTTCCTGATAGTCTCTTAAGTGTCAACTAGTCTTTTTCTGACACATTCCCATTTATCAATAGCTTTACATCTGAAGAGATGTTATTCAACATCCCATCCCCTTTGCTGACTTAAATGAAATATTGCATAATTTACAAGAGCTGTAGTTTCATTTCCGAGTATATATTTATTTGCATTTATATCTTATTAATGTGTCAAATTGTAAGACAATATAGGCAAGGATGAACATTATGTAAAGTAGAATGAAATATATCAGAGAATCCATCTTTTAAATGGTGTAAATAGTAAGCTCATTGTTAATCTCTCATGCTAACAACCTTTTGCTTTTCTAAGCATTCCTGTAATTGTAGGTTCAAAAGTGCATTACCAGACAAAGATCTTTTACATTAAGTATTGTTAGCATAATAGTAAAGTATATAAGCAATCAAGTCACATGGTTAAGTATGAATACTAATTTTTCCATGAAAATTGACAATAAAAGGAAATAATGCATGTATTATGACTAATACACAGTTGGTGCTCAATAAATGCTAGCTTAAGGGTGAAGAGTTCCAACTACTATGAGAAATCATTGGGCACAGCTGTAAATAAAATAAAGGCCATGATGAACAATCAGGCTAACCTATGACAGTATCTTACCGTAAAATTTAGACAAAATGTTTCCTCTATATCATCTTCTGGATAATCCAATAACTGTTGCATACTTCTGTAAAACAATGTATATTTCTTTAAGGCAAAATATTATTGTTATTTTGATGATTTTGCTTACGCATTTCTCATTCCCTGTTAATAAAAAATCATGTATTTCTCTCATTTGTTTTTATTTTTGTGTAATCTTATTCTATTTTATATTAGTAGATATTACTTACATATTCAAAGAAAGTATAAATGAAGGCACTCAAAAGTAAAAGTCCAATTAAATCATTTCATCATGTTCAGAAAATACTACTTTCCTAAATTTATTATCCAGTATCTATGAAATACTGATTAACCACTAAAAGATGAACTTTAGAAACAAAACATTTAGTCTTTTTTAATGAACATTTTTATCTCAGTAACATAATGAATTTTCATAGGTTGACGACTGACTAGTGGTATTAGAGTTTGAACTCAATAGCTTCGTGCTTGCTTTGACAGGCTCTCTACCATTTATGCCATGCCTCCAACCATTAGATTTTCCATCATTAAAAAGGTTTCCAGCAGGGCACCAGTGTCTCACATTAATTTTAGCTACTCAGGAGGCTGACATCACAGGATCACAGTGTAGTTCAACGTTAGCCCAGGCAGAAAAGTCCATGAGACTCTTTTTTGCTTTTTCCATGAGATTTTTTTCTTCTGTATATATTTTTATTGTAAAAATACTGTACAGAGAGGTTACAGTTACATGAGTAAAGTAATGAGTACATTTCCTATCAAACATTGGTTACCTCCTCCTTTGTCCGTGAGACTCATGTCCAATTAACCACCAAAAAATCAGCTGTGAGTTCAGGGAAACCATCTATGGCACAGGGCTTTGCGTTCAAGCCACAGGATGGGCACAAAAAAAATGGAGAGGAGGGACCCTTCCATTTATTAACTTCAGAAATGGAGCAGAAACAATTATTCCTAGAAATCAATAATATAGACCTTTTTCTGTACAGGTCCCATTTCTTCCCAAATCTTACCCTTGACACTTTTTAAAACTAACCTCCCAACATCAGGCATTAGTTCTTTCAAATCATCCAGGGATGGCTTCTTTTTCAGGAGTTTCTTATATAAAGCCAAAGGAAAGTGAAGGTCCACAATAGTAAAATTATAAATTGCTAACCCACAGATAACACCAATCAGATGGAACAAATCGCTATCTTCAAATGTCTGAAAATAAAGTTTTAAGATTGATCTAAGTTAAATCATTGATTTTATTACAAAAAGTCACCCTCAGAAAAGTTTAAAGATATAGAAAAATTCATCCTCATTACTACCTCCCTAGGATAACAACATCATTAGCATTTTTTATTCCCACTCAATTTTCTAAGACCTAAAAACTTACTATCTAGGTGCAATCATAACCTACACACCCTTCCCAAGTGGTATTTCACAGAAATCAGAATCTCCTACCATTATATAAGACAGCTTCCTGGAAGAAAGACTAATACATGCAAAGTTTACAAACAATGTAGCTCATTCATAAAAATTTCCTTCAAATCAGATTACTAATCAGTAGAACCATCACGTTTATTTGTTTTTTTGGGTCCGGTCGTGGGGCCTGAACTCTGGGCCTGGGCACTATCTCAGCTCTTCAGCTCAAGGATAGTGCTCTACCACTTGAGCCACAACGCTACTTCCAGATTTTTCTGCTTATGTGGTGCTGAGGAATCGAACCCAGGGCCTCAAGCATGCAAGGCAAGCACTCTACCACTGAGCCACCTTCCCAGCCCAATGAACCATCACGTTTATTAAATCAGAACTCAGCAACCTTTTTCTGTATAAAGAGTAGGTGGTAAATATTTTAGACTTTGTAGAAATAGGTCTCTATTGTAATTACTCAATTGTACCTCTGATGCAGTAGGCTCAAAAGTAGCTATAGCCAGAATGTGACTCTATACAAAAGTATGTGGTGGAAAGAATTTGGCTGATAGTTTTCTTATCCTTTGTCTAAATGATCTCTAATACTAAATTAATCCTTCCCAAGAAAAAACTCAATCTAGTAATTATTATTCAATTTTCAAAATGAGATAAGCAGAGGAAAAAGTCAATATTATTTTCAAGCTGATCATCTTTCAAAAATTTTTGTTGGGCTGGGGGAGTAGTTCAAGAGGTACAGTGTCCGTGTAGCTAGTGTGAGGTCCCGAGCTGCTTATTTGACTTTTGTAGAAAGCATTGGTTTGAATAATTCTAAGTGCAAAAGTTTAGAATATTTCTAATAATAAAGTGAACAGGTCACTGAACTAAATATGCTAGAATGATTTACTGAGTTAATTTGAAATATACATATACAGTAAGGACATAGATATGTATAAATACATAGGTATGTACAAAAGAATCAATTTGGATGGATATTTACCTTATCTGAAAACCAAATGAGCCTGGAATCTTCATAATATCTAAACATGCCATATTTAGGATCCAATAATTCCCTCATGATAAGCAAGAAAAATTCTTTGCGTACCCCTCCTGCATCAACAGCATCTTCTCCAACAAATATAACCTGAAACAACATAATGCAAATACTACAAAGTAAAAGAACATTTTGGTGTCCTCATAATACGCCACTTAATTCTTTAAAAAAAGAAATATACAGTTTTGCTTTTTAAATTCTCAAGATACAAAAAAAAAAAAAAAACCCCACCACCAAAACACTGAACTTTAAACAACTTATGTAAAAATCCCAATTACATAAAAAGAAGTGTTGGTCAGTTATCAGTGGCTCACAAGTGTAATCTAGCGCTGGCAGGAAAGTTAATGAGACTCTTTTATTTCCAGAAAACCGATGCTGTGGCACAACGTGATAGAACATGAGCCTTGAACAAAAGCTTAGGGACAGCATCCAGGCCCTGAGTTCAAGGCCCACAACCAAACAAAAAAAAAAAAAGAAAAGAAAAGAAAAAGAAAAATTACCTTGAGTGGCTTCTTGTAATCTATATTCTTTGTTTTCCTAAGAACTTCCATTGCATCTCCCACAATATTTTCTCTACGAACTACTAGAATTAGGCAGGGATTCACAGATTCAATCACTGGGAGAAAAAGAGAGGAGACGTTCTGTCTGTGGGCCTGGTCAATTGCCATCTAGAAAACAAAAGTTTAAAATTGTAGAAGCAATGGTGCAAAGCAGCTACTGACTAGATAAGCCAACATCTACCTATAGCTAGAGATATACTATTGAGTCCTGATGTTTCTGCATTCAAACAGCATTTAATGCAACATATGGTATAACATAAGAATCTGGTAAACTGAACATGGAATAATTTGAATTTGCATATTATTATGAGTTATAACTTATAACTTTATGAAGAACTATATCATCTGAGCAAGTCAAGTTAGGAACTGATATCTAATTATTTAATATAAATCTGTTCATTTTTAGCCACTGTGGGGGGATTAGAGGGTAGGGATGGGGAGTGAGGATAATAAGAAAATGTTTAAAGAGGGACTGGGAAGGTGGCTCAGTGGTAGAGCGCTTGCCTTGCATGCCTGAGGCCCTGGATTCAATTCCTCAGCACCACATAAGCAAAAAGAAAAAAGCCAGAAGTGGCGCTGTGGCTCAAGTGGTAGAGCACTAGCCTTGAGCTGAAGAGCTGAGGGACAGCACTCAGGCCCAGAGTTCAGGCCCCACGACCGGACCCCCCCCCAAAAAAAAAGACAGAAAAGAAAATGTTTAAAGAGAAAAAGAATAATCTAGCTAAGTAAGTGTATTACAGGAATTTATCAGAAATAGAGTGATCACCAAATGTACTCACAAACCAAACATTTGGCTTTTACCATTTAAAGCCTTTGTTGTTTTTCTGTGTTCTTGCTCTAAAACAGAATATATAATATTAAAAGTACAAATCAGGGTAGACAAGAACTCAATGTACATCCTATAAAAAAGAAGAATGAGGGAAGTTGGGAGTTGGGAGGGACGAGTGAGAATGCTGAAAGGGATGACATTGTATTCATAAACTGCTTTGATGAATGGCAACTCCTTTGTATAATTACTTAAAATGATTAGTTTTATTAGACTTACAAAACTAATTTTCTTCTTGTGATTAAAGTAGAAATAAGCATTATCTCTAAAAATTTTCCCCTTATTTAATGTGATTAGTAGTATGTATATAAATGTGTGAATGCACATGCACATGTAATGTGTGCTGATCCTAGGGCTTACACTCAGGGCCTAGACACTGTCCATGCTATTTTGCTCAGGCAAGCACTCTACCACTTGAGCCACAGCTCCACTTCTAGCTTTCTGGTACATAATTGGGAGAGAAGAGCTCATAGACTTTCCTGCCTGGGATGGCTTGGAACCACAATCCTTTGATCTTGGCCTCATGAGTAGTTAGGATTATAGGCATAAGCCACTAGGATCCTCCAGCCCTAGTACTTATTTTTTTAAATGTTTAGAATGGTTTCAACTAACAAATTGACAGAATGAAGTTATCAACGTCTGTTTTTAAAAGTATTTTTAGAATATTAAATAGTCAATGTTGCATTTCATCATTACCTTGGTCTTGAAATCAGTCAGATATTCTGTATCTGAGGAAGATAAATGTTTTTTCTGGGTACTTGGATTTGAACTCAAGGCCTTACATTTGGTCAGCTTACATGCTCAGGACTGGCACTCTACTATACTTCCAGACCTGCTTTTTGCTGGACAATTGGAGATGGAATCTTACCGACCCTTCTGCCTTGGCTGGCTTTATTTTGAACAAAAGGAGGTTGCAATATTCAGCCTCCTGAGTAGTTGGATTACAGCTTCAAATTGATAAAGTAAACTTACTGTAATTCTTTAAGGTCATGGTATTAACTAGTTTTAAAAAGTCTTCATTATGAATGAACAAATGCTGAAAATAAGAGAGTAGTTGGTAAAAGCAGAAGAATGAAAGATGATGACCAATCTCAAGATTCTAGAATTTTCTTCAAGGAACTTCTAAGTAATGGAATGCTTCCTACTATATACTTCACCTCTAGTCACTCCATCTTTTACCAAGTAAATAAACAATAGACGTATAACCTAACACATTTTATGTAAACTAGAAAAAACTTTTTTAAAGACTGCATATTTATATAATGAAAAAAGCTTATATTAAAGATATATAAAGAAAGCTGGGTGCCAGTGGCTCACTCCTGTAACACTAGCTACTCAGAAGGCTGAGATCTGAGAATCATGGTCCAAGAGCAGCCTAGGCAGGAAAGTCCATGAGATTCTTTTTGTTTTTTTGTTTTGTTTTTTTGGGTCCGGTCATGGGGCATGAACTCTGGGCCTGGGCACTGTCCCTCAGCTCTTCATCTCAAGGCTAGCGCTCTACCACTTGAGCCACAGCGCCACTTCTGGCTTTTTTCTTTTTGCTTATGTGGTGCTGAGGAATCGAACCCAGGGCCTCAGGCATGCAAGACAAGCGCTCTACCACTGAGCCACCTTCCCAGCCCTCCATGAGATTCTTATTTTCAATTAACCACCAGAAAATGAGAAGTGGTGCTCTGATTCAAGTAGTAGAGAACTGACTTTGTGCTGCAGAGCTCGGGGACATTGCCTAGGCCCAGAGTTCAAGTCTCACAACTGACAAAAAAAAAAAAAAAGATAAAGGAAAAACATTGTTTTAATTGAATCATTTTTTATAAACCTCTCCCAGAAGTATATGCATGTCACATAAGCAGTTTTCTTTGTAGCTACTTAAGTTACTTCTGCAAATGACAAGAGCATAATACTGTACCCAAAGAAAACTGATTATAGGCAAGTTTCAAATATTTCTGTTGTACAAAGCATTAGAGAAGCAAGTCAAATTAGTCTTATACACTATTTTACCTGCATCTGTAAGACTGCATCTGTTTGTAGCAGAGTAGTTTTTGCTTGGGCATCAAATACAAATGGATACGTACAGATTGTAACAGGGATATCTGCCAACTGAAAGTAAAAAGTTAATTTATTAGTACAAAATGATTTGTTGTATATTATTCTAAGTACTGTTATTTTTTTGTTAAGGTGATCACATTCTTGATTTAGCCACACATCTGTAGTTCAAGAACTATAAATAAAACATGTAGTTTATTTCTCAATACAGAATTATTTTGCAGATTAAATGAGGCATCAGAATAAACCCAATTGCCCATTTAAGGAGAGAAATGTATACTTCATAGAATCCTAAAGTTATAAAGTATCTCTCTCTCCTTTATCTCTTCCTCCTCACCTTAATGTTTTTCTCTGATAGGCAGTCCTGGGAATTAAACTGAGAGTATTATACTTTGCTTGCTAGGCAAGCACTCTATTACTTGGCTGCATCTTCAGCCCATGGTTTCTTGAGACAAGATTTCATTATCTAGCACTGGCTTGTCTCAAACTCACCATCCTACTGCCTTTGGCTCCTGAATGCTGGAATTACATCATCCAGCACAAGTATATTTTGCTTAGCTTATAACAACTTGAGTTTCAGTGCATTAACCTTACAATTTAGCATTCCTGTAAATAAAATACACAGTTCTTACAGATTACAGGTCCTGAGATCATTGCCTATATTCTTCATTTAACAGTTACTTATTGAGTGACATGATGGTGCCAAAATTATATTGTTAGCAATTAAAAAGATTAGGTGAACGATCCAACATTTTTTTGGGGGGGGGTTCGGTCGTGGAGCCTGAACTCTGGGCCTGGGCGCTGTCCCTCAGCTCTTCAGCTCAAGGCTAGCGCTCTACCACTTGAGCCACAACGCTACTTCCAGATTTTTCTGCTTATGTGGTGCTGAGGAATCGAACCCAGGGCCTCAAGCATGCAAGGCAAGCACTCTACCACTGAGCCACCTTCCCAGCCCAATGAACCATCACGTTTATTAAATCAGAACTCAGCAACCTTTTTCTGTATAAAGAGTAGGTGGTAAATATTTTAGACTTTGTAGAAATAGGTCTCTATTGTAATTACTCAATTGTACCTCTGATGCAGTAGGCTCAAAAGTAGCTATAGCCAGAATGTGACTCTATACAAAAGTATGTGGTGGAAAGAATTTGGCTGATAGTTTTCTTATCCTTTGTCTAAATGATCTCTAATACTAAATTAATCCTTCCCAAGAAAAAACTCAATCTAGTAATTATTATTCAATTTTCAAAATGAGATAAGCAGAGGAAAAAGTCAATATTATTTTCAAGCTGATCATCTTTCAAAAATTTTTGTTGGGCTGGGGGAGTAGTTCAAGAGGTACAGTGTCCGTGTAGCTAGTGTGAGGTCCCGAGCTGCTTATTTGACTTTTGTAGAAAGCATTGGTTTGAATAATTCTAAGTGCAAAAGTTTAGAATATTTCTAATAATAAAGTGAACAGGTCACTGAACTAAATATGCTAGAATGATTTACTGAGTTAATTTGAAATATACATATACAGTAAGGACATAGATATGTATAAATACATAGGTATGTACAAAAGAATCAATTTGGATGGATATTTACCTTATCTGAAAACCAAATGAGCCTGGAATCTTCATAATATCTAAACATGCCATATTTAGGATCCAATAATTCCCTCATGATAAGCAAGAAAAATTCTTTGCGTACCCCTCCTGCATCAACAGCATCTTCTCCAACAAATATAACCTGAAACAACATAATGCAAATACTACAAAGTAAAAGAACATTTTGGTGTCCTCATAATACGCCACTTAATTCTTTAAAAAAAGAAATATACAGTTTTGCTTTTTAAATTCTCAAGATACAAAAAAAAAAAAAAAACCCCACCACCAAAACACTGAACTTTAAACAACTTATGTAAAAATCCCAATTACATAAAAAGAAGTGTTGGTCAGTTATCAGTGGCTCACAAGTGTAATCTAGCGCTGGCAGGAAAGTTAATGAGACTCTTTTATTTCCAGAAAACCGATGCTGTGGCACAACGTGATAGAACATGAGCCTTGAACAAAAGCTTAGGGACAGCATCCAGGCCCTGAGTTCAAGGCCCACAACCAAACAAAAAAAAAAAAAGAAAAGAAAAGAAAAAGAAAAATTACCTTGAGTGGCTTCTTGTAATCTATATTCTTTGTTTTCCTAAGAACTTCCATTGCATCTCCCACAATATTTTCTCTACGAACTACTAGAATTAGGCAGGGATTCACAGATTCAATCACTGGGAGAAAAAGAGAGGAGACGTTCTGTCTGTGGGCCTGGTCAATTGCCATCTAGAAAACAAAAGTTTAAAATTGTAGAAGCAATGGTGCAAAGCAGCTACTGACTAGATAAGCCAACATCTACCTATAGCTAGAGATATACTATTGAGTCCTGATGTTTCTGCATTCAAACAGCATTTAATGCAACATATGGTATAACATAAGAATCTGGTAAACTGAACATGGAATAATTTGAATTTGCATATTATTATGAGTTATAACTTATAACTTTATGAAGAACTATATCATCTGAGCAAGTCAAGTTAGGAACTGATATCTAATTATTTAATATAAATCTGTTCATTTTTAGCCACTGTGGGGGGATTAGAGGGTAGGGATGGGGAGTGAGGATAATAAGAAAATGTTTAAAGAGGGACTGGGAAGGTGGCTCAGTGGTAGAGCGCTTGCCTTGCATGC
>NW_012267250.1:13979356-13989265 GCF_000151885.1 Dipodomys ordii
GCAAGTGCTCTACCACTGAGCCACCTTTCCAGCCCCCAACATTATCATTTTTAAACAATAGTCACCTTAATGAAACTATCTCAAATAGTGATTGCTATTTACAAAATACAAAGAATTATAAACTGTCATTTAACATTCTTACAATTGTGCTAAGTCTGAATTTGCATTCTTTAATTTTTTTTTTATCATTTTGTTGTTGTTGTTTATTTGGTACTGAGGAATTGAATCCAGGGCCTCATGCATGCTAGGCAAGCACTCTACCACTGAGCCATACTCCCAGCCCGATAAATCTGCATTATTTATTTATTATTATTATTTTATTTTTTTTGCATCAGTTGTGGGGCCTGAACTCTGGGCCTGAACACTGTCCCTCAGCTCTTCAGCTCAAGGCTGGTGCTCTACCACTTGAGCCACGGCGCCACTTCTGGCTTTTTCGGCATATGTGCTGCTGAGGAATTGAACCCAGGAACTCATGCATGCATGGTAAGCACTCTTCTACAGAGCCACCTTCCCAGCTCCTGCTTTTTTTTTTGAACTCTGGGCCTGGGCACTGTCCCTCACCTCTTCAGCTCAAGGCTAGTGCTCTACCACTTGCCACTTCCTGTTTCGCTGGTGGTTTACTGGAGATAAGAGTCTCACAGACTTTCTTGCCCAGGCTGGCTTTGAACTGTGATCCTTAGATCTCAGCCTCTTGAGTAGCTAGGATTATAGACATGAGCCACCGGCACCTGGCTAAATCTGCATTCTTATACTCACTAAGGATTACTTAGTCTTGTTTTGCCTTTACAAACATATCTATCTCTTTTCCATTTTAACTACCTTATTTTCAACTTGACTCTCTTAATTTGGGCTAGTAAAACCAAATTGATCTAATATTGCTCAGCTCTGCCAACTTAGTTCTCAATATATTAAGAAAATATACTGAATTATGAATGTGCTTTATAAAACCTTTATAAAACCTTACCACTCCTCAATTTATTTCATGTCAATGTTTACTTCCAACATCTTTATATTTGTTACTAAGCTCTTTTCTTCTTTTCCTTCCTTCTTTCTTCCTTTGTTATTTCCCTTCCTACCTTTCTACCTCTCCCCCTTGCTTTCTTGTGGTACTGGGGAGCCACACCTCCCCCTCATGCTTTTGCTTTTATTTTCTTCTGATAGGGTCTCCCAATTTAGCTTTACTAAAGTGGAATTTGTCAAATTTTCAAATGAAAATCTGTTTCTTAATATTAAGGACATTTACATTTTATATGGGAATATTGGGAGAACAGAAACTACTGTAAAACAAATCTTACTGAAAATATCAGGTAGAATGATAACAGGGTTTAATTTTATTCAAAGAATTCTTCTGAAATGCAATATAGAATAATTTCTATAAACTCAAAATTTCAAACTGAAATAACAAATATACATACAATTTAAAAAAAAAATCAGGGACTAGGAAGGTGGTTCAGTAGTAGAGCGCTTGCCTTTTGCATGCATGAGGCCCTGGGTTCGATTCCTCAGCACCACATAAGCAAAAGGAAAAAAAGCCAGAAGTGGCGCTGTGGCTCAAATAGTAGAGCACTAGCCTTGAACTGAAGAGCTGAGGGACAGTGCCCAGGCCCAGAGTTCAGGCCCCATGACCGGACCCCCCCCCCCAAAAAAAAAATCACACAGAAGAGGAAATTTTACTCTTCACATATTAAGAACAGAAGGATATCTTACTCTGAACACAAGACTTTATTACACCAAACTTACCTCAGTTAATCCATGGCTGACATCCTAAGACAGCAATGCAGAATGCAACAATAATGAGGAAGAGCAATGTTAGTGTCCAAACAACTACTTCTATTCAAAGAAGCATTCTGTATCTTTTGCCTGAACTAATGAGGTAGAAAATGCATTTACCACAGAAGTTATCCTTCCTCTATCAGTTTAGGTCTATAAATGTGAGCCTTTGCTTCAGATTATTTTCTGAACATAAAATTATCTAAACTTAGCATAATATCTCATTTGCAGAATTCAGGTTGACTAAAAACACTAGTTTTAAAGTTGACATAGTCTTGAAAAAATAATTTTATGGCTTAGTTTCTTTTCCTGGAAAATGGAAGAAATATTTCTCAGGCTTTTGAGAATGGGTTAAACTTAATAAAATGAAATGTCTTCTATATGGCAATACTACACAGAAACAAAACAAGGGAAAATAAGCTACAAGTTAGTTTTTGACAGAAATAATCAGTAAAACATAAGCTATCTTACATTATTTTTAAAACCAAATTAATTTAAAATATAAAACAAAACAGGTTGGTAAGTAGCAAAAAGAAAATTTACACAGCTTACCACTTTACTGAAAAGGAATAAATACTTTCTTGAAGAACATTTCCTGCCTCTAGAAAATGCCAGCCACATGAGTATTGTTTTTAAAATCCAAATTTAAAATATAAAGTATAGGACAGGAAATGAGTTGAGAGGTAGCAAAAAGAAAATTTACAAAGCATACCACTTTACTGAAAAGGAATACTTTCTGGCAGAAAACTTTCTTATATGTTCAGCATTAGACCAGCCATCCTCAGAAACAAGTTACTAAATTTATGCATGCTGCCTGGTATAGTGAAGAATCAATCTTAGCCAAAGAGAAGTTGTGGCCCTGGGCTACTAGGAAGATCTATAGGCCTTTGAAATATCACATCTGAAAAGTATCTTTATTTTCCCGGGGCCTTTTGTCACTGGACAATGAAATAATGTGACTTATAATGGAGATATGGGCTATGTGCTGCCAGTTCTGCCTCTAGAAAAAGCCAGCCACATGACTGAGACCCAATAAACACTGAGAGGTTTGTGTGAGCTTCATTGATTAACAATCCTGAGTAGTACCATACATTAATACCAAGCAATTAAGAGTTAAAAGAAAAGGAGGGGGTAATAATGCTCAAGAGGAAATGTGCTGATTACCATACTCATGTAAACTGTAACCCCTCTGTACAGCATCTTTACAATAGAAGAGTTAAAAGAACAGTGAGTACTCTGCTTTGGGTATATCTCCTAGATTCTTCCTCATGTGCTTCTTTTTTTGTTTGTTTGTTTTTTCTGTAGGTCATGGGGCTTAAATTCTGGGCCTGGGCACTGTCCCTGAGCTCTTCAACTCAAGGTAACTACTCTACCAGTTAAGCCACAGTGCCACTTCCAGGTTTCTGGTGGTTAACTGGAGGTAAGTTTCACATACTTTCCTGCCCAGGCTGGCTTTGAATGGCGATCCTCTGAATGGCGATCCTCAGATCTCAGCCTCCTGAGTAGCTAGGATTACAGACTTGCCTACCATTGCCAGGCTCTCAAGTCTTCTTAATGTAGTGGATTTTAATCTACATCCTTTCCCTACAGCAAACTAATTAATCCTCTGTGTTTTCTGAGTTCCGTGAGTTCAAAAACAAGTTACTGAACCTGTGTTTAATGTGGAGAACTCCTTGTCCAAACTTGAAATGGGTATCAGAAGATAGGACACTCTAGTATTTAGGCAACTTTATAGCTAACTGGAAACAAGGCAAAACTCAAACCATGGTGAACATGTTATGTTGCTAGCTTGGTAGCTGTTTGGAGGTGAACATACGAGAACTCAATTACATAGGACAAATACAGTGATGAGTTAAAACATACCACAATTATACTGAATAATTAAGATTGATGACATAAATACACATAGTACCAAAGATGAAAATTCTCACCAATTTATATTACTTTTACTACCAATTTTTATGGGTTATACCACATAGATTAAAAAAAATTTTTTTTGGTCGGTCGTGGGGAATGAACTCTGGGCCTGGGCACTATCCCTCAGCTCTTCAGCTCAAGGCTAGAGCTCTACTGCTTGAGCCACAGCGCCACTTCTGGCTTTTTTCTGCTTATGTGGTGCTGAGGAATCGAATCCCGGGCCTCATGCATGCAAGGCAAGCACTCTACACTGAGCCACCTTCCCAGCCCAGATAAAGTTTTTAAAAGGAAAGAAAACTTTTTAAAAATCACTTGAGGGTGACATTGTCCAGAAACATACTCTTTACCTGCCTTATGTAACTGCATTCCTCTGTACATCAACTTTTTAAATATCAAAAAAATGTAAAAAAAAATACTTGAATCTCACTGTAACATGAAAAACCAGTATAGATCTTTCTTTTATTTTCATTTGGCCAATTTTTCCTAGATATACAGAAAAAATGGATATACAATAACTTAAAAAAATGTACCATAAGGGAAAAATAGCAAAGGGCTTAGTAGTAATTAAGGTATTTCTTATAAATAGTTTAGAAGAATAAGGAAATACACAAGAAATTAGAGAACAAGCATCAAACAGCAGAAGAGAAAAAGATAAAGCATGCCACCCTATCATTTTGCCAAGATATAACTGCAGAGGGAGAAAAGAGATAAAACAAGGAATCCAACTGAAAAACATTTCATACATCACCATTAGTGTCTTGGGGAAAAAAAGCAGGATTATATAATCATAGAATCAAGCAATAACTTCACAAAAATTTATAACTGGAAAGAGGAAAAAGGACAGGAGAAGGGAAGGTGGTAAGATAAAAAGCTAGGCATCTCAGCAGAACAAAAGGAGGCCAGTATCCTTCTATGAAAGCCTGGAATCAAATCAGATTTTACAGGTTTGTTTTTTTTAGTTTGGAATTTGTACATGTTGCTTCTGCAACATTTGGGATGTTCAATCTGTGTATATAAAGCCAGAAATTCACAGAATTATTTAGGCTTAATGATCACAGAAGCACATACTTGGCAGATTCATAAATTTCCTGACTGGTAAAGAAAGGTAATGGAAAATCCTCTCTTTCAACAGATGTCAAAGAACAAAGTAATTTTTTTTCAGAGATTAGCAAGAAGTTTTTTTTTTAAATACAAAAAAAATGAATAATACTTTTTTGGGGGGATGGGAGAAGACTATGTCTTGAGGCTTGAACTCAGAGCCTGAACACTCCCTAAAGATTTTTGCTCAAGGTTAGCACTCTTGAGCCACAACACTTCCGGCTTTTTGTTAGTTAATCGGGGATAAAAATCTCACAGACTGGGGCTGGGAAGATGGCTCAGTGGTAGAGCGCTTGCCTTGCAATGCATGAGGCCCTGGGTTCAATTCCTCAGCACCACATAAGCAAAAAGAAAAAAAAAAGCCAGAAGTGGCGCTGTGGCTCAAGTGGTAGAGCGCTACTCTTGAGCTGAAGAGCTGAGGGACAGTGCCCAGGCCCAAGACCCCCCCACTAAAAAAAACTCACAGACTTCCTGCCCGGGCTTGGCTTTGAACCATGATCCTCATATCTCAGTCTCCTGAACAGTATGGATTACAGGCATGAGTCAACAGTGCCCAGCAAATTAACAATACATTTCACTTTTTTTTTTTGGGGGGGGCAGGGTCGTGGGGCCTAAACTCTGAGCCTGGGCCCTGTCCCTCAGCTCTTCAGCTCAAGGCTAGCACTCTACCACTTGAGCCACAGCACCACCTCCATTTTTCTGAGTGGTTTATTGGAGATAAGAGTCTCACGAACTTTCCGGCCCAGGCTGGCTTTGAACCGTGATCCTCAGAGCTCAGCCTCCTGAGTAGCTAGGTTTATAGGCATGAGCCACTGGTGCCCAGCTATCAAGACACATTTTAAGACACACAAACATGATGTAAGATACACATAGTAAAATAGTTACATAGAAAAAAAATTTTTTTGGTGGTGGGACTGGACTTAAACTCAAGGCCACTAGCTTTGCTTTTGGTTGGCCCACTTGGGCCACATATTCAGCCTAACATTTTGCTGGTGAGTCTTATGAATTTGTCTGCCCAGACTGGGTTTAAAGCAAGATCTTCAGATCTCAACCTCTTGAATAGCTACAATTACATATAAGTAACTGGTGTGTGACCTGGTTTATAACTCTTTGTTTTGTTATTTTTTGAGACAGGGATTTACTACATAGCCCAGGCTGACCTTGAACTCAGTTTCTTGCTTCAGCACGTATGGAAAAAAACTCTAGGTAAAAGGACAACTGGTATACTTCATGATGATACAATGTTTTTTTTTTTTTGGGGGTCCAGTCATGGGGCTTGAACTCTGGGCCTGGGCACTGTCCCTCAGCTCTTCAGCTCAAGGCTAGCGCTCTACCACTTGAGCCCAGCACCACTTCTGGCTTTTTTTTCTTTTTGCTTATGTGGTGCTGAGGAATTGAACCCAGGGCCTCAGGTATGCAAGGCAAGCGCTCTACCACTGAGCCACCTTCCCAGCCCCCTGATACAATGTTTTTTAAACTAGGTTATAGAGTCCTAGGGTATATATGTCTATGGATTTATAATTAATCTGGGAGAATTTTAAATTTAGTGATTTTTTATTTGCATTTATTTATTTATTGCCAGTGCCAGGGCTTGAACTCAGGGCCTGGGCACTGGCCCTGTGCTGCTTTCACTCAAGCCTAGCACTCTGCTACTTGAGCCATAGCTCCACTTCAGCTTTTGTGGTAATTTAATAGTGCTAAGAGCTGGATTTGAAGTAGCTAGGATTACAGGTATGATCCACCAGCAACTGGCTTAAATTAAGTGTACTCATATCAGAGATAACAAAATTGTCTGTATTAGGCCAACATCCTCTCTCCATTCATCTGTACCCCCTACTCTTGAGACCAACATGTTTTCTGCTTTTTGGTATTCATTTTATTAATCTATAAGTCTGTTTAATGGAGTTACACTATTAGAATACACTCATAATATTCCATGTACATGTGTGAAAATGGCACAAGCTAATTTGAGAGAATGGATGGGCTTGGGACAGATGGTGGAGAATGATGGAAGGGTGACATTGATCAAAAAGCATTGTACTAATATACTGACATATTGATTTAAAACCCTTTTGTACTAATTTTTTAGTAACAATTTTGTACTAATTTTTAACAATTGTATCTTTACTATTATAAAGATGATGCGGAGAGGGGTTACAGTTAGGTAAGTCAGATGAGTAAATTTCTTTTTAGACAATGTCATCCCTTCTAAAGATAATTTTTTCAAAACCTCTAAAACTAGAATAATCCATTTATAATCCCTGCATTAGCATTAAACTCCAAGGCCTCATTAAAACCAAACTAGCACCTCAACAGGAACCCTATGATTGTGTATGACTTCATACTGAATTTATTCAAAGAGTATAAGTCAGACAAGTATTACATCTCATACAAAAAGGAGATGTTTTTATTATAGTCCAGACAGAGAAAAGCAGCAAGAGTTACCAAGCATCTGAAAAAGGCTGCCTATTGTAAAACATTTTCTGTGCTAAGACTGTCAGTAATAATTACCATTTACCAAGACTTCACCCAGTTTACCAAGACTTTACAAGTTTTGCACCCATTCAGGTGTTTTTTCGTTTTTGTTTGGTTATGGGGCTTGAACTCAGGGCCTGGATGCCATCCCTGAGCTCTTCTGGCACAAGGCTAGCATTCTACCACTTTGAGCTATAGGGCCACTTCTGTTTTTTTGGTGGCTGATTGAGATAAGAGTCTCACAGACTTTCTTACCTGAACTGCAATCCTCAGATCTCAGCCTCCTCAGCTAGGATTTCAGGTATGAGCCACCAGTGCCCAACATGGTCTTTTGTTGTTGTTGTTGCTATTGGTGTTTTTTTTGGGGGGGGGGCAGGGTCGGTTGTGGGGCTTGAACTCTGGGTTTTGGCGCTGTCCCTGCGCTCTTCAGCTCAAGGTGAGTGCTCTACTGCTTGAGCCACAATGCCACTTCCAGATTTCTAGTGGTTTATTGGAGATAAGAGTCTTACAGCCTTTCCTGCCTGTCTTTGAACCTCGATCCTCAGATCTCAGCCTCCTGAGCAGCTAGGATTACAGGCATGAGCCACCAGCGCCCAGTAAGTCCAGTATTTCTAATTAACTGAGCTAAAAACATTCCTTGATTTAAATTTTCTACACAGAACATATATAGCTGGCATTTTAATGACAATTGTGCCACTACATTTATACATGAAGAATGAGGATGTAGACCCAATACCTGGAATAGTATTTATGCAACAAGTTCCAAATAAGTGTTTGTATAATATTTACTACATTTATATTTATGTATAAACAGACACAGACAGACAGACACATACACACACACAGTTCTGAAGCACAGTCTTGTATTATAGCCCATGTTGGCCTCAAACTCATGGTCCTACTGCCTCAGTCTCTCTGAGTATTAGAACTACACATATGAGCCACAATACTAGGCTTTACTAAGTACCTGTTGAATAAGCAAATAAATATATCTGTATGTACAAAGACAATGAAACTGATTCAGCCTTTAAGTCACTTGAGATTGAGCCTTCCAGTGATTCTACAGAAAAAAAAAAAATCACTGAGTCTCTGCAAGTACTGAGAGAAGGAAGTTTTAGGAGTGACTTGATTCCTGGAGGAAAAAACACACCAAAAATCACATACTAACCCCACTGTTAACAAACAAAAAAACCCCACTATGGTTTTAGTTACTACTAGACTTAGCCCAGACACTGTCAGAGATGTTGGTGAGTAAACTATGCCTATCCACAAGAGCTTCTAACTGGTAACATGCAAGTAATAATTTACCCATGCTTCTATAATCACCAGATATAAATTAATTTACCTACTTTAGGGATAGAAAAATTGGCCTCCTGAACACAAAAATAGATAGCAATTAAGAGTATTTTGTATCTAGCTGCTTATCTATTTCGACATTTAATTATTGAGAATCTAGTTATCAGAAACTTGTCCACATGCAAAAAAAACTATGTACATGTGAAAATACATATTTATATGTACATACACATGCACACTCATATAGGCAATCTGAAATACATTAAACATATATAACAAAGAAAAAAGTGTATTTTGTCTCTTTGGTTTGGCTTTTGCAGAAGAATAGAATACTTGCTGTTAAACAAAAATATTTACGCTACATATTCTAAAGAAAATACTGAATAAAAGGTATGAAATAAACTCCAGTATTGCAAAAAAAACCCCTGTTTCTTTTATATTAGAACAAATGACACAAGAATTAAATCACAAAATATACAGGAAACATACCATTCCATAAGCCTGCTGTTGGACCCAGTTGATGTAATCATTCCTTATGTCTATCAGTTCTTGTACTTCATGTATATAAAATTTATCATATTGTATAATCTGTCCTGATTTCTCATTTACCTAAAAAAATTAAATTGGTTAAGTTAATTAATTCTGTTTAATTTAACCAGAAATATTAAGAATCAAGAATATTTAAATAGAAAAGGATTTGGGAGTATTTCTCAATTTTTCTCCTCCTATAAAAAATATTACAGAGTACCTATACATGCAAAGAATTAGTTGTTTTGAGAGATCGAACATGCAATATCTGCACTAAGTACCCCAAAATCTAGTAGAAAAGTCATAAAATGACTTCATCGTGACAACATAGTATGAAATATGTACCATTAAAGTATATATAGAATAAACTAGAAATTATACAAACTTCTGGTTGGAAAATGGGACATAAACAATAACAACAGCTAGTCTTTATTAAATCTTATTCTGTATCCAATACTCAATATAGAGGATAGGATGTGAAAATAAAAGTAAGTACAGATTATGACCTCACAAATTACACAATAGTTACAATAGGAAAAACAAATCTTTATGGTACCAAGTACCACCTTAACCAAATGAACAAACTAACCATCTCTTAATACTGACTGGGAAAATATTATAACATGATATACACTACAGCATGACTTGTTTTTTTTTTGGGTCCATTCGTGGGGCCTGAACTCTGGGCCTGGGCGCTGTCCCTCAGCTCTTCAGCTCAAGGCTAGCTCTCTACCACTTGAGCCACAGAGCCACTTCCGGCTTTTTTCTTTTTGCTTATGTGGTGCTGAGGAATCGAACCCAGGGCCTCATGCATGCAAGGCAAGC
>NW_012267250.1:13990580-14033444 GCF_000151885.1 Dipodomys ordii
TTATGTGGTGCTGAGGAATCGAACCCAGGGCCTCAGGCATGCAAGGCAAGCGCTCTACCACTGAGCCACCTTCCCAGCCCCCCTTCATGTCTTTAGCTAACTCATATGTTCTTTGTCCACAATGGCATTGTACTAAAAGTAACAGATGTTTAGAAAATTCTACAATTATCCAAAATTTAGTTTCAAGAACATTAAGATGCACGAAGATCCAAAAGACACAAAACTCAAAAGCAAAAACTGTCTATTTCATCATTTACCAATCTTAAAAGCCCTGAGTAACAAGGAAAGGAGTCAAGAAAAATGGGGAGAGAAACCTTGAGGAACACTGTAAAAAAACAGCTTAATACCCCCACTTCTACTCTAAATGTAAGACACATTATACAGATCTGAAGCTTGGGCTACGACAACCAAAGTAAATTTTAAAAACTCAGTATCAGAGCTGGGCACATATGGCTCATGCCTGTAATCCTACTCAGAAGGTAGAGAACTGAGGATCAAAGTTCAAAACCAAACATGGGCAAGCAGCAGGAAAGCAGTAGGCAAGTAGTAAAGTCTGTGACATCCTTATTTCCAATTATCCACCAAAAAAGAATTAGAGCTGTGGCCCAAGCAGTTAGAGCACTAGCCTTAAGCAAAGAAGTTCAGGGACTATGCATAGGCCCTAAATTCAAGCTCCAAACAAAAAGAAACAACAAAAGAACATCTTAATCCCAAATCTTGCTCCCATGTTTTAAGACTGTAATTCCAACTATTTTAGGTGGTTGAGATCTGAGGATCACAGTTTGAAGCCAGCCAAGGCAGGAAAGTCTGTGAGACTATTATCTCCAATTAACTACAGGGGTGAAAAAAAAAAAAAAAGCCTGAAGTGGAGCTGTGGCTCAAGTGGTAAAGTGCTAGCTTTGAGAGAGACAGAGACAGAGAGAAGCTAAGGGACAGGTCCCAGGCCTAGTGATATCTCCAATACTCATAACAAAAACTAAACTTCAATTTCAGTATAACTCCTGATTAGACTGATTTAATCCCACTACTACATACCAGACAGAAGTAGTATGCATTCTTTAAACCAATTTCACTTCAGTTTCTACTATTTTACAACCAAAACTTATGAACATACAAAAAGCAAATAAATAAGAAACCAAAAAAGATGTCTAAGAGATGAAGAAGAAAAAAAAAGCCAGATTCAGAGATGACCTAGATGCTGGAGCTAGAAGCCAATTCAGGCCAATATTCTCTGTACCATTACACAATCACACTGGAAATAAAGCATCTAAAATCAACAAGTAAAAACTCTGATATAAGAACTTAGATCAAGGGGCTGGGAAGGTGGCACAGTGGTAGAGCGCTTGCCTTGCATGCATGAAGCCCTGGGTTCGATTCCTCAGCACTATATAAGCAAAAAGAAAAAAAAGCCAGAAGTGGCGCTGTGGCTTGAGCTGAAATGCTGAGGGACAGTGCCCAGGCCCAGAGTTCAGGCCCCACGACTGGACCCAAAAAACAACAACAACAACAACAACAACAACAACTTAGATTAAATTTAAAAGATGAATCATTTAATTCATTTTATAAAGCCAGAATAACCTTGATACCCAAAGTTGATAGCGATTTGAGAAATAAAAAATACAAATTGATATATCCTTTATGAAAAGACATAAAAACCTTCACAAAACACAACAAATTAAATCTGACAATAACTATAAAGTACAGTAATGCTTAAGTGAAATTCATTCCAAAAGTATAAAATTGACTTTGTATTCCAAAGTAATGAATTTTATATTTCAGAGGAAAAAAAAGTTGAAAAAAATCATTTGTTCAACGTGATAGATATAAAGTGCCTGACAAAACTCAAAACCATTCATTCATAATACACAGCAAACTAGAACAGATAGAAACCTTTTCAAACAGATAAACGC
Organism: Dipodomys ordii; assembly: GCF_000151885.1. Lineage (NCBI taxonomy): Eukaryota > Metazoa > Chordata > Mammalia > Rodentia > Heteromyidae > Dipodomys > Dipodomys ordii. Next base: position 13,992,491 of record NW_012267250.1, read on the forward strand.
CCTCTTACAACTAAACCCTACCCAAAACACCAATTTTACTGATAAAATATGACAGCTTTCTCCCTAAAATCAGAAAGTATATGCATAGAGGCCCACTTATATACATTCACATTCTACTAGGATTCTTAATAAAATACTGCAAAGACTGGGGGGGGAGGGAAATCGTGTGTGAGGCCCTGAATATAATCACCAGCAATGAATAGGCACATGCATGCATACACACACTTGTATTTATATATATTTCATTTGTGCATGTGCATAAATACTTGTATGCATTGACTGTGTACAATATGTACAGTGATCTGCGTGTGTGTGTAAGTGTGAGTTTTCAGGTCCTGGGGCTTAAACTCAGAGCCTGAGCTTTTTACTCAAGGCTAGCATTCTACCACTTGAGCCACAGCTGCACTTCTGGCTTTTTTGGTAGTTAATTGGAGACATGTTTAATTTGTATGCTACCATGTAGCTCATTTGGAAGAAATAGACCAGAGTGAAGCTTCTACAACTGGCTTTCAAAAAGACAAAAAATACATACATTATACATGGACATCTCTTCATCCTAGAGCAAGGGGTCAGCAATCACTTGTAGGTCAAATATTACTTACTGATATTTATAAACAAAGTTTTACTGAAAAGCCCATTTATTCACCTGCTGTCCACAGCAGAAATTATAGCTGAAGACTTGTAGTAGAAACAAGAAATCTCACAAAATATATTACTATTTGGCCCTTTAAAGAAAAACCTGTGGCCGAGCACCAGTGGCTCATGACTGTAATCCTAGCTACTCAGGAGGCTGAGATCTGAGGATCACAGTTCAAAGCCAGCCTGGGCAGGAAAAGCCGTGAGTCTTATCTCCAATAAACCACTTAGAAAACAAAAAGTGGCGCTGTGGCTCAAGTGGTAGAGCACTGGCCTTTAGCTGAAGAGCTGAGGGGCAGCACCCAGGTCCAGAGTTCAAGCCCCATGACCGACAAAAAAGAAAAAAGAAAAACTTGTGGATCCTTGCTATAGTCTTTAGTATTGTATTTAACAACTAAAATCATTAGTCAAACTCCTATTTACTAAAAGAGAACATATATAAATATAAACACATGATAGCTTCCCCCTCCCAATATTTTAAATATAAACATTAAGGTGTATTTATTTATTTGTATGTGTGTGTGTCTGAGCTCAGGGCCTAGGTACTGTCCCTGATCTTTGGTGCTCAACACTAGTGCTCTACCACTTTGAGCTACAGCTCCATTTACGACTCTTTAGGAATCAACTGGAGGTAAGAGTCTCATGGACTTTCCTGCCAGGCTGGCTTTATACTACAAGCCTCAGATCTCAAGACTCCTAAGTAGCTAAGATAGAGGTGTGAGCCACCAATGCCCAATTGTCCCTTTTGCTCAAGGCAAATGCTCTACCACTTGAGCCCCAACTCCACTTCCTGATTTCTTGGTAGTTAATTGAAGATAAGAGTCTCAGGGATTTTCTAGCCTAGGCTGACACTGAACCTTGGTCCTCAGTTCTCATCCTCCTGAATAGCTAGAATTACAAGTACGAGGTAACAGTGCCTGGCCATTTCCTTATTTTCATATCTCTAATATCTAATAAAATTGACAAGCATACAAGTAGGTACTCAGTAAGTATTTGCAAAATAAAAAAATAGGAGAAATTACATGGTAAAAATTCAAAATGACTATTCAAACTACCTTAAATGTTTAAAATTTGTAAGTTTGGTCATAATATTTTTACTTCATATTTTAATTAGTTTAATATGTGGGCTTATAAACGTTAGTTCAAGGCTGGTTAGAGTGAATAAATGTAGTTCTTTATTTAAGGATTTGTTTAAAGATGCCTTAAAGAAAAATGGATGTGAAAATCATTAATTTGGAAAACCAACACAATTCTTTAGCAACTAGGCCACACAGACCAAGTTAAGCCTTTTCTTTTGACATACTAGTATCACTACAATATACCTTATAAAAACTCTGAAATAACCCAATTACTTGCGAGTAAACTCATTATTCTCATAATTTATTCATTCCTGACAGCAGGTACCAAAGGTATTTTTCTTATGATGCCATTTGGAGTACTGAAATGATTTTTAATTTAAAAAGTTTTCCAAAGGACATGACATATGGGAGGAACAAGCACATCCATATATCCTGAAATCTAGTTCTCTAGAAAGTTCTTAATCTTGCTCCAGGGTAAGGTCAAAAGGAAATCAGAGAAACAAAACAATTATGAACAAAGCAATTGTCAGATTTAAGTATCTTTGGGGAAAAAAAGTTTCTGATAAGTAATTTGGGTTTCATAAGAGTGAATAATCACTGTTAATAACCATGGGTATTTATCATAGAGCAAAATGAAGCACAGTTTTGTCCCAAGTAGGGGTAGAAAAAAAATAACTAGCTATCCTAGAGAGGCCTAGAAGACGGCTAAAAATTCATCTTCGAAAGATGGTAATGTAGCTCAGTGGCAGAGCAGTTACCTAGTGTGCATGAGATCTTGCATTTAATCCCTAGCACAGAAAAATATAAAAACAACGGAAAGCAAAGAAGGAAAAAGGAAGGATAAGGAAAGGAGGTGGGAGTCATCCTGTATTATTCTTTTCTTAAGTACGTATCAACTTCAAACAAGAATCCATTTTCTTATAACCCAATAAATCAAAGTACTGGCTTTCTGGAATGTGATAATACCACTTTTAATAAGTTAAATTCTTATATATTTTAAATATATCAGCCCTGGAAATAAATTCCTTTACAAATGATTAGTTATTTGCATATTTATAGATGAATGTTCAAAAATCACACTATTACAAAAGGGACTAAAACATGATCTTTTTTTTGGGGGGGGGTCCAGTTGTGGGGCTGAACTCTGGGCCTGGGCGCTGTCCCTCAGCTCTTCAGCTCAAGGCTAGTGCTCTACCACTTGAGTCACAGCGCCACTTCTGGCTTTTCTCTTTTTGCTTATGTGGTGCTGAGGAATCAAACCCAGGGCCTTAAGCATGCAAGGCAAGTGCTCTACCACTGAGCCACCTTCCCAGCCCTAAAACATGATCTTTTGATTCCTAATCCAGGCCCTATAATGTAATACAGTACTATATGTAATCTAGCCTATATATAATCTAACTGTATAAACTCCTAGATCTAGGGGCATAATAATAAAGCAATCCCCCTTTAAGTATATTGTAGTGTTAATATAGAACATTACAAATAGTTGGGGCTTTGAAAACAGATTTTGATTCAGTAGTTCAACACTAAGACAATAAGATTCATTTTTCTCATATAAAAAAGGAGTAAAGGCTGGGAAGATGGCTCAGTGGTAGAGCACTTGCCTTGCACGCATGAGGCCCTGGGTTTGATTCCTCAGCACCACATAAGCAAAAAGAAAAAAGCTGGAAGTGGTATTGTGGCTCAAGTGGTAGAGCGCTAGCCTTGAGCTGAAGAGCTGAGGGACAGCACCCAGGCCCAGAGTTCAGGCCCCACGGCCAGACCCAAAAAATAAAAAATAAAAAGGAGTAAAATACCAATTGCACTTTTAACCCTATAGAGGGTTTAAAAAGTTTGGTATGAATAATATACAGTAATATACAGAAAGTTCCCATCTGCATTATGTACAAGAGGTTTTGCTCCTGGATATTTCTAGTAAGCAATATGTTAGATCTCTAGTACCTAGTATGCATGAGACTATTAGAAAGATCTAGGAGAAATTAGTTTTTGTTATACTTCAAGCAATAAGAACTATACACTGGCTAGGAAGGTGACTTAGTGGTAGAGTGCTCGTCTAGCATCCATGAAGCACTGGTTTCGATTCCTCAGTACTACATACACAGAAAAAAGTGGAAGTGGTGCTGTGGCCTGTGGCTCAAGTGATAAGGCTCTAGCCTTGAGCAAAAGAAGCTCAGGGACAGTGTCCAAGCCTTGAATTCAAGCCCCAGGATTGGCCAAAAAAAGAAAAGGAACTATATACTGTCAGCATGGTGCTGGTGGCTCACACCTCTACCCTAACTACTCAGGAGGCTGAGATCTGAGGATCGCCGTTTGAAGCCAGCCCAGACAGAAAAAGTCCATGGGACTACTCTGAAAAAGCTGGAAGTAGTGCTGTAGCTCAAGTGGTAAAGCCCTAGCCTGAGCACAAAGAAGCTCAGGGATAGCACCCAGGACCTGAATTCAAGCCAAGAAAAAGCTTGAATATTCCATAGTACTTTGTCCCTCTCAAAAATAATAAATTTGCTGTTGCTGATGGCTCATGCCTGTAATCCTAACCAGGAAGCTGAGATCTGAGGATCATGGTTCAAAGCCAGCTCTGGCAGGAAAGTCCTGAGATTCTTATCTCCAATTAAACACCAGAAAACCAGAAGTGACGCTGTGGCTCAAGTGGTAGAGAGCTTGCCTTGAGCTGAAGAGCCCAGGAACAGCACCCAGTCCCAGAGTTCAAGCCCCACAACCAACAACAACAACAACAACAAATAATAATAATAAATTCAAATTAAATTAGTTTTTTAAAAAAGATCTATGGGGAAACACATTCTGTTCTATGGAATGAAGTGCTGCCTAATACTAAAATCTTAACTCATAAAATAAAATAAATTTAAAAAATATCTCTGGAAATGCATTCTTATCAGGACCTTTCTCAGTAGAAACTGGGGGGTTTTGTTTTGTTTCCTTTTTTGTCAGTCCTGGGGCTTGAACTCTGGACCTGGGCCCTGTCCTTGAGCTCTTGAGCTCAAGGTTAGAGCTCTACCACTGGAGCCACAGCACCACTTCCAATTTAATGGTGGTTAATTGGAGGTAAGAGTCTCATGGACTTTCCTGCCCAGGCTGGCTTTTAACTGCGATCCTCAAATCTCAAGCCTACTGAATAGCTAATATTACAGGTATGAGCCACCAGTGCCTGGCTGAAACTGAGGGCTTTTTTTGTTTTGTTTTTTCGTTGGCCGTGGAGCCTGAACTCTGGGCTTGGGCACTGTCCCTGAGTTCTTCAGCTCAAGGCAAGCACTCTATACCACTGAGCCACCTTCCCAGCCCGAGACTGAGGTTTTTTTAAGATAAGTTACATACTCAAGGCCTTTCTATGGTTATAAAAGACAAAAAGAGAGAGTAATTAATAATCAACTCCAGCTGAAAATGGACACTTCACCAAAACAGCAAGGAGTGTGTGTATGTGTGTGTGATCTAATAAATCTTTTGAATCCTAGCCAAGAGGTTTAGCTCTGTAATAGCTATGGACCTAGAACTTGATAGGTTCTGTTAGAGAATGACCTGTCTTCCTAAGGAAGAAATTACTATCATTTCTTTCATAACAATGAAAAGAAAAATTAGTTGTTTGTCTAGGAATCTGGAATAAATTAACTATAAAAAGAAAATGTTCATTAAGTTGAGATGGTTGAGAAAAATACCCAGGAACCTAAGAAAATCAAAAGGGAAACAAATGAGCCATAAGGTTCTTTCATACAGAAAGCAAAGGATGGCCAGGAGCCAGTAGCTCATGCTTAGCTATTTGGAAAGCTGAAATCAGAGGATCCCTGTTCAATGCCAGCCTGGGCAGAAAAACACATGAGATCCTTATCTCCAATTAACCAGTAAAAGGCTGGAAGTAGGGCTGTGGCTCAAATAGTAGAAAGCCAGCCTTGAGTGAAAAAAGTTCTCTGAGAGAGCACCAAGGCCCTGAAAGCGGGAGGAAGGGAAGTAGAAAGGAAGGGGATCCCAATAAGACTACTCCTTTAGCCCGTTATTAATTACCTAAATGTTAGGCAAGAAGCATCTGAAAGTACAAAGTATCCATTACAGAAAAAACTTTTTAACGTTATAGATTCATAGGAGGTTTTGGGTCACTCTGTAGGCTAGAAACATATGCTTCTCTCTTAGGTCATGTCTGATCTAAATAGCAACTCAAGAATACCAAATGGCATAACAGAGATATATATACCTACCAACTGTCAGGGATGCCTCAAATCCATCTCTAATGAAACAGCTGAGACTCTACTTCTTCATATAACTTTGCACTTCTACAAGTGTAAAGGGTACTATTTCTTACACTGAGAAAAAGGGCAGGAAAGAACAATAGGCAAATTAATGAATTATATAGGGTTTCAATTTCAAATTAGTCATTTGTTTCAAATGAAACATTCACTTTGATTGAGGCCACTAGTACCTGACATCAAAAGAACATAAGTTTAAATGTTCATAATAACAACAAAGGCCCAGTAGCTTTCATATGATAATCATTCAAAACTCATAAAAATATACAACTAAATCAACATAGTATATTTCTCACAAGAAAATACAAGAGTTCTAATTCATTAATATGCTATTATTCTGCCCAATTATAAACATGTTATCTGCAAATGCTTAGCAAAGTCCAGGAGGACCAAAGTTCCAAAGTATAATACATTACATTTTTAAAAGGAAACATAACTTTTTCAACTTTCAATGATATGTATTTCATGCCTCTTTAATATATCAATGTGGAAAAGAACATTATCAGTTTGTTCACAGCAATGGGAAAGAAGAAAATAAAGAAACTATTAGACATACCCTATGTAGTATTTCTAAAACCTTTAATGCAGTATGAAGAAAATTGTTGAAAATTCTTCTTTCAGAAGGGGGGATGCCAATCTTGTAGAGTTTCAAAAGATGTACCACAACTTCCTTAAAAAGCTCTACTATCTTGAGGAATAGTGGAGGTTCAAGTATGGACCACCAGTTTTCTGTTATTAAAGGGTGAACATGCAAATAAAATTAATTTAAAAGGATCACAATTTTCAGACATACTAACCTTTCTTTTAGAGTTGTGGTTCTTAACATTTTGAAAATCCCAGGGTGATGAACAAAGCAATCTAGATTTATAATTTTTCCCACAACTAAGCTAAAGTATATTATCCTAAAAATGTTCAAAAGCAAAAATAAATTATGAACATTTAACTAAATTTATCTTAGTTACATAAATTAAAACTCACTTCATTTAATAAAACCAGTTAAAAACATTTAGAAATCAAAATTTTGATTTTTGAAAACACTTTAAAACTGTATTGCTCAAATATTTAACGATCATTCTAAATTTCAGCTTAATATAAAACTAAATTATAAAGTGCCAAGTTTAAAATGTAAAAGCCTCCTGAAAATCAAAAACAGATCCTTAATAATATAAAATTATAATTTCTCTTTCCCTACATTTGTTATTTGTAGTCATATAATTACAAATATTATCCCCTATAGAGCAGATATAGAGAATACAAAAAATTCTTAATTATTACTGGCTAACACCCTCAGATTCTAGTATTCTATCCTTTGTGCTTCTTGCTTACTTACTACACTATCCTTAGCTTTAATGTTCTTGTACCAGAACAAATGTTAACAACCCATTACAAAGGCCTGAAGTTAGAAATTAATCCATAGAATTAGAAAGATTAGAGTTTAGACAGACACACACACACATACACACACACACACACACACAACAGAAAAGAGGCAGAGCTGTATGATCAGATGCATAAAATTCTCTCTATAAGCAGAAAAGAAACATAAGGAAATTAAGTGAAACTGTGCAGCTCAAAGATGATCTAAAGCCCATACCTGATCAGACATAATTGTTCTCTGTTCTTTAACACCTTAAAGGCAGTGAAAAATAAGGATTGTACGCATCTTTACATTGTCACTTATCATATTTAATCAAAATTCTCTAACATATTCTGCCTTCAGCAACATCAAAAATTAGAAGCAAATGACAGTAAGAAAGGCACAAAAGGAAAGAATAGGTCCCCTCCCTTCTAACAATGTCAAATAAGGCAGCAAAATTTAAACAAAAAAAAAAAAAGATTTTCACTTATAGAGAAAAGGTTTCAAAAAAATATTAAAATTCTTACCAAGTACTTTTAATGGTGCCTTTTCTAGGTTCACAAGAGCTGTGCCAAAGGGAATTGCTATTGTTGTGAAATTGTTGGAATCACTCATCAGGGGACATTCTGGCAGAGTAAGATAAAACCTCAATGCTTCAACATCAGGTAAGGAGCTGGTCAATTTAGGTATTAGGTTCTTTTCCAAACTAGCTGCAACCTATATTTTGACAAAAAGCAAAACCTACTTCATTTAAATGAATGCACTTAAAAAAAAAAAAGAAAGAAAGAAAAGAAAAGAAAAAAGGGTAAATCTCATGAAATGGTGAAATGAAAATGCTGGCTTAGAAGGAATGTAGTTTAAACTATAATGAAAATTAATGCCTAAGCATTGCTAAGGGTGAAAAATGTTTAAAAGTCTGTGAGTCTCCATCCATTTAAATTCTCATATCACTATAACCTACTATCTATGAATAGACTTTAACAAGGGATTATTAAGAAATTCAGAGACAAACATTTGAAAAGATTTATACTTCTGGGCTGGAAAGGTGGCTCAGTGGTAGAGCACTTGCCTTGCATGCTCAAGGCCCTGGGTTCGATTCCTCAGCACCACATAAGCAAAAAGAAAAAGCCGGAAGTGGCGCTGTGACTCAAGTGGTAGAGCGCTAGCCTTGAGCTGAAGAGCTGAGGGACAGCGCCCAGGCCCAGAGTTCAGGCCCCACAACCGGACCCCCCCCCCAAAAAAAGATTTATACTTCTTTGACAGCTATATTACAATTGTTCTAAGATAAAACTTATTTTAATTATTTTAATGAATTACTTCAATTGGTTTGGCATTATTAGGAGTTTGAACTCAGGGCCTTGAGCTTGTTAGCCAATTACTCTACCACTTGAGTCACATTCCTAGCTCTTTTTGCTTTTTGGATAGGGTCTCATGCTTTTTGCCCAGGGCTGACCATAAACAGTAATCTCCTTCCACATCTCTCACATAGCTGGGATTATAGACATGCATGTCCCACCATACCCAAATTATTTATGAGATAGATCCTTACTTTTTCCCAGTCTTAGCCCAAACTGGGATCCTATTAATCTCTGCTGAGCTGCTCCGTTTACAGAAGTAGCCCACCCTACCCACAAATTCCTTATTTTAATTCTTATAGTAATGTATTCAATAAAATTATACAAGCATAGCATAAATGAGCTTAAAAATTGCAAAGTTCATTAGCTGTAAGTGAATGTAATTAAAAATTATTTTAAACCAAACCTGCTGAGATATCTGAGGATGATCAGGTTGTATAAGTTTGTGGAATAAAAGCCTAGCAGCATTCATATCAACGCCTGAAAATTTGGTGCCTGTTCTATAGTGATCATCATTGCTAAAGAAAGATAAAAACACAAGAACAAAAAAAATATTTGACTCCTTTTTTATTAGCATACAGTAATTGTACTACTTTAATAAATGATTTAATACATTTGAAAGTTTAACAAAAAAGGGAAGTATGACTTACCTAACAGCTAAAAAACTTCCATTTAGGCAACCAGATGAGGAAAATGTTCCATCAATCTCACTAAAAAGAAATTTAAAGAGAAAACAATTTTTGAATGAAAAATTTGGTTTTTTTTGTTGTTCCTTTTGGTGCTAGTCTTCGAACTTCAACTCCAAGCCTGAACTTATGTGTTCAAAGCTAATGCACTCCCACTTGAGCGATAACTTCACTTTTTTGTAGTTAATTGGAGACAAGAGTCTCACAAACTTCCAGCCCAGGCTGGTTTTGAAATCCTCAATGTAATTGTAACCCATCTGTACGGTATTTTCACAATTAAAAAAAGAAAAAGGAAATGCAATCCTCATTACAGGCATGAGTCACTGGCACCTAGCAGTTTTTTAAAATAAAACTTTAAGCCAGTTGTCAGTGGCTCACGCCTGTAATCCTAACTACTCAGGAGGCTGAGATTTGAGGATCACGGTTCAAAGCCAGCCGGGCAGGAAAATCCAGAAGACTCTTAACCAGAAGTGACACTGTGGCTCAAGCAGTAGAACACTCGCCTTGAACTGAAGAGTACAGGGACAGCGCCAAAGCCCAGAGTTCAAGCCCACGACCAACAAAAAACTTCAAAAAATATTTAGAACCAGATTGAGGAGGGTTTTCACCACAGTGAAGCTGAACAGAGAGAGAATCTACCTAATTTTTAAAAAGGAAAAAGATGCCTGGAGGCATGGCTCAAATAGTAGAAGGTCTGACTAGCAAGCACAAACAAGAATAATATTTAGTATTTAAAGCTAGAGGAAACTCCTATAACCAATCCTCAAATTAAATTGAAATTAGGTAAATTATTGAGGAATGATTTTTAATTTGTGTATGTGTGCATGCATACTCACATCTTAGGGCTTGAACTTTGGGCCTATGGTGCTGTCCCTGAGCTTTTTTTTTTTTTGGTCGGTCGTGGGGCTTGAACTTTGGGCTTGGGCGCTATCCCTACACTCTTCAGCTCAAGGTGAGCGCTCTACTGCTTGAGCCACAGCACCACTTCCGGTTTTCTAGTGGTTAATTGGAAATAAGAGTCTCACTGACTTTTCTGCCCAGGCTGACTTTGAACTGTGATCCTCAAGATCTCAGCCTCCTGAGTAGCTAGTATTACAGACATGAGCCACCAACACCCGGCCTGTCTCTGAGCTTTTTTGCTGAAAGCTAGTGCTCTGTCAGCTCCACTTCTGGCTTTTTGGTGGTTAATTGGAGATAATAATCTTAATGACTTTCTAGCCTGGGCTTACTTTGAAACTTGATCCTTAGCTCTCAGCATACTGAGTTAGGATTGATTCACTGGCACCCAGTAATTATTTATTACTATTTGCTCTACACTTTCTTAAATAAGTTCACCTTCTGATTCATCAGGTAAGATGACAATCTTAATTTTCCCATCAGCATGCATATTTAACTTTTTTGTTTTGGCAAGTAATGAGGTTTGAACTCAGGGTATCCTAATTGCTGGGCTTGCTCTCTAGGCTGTGCTCTATCACTTGAGTCTTATCTCTAACCCTGCTTTTTGCTAAATTTTTTTCTTCTGCCAGTCCTGGGGCTTGAACTCAGGGTCTGGGCACTGTCCCTGAGCTTCTTTTCCTGAAGGCTAGCCTCTACCACTTAGGCCACAGAGCCACTTCTGGCCTTTTCTGTTTATGTGGTACTGAGGAATCGGACCCAGGGCTTCATGTATGTTAGGAAACCACTCTACTGCTAAGCCTCATTTCCGAGCCCTATTATTTTGTTTTGTAAGAAGGGCATCTAGAGGACTTTTCTGCCTAAGATGGTTCCAAACCTTCTTGGTAGCTAGGATGACAAGCCACTAGCTATGGGCACTAACACTACAACATTGTGCATTTTCTGGCGCCCCTACAGGGACTTGAACTCAGGCTCTAGCCACTGTCCCTGAATTGTTTTGTTCAAGGCTAGTGCTCTACACTTCACCCATTCTTGACTTTTTGGTGGTTAACTGAAGATAAGTGTTTTTAGGATTCTCCTGCCTGGGCTGACTTCAAAACTCAATCCTCAGATCTCAGCCTCCTAAGCAGCTATGATTACAGGCATGAGCCATCAGCACTGACATTTAAGTTTTTAAAAGTCCACACTGTAGTAATAATCTTCGGTGTTTGACAACCCTGGTGGTATTCTTGAAGATATAAAAATCATAAAATAATTTAAATATAACCATGCATGTTGGTAAATATGTCATTTAGAAATTGTGTCATAGGAACACCATAGAATAGTCCTAAGACAAACCAATAGGAAAGAAATAAAAACAGCCAGGCACTGGTAGCTTACTCCGTAATACTAGGTACTAAGGAGGCTGAGATGTGGAGTGTTGTTCAAAGCCAGCCCAGGTAGGAAAGTCTGTGAGACTCTTAACTTCAATTATCCACCAGAAAACTGGAAGTGGCACTGTGGCTCAAAGTGGTACAGCATTAGCCTTGAGCAAAAAAGAGTTCAGGAACAGCACACAGGCCCTGAGTTCAAGCCCAACCCCAATAACAACAAAAAAAGAAAGAAAGAAACACTGTATAGCTACTATATACCCAGACTATAGGATGTCAATTATAGATTACTGCTCTTGGGGCCATGATGAACAAAACATAAGATCAAATCAAGAGAGGAAAAATGATGCACGGAAGAAACTTGGATAAGCATGAGGCATATGAGACAGCTACCAGCATAACACAGCATATCACTGTACAAGAAACATTTTTATGACTAAATGACTTCCAAAATGACTAAATGACATTCTAAAATGACTATAAAAAGTAGATAGTAGTAAATATACACATGAGTTACAGGGTTGCTCACTATCAAATATTAAGCACTATATATATTTCTGGCAGATGCTGGGCTGAACAAACAATTGTGTGGTAATGCTGATATCATCACAAATACATGAAAAATGTATCATCCTCTGACAGCTACAATTTCACTAGCCAACTGACATTTTCAGCTACATTTCTGATGGGACCAACACATACACAGTCTGTCAAATTGTCATTGCACACAGCACATAAAACACTTCATCCCAAATATCAACAAAAAGCAAGGCAACAAGCAAAACCCTAAGTGATAGACTATTCAAGAAGAACTATTATTTAATTCTGTCAAGGATATACAAGTTTAAGACAGTAGTCATAAGACAAAGTATTCCAAATAGAACTTTATAAGAGCTACATTTCATATTCCACCATAATATACTTTTGAATGTATAAAAGGACTACCTATATAAATGTAAATGAGATTTTTTTTTTTGGAACTCCATTGGGAAACTGCATCATTTACATTTTTCTATATAAAAATGCAGTGAATGGTAGTGGAAAAAACATTTTAATAAATCCCCATCAGTAAAGGTTGTGTCTTTGTATAGGTGCAATGTTTTCCTTACTTGGCTATCTCCACAGGAAACCTTCCAGAGGGGTAGCTTAGCCATTTTTGAATAAGAGTTTCATTCACTGTCCAGATCTGCTTTGAAGGATCAGGATATCTAAAGTCATCAGGTGGCCCAGAGTTCTAAATTTTAAAATTAAGGAGATTAGTCAGGTATATATTGCTCAATATATATATATATATATATTGTTCAATGCAAGAATCTCCCAGTATGTATCTTTTTGAAGTGTTTAATTAAAAAGAATAAAGTCACTTTTGTCTAACCATTTAAAGAAAAACAGGTAAGAGAGAGGAAAAAATTTAATTCCTCAAAAATTTTTGTGCTAAGCAATGTTTACATGACTATATTATTACCTGAAGACTAGAGTAATGTGAAAAGCTTTGGTCTCCACCTGAGAAAATTCTTTTTACACAGAAATATTCTTGAGAATCTGTAATAAAAATAAAACCTTTTTAAAAAAAATAACAAAATTAGAATTCAGTATTTTTTAACATATTTCAATGCATCAAATTTGCTATTGGATTTGTTCAACTCATCTAATTAGACCTCCCATTAAAGGGCACCCTAAGATGACTTGTAATATTCTGAATAATCTGGGAATTGTACTAACGAAATGACAGAATAACAACAGTAAATGATTCTATAAGCATAAGTTTCAAAGTTTCTTTCTATTCTGCACACAAATATTTTTTTTTGGGGTCGGTCGTGGGGCTTGAACTCTGGGCTTGGGCACTGTCCCTCAGCTCTTGAGCTCAAGGCGAGCACTCTACCACTTGAGCTACATCGCCACTTCCGGTTTTCTGGTGGTTTTATTGGAGATAGGAGTCTCACGGTCTCTCCTGCCCGGGCTGGCTTTGAACCGCGATCCTCAGATCTCAGCCTCCTGAGTAGCTAGGATTACAGGCGTGAGCCACCAGGAATGGAATGGAACCCAGGGCCTCATGCATGCTAGGCAAGCACTCTACCACTAAGCCACCTGCCCAGCTGCCAGCAAATATTTTCTATTTCTGTTTCACTAAAAATCCATTTAACAAGAATACAGAAATGCAATAAATGTTACAAAAGATAGAACAACACAAAAATTGAGAATACTGTGTCTATCTATGTAATTGGGCTTTGAACCTGAGGGCCTTGTGCTTGTTACACAGGTGTTTTTGTTTTTATCAGTTCAGCCATAACCCTTCCCCCAGTCCTTTATATTTTTCATATAGGTTCTCCCTTTTATGTCTAGGCCAAACTGGACCACAATTCTATTTACACTTCCTGCAGATAGCAGTCTTGACAGACCCATACCACTTTGTCCAACTTTTCATCTTAAATAAGGGTCTCGCCAACTTTCTGCCCAGGCTGGTCTCAAAACTAAGATCCTCCCAATTCCAACCTCCCTAGTAACTGGGATTACAGGTATAAGCCACTGCACCTAAGACTACATGTGTGTGTGCACATGCACATGTGCGCGCGCACGCACACACGCACACACACACACGCTTGCACTCACAGTATCACACTTGCTTCACTTTTTGGCTCCTGCCTGGCACTCTACCACTTGAGCCATGCATCCAGTCCAGCTTCTTGCTGGTTAACAGGAGATGGACTCTCACTGACTTTTCTACTTCTCCTTCTTTTTTTGGCTGGGGGAGAGAAGAGGGAGAGGGGTGCCACTCATGGGGTTTGAAATCAGGACCTAGGAGCACTTTTCTCAAGGCGAATGTTCTACTACTTTGAGCCACAGCACCTCTTCCAGTTTTCTGGTGATTAATTAGAGATAAAAGTATCATGGACTTTTCTGCTCAAGCTGGCTTTGAACCACAATCCTTAGATCTCAGTCTCATGGATAGCTAGGATTATAGGAGTCAGCCACCAGTGCCTAGCTCCTCACTGACTTTTCTGCCCAGGTTAGACCTCAGTCCTCCAGGTCTTACTATCCTGAGTAGCTAAGATTACAAGAGATGCCCAGAAAGAATATTTACTTTTTTTAGGGTGGGGGGGCAATGGAGAGGGGACTTGGACCACAGCTCACCTTCCAGTTTTTTTTTCTGGGTAGTTAATTTGAGATAAACAATCTCATGGACTTTACTACCTTGGGCTGGTTTTGAACCTCAATCCCCAGATCTCAGCCTCCTGAATAGCTAGGATTACAGGTGTGAGCCAGCGGTGCCTGGCTAGAATATTCATTCTTAAAAAGAAAAACAATACAGCACAAAATAGTTTTGGGGCAACAATAGATCAGAACACTTCCTAATGCCAAATTATTTCCTCTCAATCAATCTATAAAAGATAGCTGACATCTACAGTTCTTGATGAAAATTAAATCAAGCCCATAATATATGAAATAACAGCAAAATTAGGCAGGGATAAAGAAATAGCAATAAACTTCCTTTTGAAAAAAATGCTTAAGGCTTTCCCTTTTTTACTTCTCTTCTGCTTCCCCAAATAGAGTATGCATAACCAAAAGTACAGCTGCATTAGTAGTATTTTGAGGTATCACATAACTTCATATTGTAGCTTAAGGATAATTATTTCCAAATATAATCCATCTCTGCAATATTACTTCTACTCCCAATAGTTAACTATTTCTTTACCTTGTATATTATCTGTGACCATCACTGCTATAGAATTATTGATCTTTTTGGTAGCGCACTTGCCTACAAAGCATTCTGGATTTAATCCCCAGTTTAGCAAAACAAAACAAAATATTCCTTTCCAGAAAAAGAAACACATAATTTCCTTGATTATTCCCTAAGCCAACTAAAATGTTTGACTATTGTAAAAGAACTGAATAAATAATTGCCAATATAGATACTCAAAAAAATAAATTTATAAAACATAAAACATACTAATTTTCTACAAGTCACAAAAGTGTCTTAATGCTATAACTTTCAAGAACAACTAAAAAAGCTGGGTGCTGATGGCTTATGCCTGTAATCCTAGCTACTAACTATGAAATGATATTATCAACACAAAGGCACAAAGTCAAAGCAAAATGTAAGAGCAACGGTAGAATCTTAGGCTGATCTTTGTTTAATAGGAACATGACTAAATTAATCTTATAAAAAATAAAAAATGGGGGCTGGGAAGGTGGCTCAGTGGTAGAGTGCTTGCCTTGCATGCATGAGGTCCTGGGTTCGATTCCTCAGCACCACATAAGCAGACAAAGCTGGAAGTAGGGCTCAACTGGTAGAGCGCTAGCCTTGAGCTGAAGAGCTGAGGGACAGTGCCCAGGCCCAGAGTTCAGGCCCCACAACCGACAAAAAACAAAACAATAAACAATAAAAAAAATAAAAATAGGGGCTGGGAAGGTGGCTCAGTGGTAGAGTGCTTGCCTTATATGCACAAGGCCTTGGGTTCAATTCCTCAGCACCTCGTAAGCAGAAAAAAGCCAGAAGTGGCACTGTAGCTCCAGTGGTAGGGCACTAGCCTTGAGCTGAAGAGCTGAGGGACAGCACCCAGGCCCAGAGTTGAGCCCCTACACCTAAATAAATAAAGTGGTTGAGGATAGGGAAAAATGAAGAAAGGGATGATACCTTAACAAGATGTACTGTACTTAATAAACACACATGCTGAATGGTAACCCCTCTGAATAACTACTTTGAAGGTGATAAAGAATAAAATAAACCTTCCAATTTATTCATAATAAAAAGTATGGACCTTTTCAAATATCAATGTTCATAGCATGCTCATGCCCATTAATGTGAATAGATAAAATCTAAAGAACACACACACACACACACATATCATGTTTTATTATTTTTAGAAATAACTGGTGCTGGTGGCTCACACCTGTAATCCTACCTACTCAGGAGGCTGAGATCTGAGGATCACAATTCAAAGCCAGCCCAGGCAGGAAAGTTTGTGGACTCTTATCTCCAATAAACCCCTCAGAAAAACCAGAAGTGGCACTGTGGCTTAAGTGACAGAGTGCTAGCCTTGAGCTGAAGAGCTGAGGGACAGTGCCCAGGCCCAGACCGACCAAAATCAAACAAACAAACAAACAAAAAACAACCCTGGATTCTGGTTTGGACACAAGCTCTCTTAAGTTCCAAACGATCCATCCTTTAAAACTGCTTTTGTAACTTTATCCAGAATTTCCCTATGCATAGATAAGCAAATTTAAACAAACTATACTACATTGTTCTGGGGTTTTTGTTGTTGTTGTGACAAGAGCTTTTTATGTAAACAAGACTAGAGGCCTCACTGTTGAGATTACAGACCTGTACCATCAAACCTATAACTTGATATTTCAGCTTAACAATGTATCTTAGAATACTTGCAGATACAGAAACATTTTAATAAGAAGTTTGATGTGTGTAGCAAAGTTTACAACATACATTAGAACTTACCAATATCTGATGGACATTGCCCATTATAAGGAAACCAATTTCCTTTTACAGTGAAAGGACTCTTTCTGTTGCTTGTTGACCCAGTTCCCAGCTGCCCATTACCACCAAGCCCAAAAGAGTAAATTCGTCCTGATGAAGGAACAAATGCAGAGGTATGCTGCCTAGAATGAAATGATTGAAGATCTCAGAATTTATCGTCCAAACAATTTACAATGAGAGGAATAGAGCAAATTTTTAATAACCCAATTTATTTTTAAAAACAAGTTTAAAAGTCTGGGTAAAAACACACAATATTCAGTATCGTTACTTTCATTATAAATATTCACTTAGGAAAAAATAACTTTAATAAAATGTAATTCTGTAACTTCTAAACAAAACATTAATAGCTTTAAACAGAATAAACTCAGTAACATGGAGGTAGGTTGTGTAAGTATCATACAGAAAATTCAGATCTATTCAGAAATCCTTTTTTAAATGATTCAGCACTGAAAGAGTATTTATTTATGTTGCCCAAGGAAGTCTTCTTTCCCCTTCCCTATTTCTCAGAATCTAGTGAAAAGCCTAGGTCAATTAAAGCCCATAGCTGGCTATGACCAAATAGTTTTAGGCTAACTGGACTCTCAGTTTTGGGTCCACATGCCTCACACATGGCTTCACACAGTTTGGAGTCATGAAGATACTTATGTTAGCTACTCTGCCACATACTAGAAAAGATATGGCTCCAGTAGTAGAACACCAGCCAAAAAAGCAAGGTAAAGCCCAAAGTTCAAACCTAATATCTCCTAAAAACAACAACAACAACAACAACAAAAAACTGGGATGAACAAAGGTTTAACATGGCCCATTCTGCCTCCCTTAGAAAGTGTTCACTGTGGAATTGCAAAGGTATATTAACAGATTGAAAATTACTATCAAAGTAGTCTGTTCAGCTTCTCAAAAACAGTCTCCCTATCTCTATAATAGAGGTAAACCAAGACAATAATACATATCTGAAAAACTCTCCAAGTGATTAGAAAGTCAGGGCCACTAAACAATTATAACTATTTCAAGTATTATAATTCAGTGTTTAAAAATAACTCAAAGGTACTATACCTGTATTACTAGAAAGAGAACCATTTTCTTTTGGATGATCTCCATGATGGACTAACTTCTAATACTGCTTCACTAAAGATTCTTAAATAGTTAACAAGAAAGTAATTCTTTTTTTTTTTTGCCAGTCATGGGGCCTGAACTCTGGGCCTATGCGCTGTCCCTCAGCTCTTCAGCTCAAGGCAAGCACTCTACCACTTGAGCCACAGCGCCACTTCCGGCTTTTTTTTTCTGCTTATGTGGTACTGAGGAATAGAACCCAGGGCCTCAGGCATGCAAGGCAAGGACTCTACCACTGGGCCACCTTCCCAGCCCCTAATTCATATTTTTTACAATACTGACCACCTGAAAGCCAAACTGGTCAAGACCCCAGACATCTACAACTATTCCCTCTGTGTGTTAAGTCCTTGGATTTTACTTTATAACTGAAATGTCTTCCCTGATGCATATTACTAAAATTGCTGGAAGAACCAATTTACAAAGCGATAAACAACAAATCATGTACATAGTTGATAGAAATACAAAATTAGTTAATATTAAATAATTTGTGATAATTCATCCAAAAGAAGACCAAAATTTATTATCCTATAATACTGAGTACGGCATTCTTGTCATGGCTTAGAGGTATTTGAGTATCATATATGTCATATCTTAATTTTAGGTTTGGTCTTATAATTTTTTGCCTTGGATAAATAGGACTTCAGCCAGTATGAGACAAGCAAAACTTAAGCTACACATAAACAGTTGAGTTTTGACTTTTTAATGTATACTCTACACTGGGCCCGAGAATAAGACATATATGAGTGCTGTTTCACCTGGAATACAGCCTGCAATGAACAAGCAGCTTAAAACAGAGCTGCCTTGGCCAATCTGTACTGTGAATATGAGGCCACTCCAGCTAACCCAAGACCTGAGGAAGAACCAGTTCAACTTAACTATGGAATCAGAAACAAACACTTATCATTGTAACACTGACAGGTTGTTTGTCAACAGCAAGAGAAAATTCTTTTTTTTGGGGGGTGGGGGGGTCCAGTCGTGGAGCTTGAACTCTGGGCCTGGGCGCTGTCCCTCAGCTCTTCAGCTCAAGGCTAGGACTCTACCACTTGAGTCACAGTGCCACTTCCGGCTTTTTTCTTTTTGCTTATGTGGTACTGAGGAATCGAACCCAGGGCCTTGAGCATGCAAGGCAAGCGCTCTACCACTGAGCCACCTTCCCAGCCCGGAGAAAAATTCTTTAAAAACTTTTACTTCCAAATAACTGACTTAAGAAGTTCAATAAAAGCATTTTTATAGTCCTCATTCATGTTTGTTTCTAGATCAATCAATGAAGCCTCTTACTAGCAACATCATCAGTGTATCTTAGATAGTAAAGGGTCATAATGAACAAATTATAACATTACATCATATATAAGAAAAGATGACATACTAAAGTGTCTTAATAAAGATATGTAGGAAGCTGCGGCCATAGTAACATGATATGTTTTATCTTTTTATTTTTATTTATTTATTTATTTTTGGGTCCAGTTGTGGGGCCTGAACTCTGGGCCTGGGCACTGTCCCTCAAGGGACAAATCAAGGCTAGCGCTCTACCACTTGAGCCACAGCGCCACTTCCGGCTTTTTTCTTTTTGCTTATGTGGTGCTGAGGAATAGAACCCAGGGCCTCATGCATACAAGGCAAGCGCTCTACCACTGAACCACCTTCCTAGCCCCAACATATGTTTTAAAGTAAACTTTTTTCATTTAAGTAAAAGGAGTACACTCTCCAACAGGATAAATACATAAGCCAGTAACAGGGATTCATTATCAAGTTATTATGTACTGAACATAATTGTGTGTGGTAAACATCTGTATGATTGGCAGTATAATTGGTTTGTAGTAGTATCACCATAAACAAATGAGCAATAAGTGACTATACTGTTATGATGGCTCCTGTATCATTAGGTGCTAGTTTTTTAGTTCCATTACAATGATTTGGGACCATCTGTAATATATATGATCAAACATCATTATGTGGCACATGACTACATATGTTCTGACAATATACTCAACTTTGCACATCCAAAGACAAAAAATGAAAGAAGAGTAATAACCAAAGAGAGAACAGGGAGGCTATGCTGATAAAATATAAAAGCCTATAATTCCAGCACAGGGGAAGCTGAGAAGGATCTTGAGTCTGAGACCAGTCTAGGTTACATTAGCAAGACTCCATCTCAAAAACTAGCCTGCCACCAGTGACTCATGCCTATAATCCTACCTACTCAGGAGGTTGAGATCTGAGGATAATGGTTCAAAGCCAACTCTGGCAGAAAAGTCCATGAGAATATCTCCAATTAACGACCAGAAAATCACAATTGGCACTGTGGCTCAAAGTGGTAGAGTGTAAACCTAGAGCAAAAAAACTCTGGGACAGCACTGAGGTGAGGCCCTTAATTCAAACCCCCAACCAAAACAAAAAAAAAAAAAAAAACCCAAAACCTTTACACCAAAAACTGTTCTGAGGAACAACAACAAAAAGGTCATTATGTATGTCTAAGCTCATTTCCTACTGTTATAACAAGACACTTATGACTAAATTATGTAGAAGGGTAAATATAGGCATCATGTAAGATGTGGAAGAAGGGGAGTACTTTATAGTAATCCATTTTGTCATGTAATCATGAAGGGAGTATTAATCCCTCTTAACAATTACATCTTAAACACTTTGACACCTCTCGCTTTTATTGTTAGGCTGGATACCAAGTCTGGACATAAGTTTTGGTAGAACCAAACTGTTAAAATCATAGCAACATAATAAAAGGCTTGCCACAAGGAGATGCAACAATTATAAACATTTGGATAGCTAATAAAATGACAACCATCAAAATATGCGGTAAAAATGAACAACATTTAAGGGAGATGACATTGGTACAATTGAAGGTTTTACCTCTACCTAGCAATCATGAACACATCAATAGGAGGAAAGAAAACTAGAACAACACTTAAATTAACCAGATCTAACAGACATGAACAGAGTACTCAACAACAAAACATTCTTCAAGTATGTACTGGGCATTCTTCAGGTGTTAAGATACAAATTAAGTCAATAAATTGTTAAAGATACACTATCATAACATGTTAAAAAGAAAAAAAGCTAGCAAAAAGTAACAGAAGGAAAGCTAGAAAATTCACAAATGTATCAAATTAAACAACCAATGGATCAAACTGAAATAAAATGCTTAGAAATGAGTGAAAAAATTCTAAAATACATAGTTAAAGAAGGGCTAAGGGAAAAAGGTATTGCATGGGGTGTGTGTGGGGAGGGGGTGTGGGTATGTGTGTGGTGTAGGTATTAAGGCTGAGCATGATATGGCTCACATCTGTAATTTGGGACCTAAAGACATACAGATAGAGAACAAGGTTTGAGTCAAGTGTGGGCAACAGTTAGTGAGATACCATCTCAATCAGTAGTGGAGTTAAAGAATAGTGAGTGCCCTTGTAATACTACCTACATGGAAGAGCATTGGATAGAAGTACAGTCTAGGCAGGTCCACGCTAAAACAGACTATCTAAAAAATAATGAGCAAAAAGGGAGATTAAACTGATAAAGTACCTGCCTTAAAAGATGACCTAGAGTTACATTACAACATAAATTCATTGGGATATACTGTATATATGTCATTAAAAAAACCTCTCTTGTAAAACAAATGTACACTAAAAAAAAAAAATCAAGAGAATCAAATCAACATTTTTTTTTGGTCCGTCATGGGGCTTGAACTCTAGGCTTGGGCCTGTCCCTGTGCTCTTCAGCTCAAGGTGAGCACTCTACCACTTGAGCCACAGCTCCACTTCCAGTTTTCAAGTGGTTTATTGGAAATAAGAGTCTCACGGACTTTCCTGCCAGGGCTTGCTTTGAACCGAGATCCTCAAATCTCAGCCTGAGTAGCTAGGATTACGGTGTGAGCCACCGGCGCCCGGCCAAATCAACATTTTTATAACTTATGAAACAAGAGAGAACTATCTGACTATGTTACTGTAACTCCTCTGTACATCACTTTTATAATAACAATAAAGATTTTTTTTAAAAAAGAAAGAACTAAACATAAGGATAAGAAGAAAGAATATGTATATAGCCTGGATGAAATAAATATTGCTAAAAACATACTACCAATTATACATAATCAAGAAGAAAACAAAAGCTAAATAAAGCTATAATCCAAACAAAATACGGTGAAAACATACACACACACCTAGAACTGATGGCTTTACTTATAAATTCTACCAAACATTTAAAGAACCAATGTTAGGTCATGACTTTCAGAGTTAATGCGAAATAATCTCTTATAGGAAAACTTATTTTGATAAAATGATTATGTATACAGAAAAACTGATCACACTGACAACATGATCTATATCTAAAGGACCTGAGAGGCTCCATACCCAGGCTTCTAGAGCTGATCAATAGTTTCTGACAAAGTAGCAGAATAAAAAAAAAAAAAAAGCACAAAAATCAGTAGCCTTTCTGTATACCCACAGAGTACAAGCAGAAAAGGGCAATTAGGAGAGCAATTCCGTTTGCAATAGCCTCAAAAATAAAATTAAAAAAATATTTAGGAAATAAGAAATATCTACAATAAAAACTATAAACCCGAAAAAAGAAACTAAAAATGACATCAGGAACTAGAAAGAACTTCCATGTTCATGGATAAGAAGAATATCATGAAAATCAAGCCGGCGTCAGTGGCTCACATCTGTGATACTAGCTACTCAGGAGGCTGAGATTTGAGAATTGCGGTTCAAAGCCAGCCCACGCAGGAAGTCTATGAGACACCACCAGAAAACTAGAAATGGTGCTGTGGCTCAAGTGGTAGAGTCTATCCTTGAGCTGAAGAGCTGAGGGACAGTGCCCAGGCCCAGAGTTCAAGCCCCACCACTGACAATTAAAATTTTTGTTAATAACAATTGTTGTAATGATGAAGACTATTTGGAACTGGCACAGCCTTAGGCCTGAAGATCAATGGAACAGACTAGAAGACACAGAAATAAAGCCATATACTAACATTTATCTGTTACTTAACAGAGGAGCCAAAAATGTAAGGTGAAAAAAAATATAGGGAAGGGAGAGGAGAAAATGGGAAGAGAAGGTAACAACCATGCACCACTGGTCCAGGATTAAAACACTTGCTATATCTGGGCACCTGCTATATCTATCTGGTCACCGGTAGCTTGTAATACTAGCTACTAAGGAGGCTGAGATCTGAGGATCACGGTTCAAAGCTAAGCCCAGGCAGGAAAGTCCATGAGACTCTTATTTCCAAATAACCACCAGAAAACTGGAAGTGGTGCTGTGACTCAAGTGGTAGATAGAGTGCTCGCATTGAGCTGAGCTAAGAGACAGCGCCCAGCCCGGAGTTTTGTGGGGGTTTTTGTTTTTTTTGGGGGGGGAGTCCGGTCATGGGGCCTGAACTCTGGGCCTGGGCGCTGTCCCTCAACTCTTCAGCTCAAGGCTAGCACTCTACCACTTGAGCCACAGTGCCACTTCTGGCTTTTTTCTTCTTGCTTATGTGGTACTGAGGAATCGAACCCGGGGCCTCATGCATGCAAGGCAAGCACTCTACCACTGAGCCACCTTCCCAGCCCCCAGCCCCGAGTTTAAGCCCACCACCAACAATTTAAAAAAAAACAAACACACACACACACAAAAACGCTAGCTACTCAGAAGGCTGAGATCTGAGGAACTAGTTTAGAAGACATCCTGGGCAGATAAATTAAACTTATCTCCAATTAATTAGCAAAAGACCAGACAAGGAGGCATGGCTCAGGTGGTAGAGTGTTGAGAGAAAAAGCCATTTAAGGGTGCACAGAAAAAAACCCAGACACATAAAATGATGAAGATATATGAAACACTGTAGCAGTTACAAACTGAACACTGTAGCAGTAACAAACTGAAAATAGAATTACCATGTGAAAGACACATGATATTAGGAAGTATCCATAAAAAAAAAGAAAATTTTATGAATCACTAAATAATCACGGACAGCTGTTTTCATTGTTGTATGTTTGGGGTTCTGCTTTTTTTTTTGAGACAAAGTCTCATGTACTCCAGCTTGACCTCAAACTTGAGATACCACTGGATCCAGTGCTAAGATTACAGGCATTTGCCACTACACTCAACCCAATAATTATACCACAGAAACAAAAGCTCATTTCTATTATAGCTTACCTTCCACAAGCAATCTGTGTAACAATGCTTCCCATAAGTTCAAAAACTTTCCGTGGGTTTATTTCATGACTGGTAGAGTTATGACCCAATTGGCCATACCCTCCAGCCCCGAAAGTAAACACTCCACCTTCCTAAGGAAAAAAAAAAAAGAAAATAAACTGATCTTCAGAAAATTAAGTCAATACTTAGACTCTTCTGTTTTTAAAGTTTGACAGATAAAGCTGATTCTTTCAAGAGGGTAGTACATCTTAAAATTAAAGAGAATCAAGGTTGAAAGCTAAATATTTTCATGTATTTTTGAAGTGTTTTAAGTTTTCACTATTTTAACATTATTTCGCTGAAGTTCTCATTAAAGAAGTATTCATTTGCAATGCCTTTTACTATCATTATGCTCTGTTGAAATTCAATCTTTGAGTAAGTCCAGCACAGCAATAGAGGTCTGTGATCTCAGCACTCAGGAGGCTACAGCAAGAGACCTTGAGTTCAAATCCAGCCAAAGCTACTAACGGCAAAAACAGAAAGGGGGAAAATATGGCAATATTTTAGTATATAGTTGTTATACTACAACGATGGTCTTTAAAATTTGAATATAAAAATATATGGGTACAGGTGGGCTTATGAGATTTGAGGACTGCAGTTAGAACACAGCCCAGATGAAAAAGTGAGTAAGACTCCTAACTCCAATTAACCAGTAAAATGCCTGAAGTAGAAATAAGGAAAAATTTACCAGATGAAAGTGGCTCTTGCCTATAATATTCATGAGGCTGAGATCATAAGAGCACAGTTCAAAGGCAAAAAGGCCTGTGAGACGCTTAACTCCAACTAACCAGCAAAAACCCGGAAATGGTGCTATGGCTCAAGTAATAGAGCACTACCCCTGAACACAAAAGCTCAGGGACAGTGTCCAGGCCCCAAATTCAAGACAGAGGTACTGTCTATGTAAATTTATATTATATGAGAATATAATTTTTTTATATATTGCAAAGAAAAAATTTTCTTTTTAAAACTTTTTAAAAACTTCAGATACATAAAAATATTATAAATTATGATATAATCAATATACTTTGTAATATTAATGAACAGCACTAAGAGTGAGTGTTTTACTGATGCCTCTCGTCCCTTTTTGGGGAAATTAAAGCAAACTGTGATGACCATTTTCCCCCTAAAATTTATATATATATTCAATTGCATACTTCTCCAAATTAAAAAAAATGCATTACCCTGCCATTATCACAGTCAGAAAAACAATAGTTTCTTCATTTAAAACACTTATGTCCTCCTCTTTTTCTTTCACCAGATAACAAAATATGACAGGTTGGTGATGTTAAAAATAGGACAGCCAACTGGGTGCCAGTGGGTCACGCTTGTAATCCTAGCTACTCTGGAGGATGAGATCTAAGGATCACAGTTCAAAGCCAGCCAAGGAATGAAAAGTCTGTGAGACTCTTATCTCCAATAAACCACTCAGAAAATGGAAAGTGGTACAGTGGCTCAAGTGGTAGAGCACTAGCCCTGAGCTGAAGAGCTGAGGGACAGTGCTCAGGCCCAGAGTTCAAGCCCCACAACAGACACACACCCCCAAAATAGGACAGCAAGTCTGATAGGGTAGGCCCAGCACTTGGGAGTTGGAGGCCAGTTTGGACTACATGTTAAAACTTCATCCAAAAAACAACTGAAGCACAAAGGACAGGGATGTGGCTCAAGTGTTAGAGCATACCTAGCAATTGAAAGGCTCTGAGTTCAAATCCTAGTAATGCCAAAAACAAAACACAGCATGCAATTTATGTTCACACTTTAGGCCCTTTCCTACACAAAAGACATCAGTGCCAAGTGAGCATGGTGGTTCACACTTTTAATCCCAGTATTTGAGAGAATGAGGCAGGAAGATTTCAAGTGTGAAGCTAGCAAGACCCTGATTTAGAAAAGACATTGGTTCCTTTAACTTTAACTATATATTCTATGGCTCATTCTACAATATAAAGTACAGATCTTTTCTCATTCTATTTTAGTTTGGTATTCTCCATCACACAAAAGTATTATAATTTATTCAATTAGAATATTATCCATAGAGATGTAACTTTCTTCTTGTCTTTTGCTATTAAGATGATAATAAAAGGCAATACATAATTTTCTGCTTAGGAATTAGATTCTTGAAAATAGTTGTTAGATCAAAAAGATATAGCTGGGCGCTGGTGGCTCATGCCTGTAATCCTAGCTACTCAGGAGGCTGAGATCTGAGGATCGAGGTTCAAAGCCAGCCCGGGCAAGAAAGACCATGAGACTCCTATCTCCAATAAACCACCAGAAAACCAGAAGTGGCCCTGTAGCTCAAGTGGTAGAGCACTCGCCTTGTGCTGAAGAGCTGAGGGACAGCACCCAGGCCCAGAGCTGAAGGCCCACAACAGACTAAAAAAAAACAAAAAGCAAAAAGGTATATATATATATATATATATATGTGTGATTTACATAATGAATTTGAAAACATGTGACCAATGGTCAGATTTCATATCCACTAACGTAAAATGTCTTAGTATTTATTCTAATTTAAAAAGTATATTTCAAAAATCTTCCCTAATTTTTTTTTATTGTGAACATACTGTACAGAGGGGTTACAATTACCTGGGCAAGATAATGAGTACATTTCCTATCAAGCATTGTAGCTTCCTCCTTTGTTCCCTAATGTTTTCTTAATGCTATTCATCAAATACGTATTTTACAAAAGGAAACTTCTTCATAAAATAACCAATCTACATGTAAGAATTATGTTACAGAAAATCCAAAAATGCATCAATACAGAACAAAAATTCTAATTTGAAAAAAAAACAATGTTTACTTCTGGGACATTTAAACTTAGTTTCATTAAAAAAAAATACATATACTTATAGCATATGCCACAAGTGCTCATGAGAATAACTCTGATGTTAAACAGAATGGAAGCGCAGAATATTTAAGATAACTATGGTGGCAGACACCTGTAATCCTGGCACATTAATAAAAAACATTTTTTAAACATTTTGAAGTCTGTTTGCAAGCTAATTTCTTATTAATTCATTTTGGCCAGACCAAAAAAAAAGGTAAAGTAAAAAAAAAAAAAAAATCACGGGCTGGGAAGGTGGCTCAGTGGTAGAGCGCTTGCCTTGCATGCATGAGGCCTTGGGTTCGATTCCTCAGCACCACATAAGCAGAAAAAAAAAGCCCGAAGTGGCGCTGTGGCTCAAGTGGTAGAGTGCTAGCCTTGAGCTGAAGAGCTGAGGGACAGTGCTCAGAGCTCAGGCCCCACGACCGAACCAAAAAAAAAATCACTTTGTAATTTGGCCAATGAAATATCTGCTATAACCTTTATGCTGATATAAATTAGTATAACAAGTAATTCTTCAATAGAAATTAGTTGAAAATTTTTGTTCTGTTTTTGTAATACTGGTAATCAAATCCAGGACCTTGCACATGATAAATGATAGACCACTGACCTACCTATTTGAAAATTTTCATTTTACCTTGTAATCAAAACAGGACTAAGCAGGGGCTGGGAAGGTGGCTTAGTGGTAGAGTGCTTGCCTTGCATGCATGAGGCCCTGGGTTGGATTCCCCACACCACATAAACAGAAAAAGCCAGAAGTGGTGCTGTGGCTCAAGTGGTAGAGTGCTAGCCTTGAGCTGAAGAGCTGAGGGACAGCGCCCAGGCCCAGAGTTCAAGCCCCACAATCAACCAAAAAAAACAAAAAAACAAAAAACCAACTACCCCAAAACAGGACTAAGCAATATTGTTACTGAAGTGGAATATACATACTAAAGTGAGGGATGAGAGTTAAAGCCATTGACTACACTGTTGAAACTTCATTATAATTGCTAACACAATACTTAAAGACTACAAATAACAAACTCAGTCAGTCTCTTATTTGTTATATTTATAAGCCAAATTTAAAAAATTGGGGGATGTGTTTGAGTTTTTTGTTTTGGGGCTTGAATCCAGGGCCTCAGGCTCTTGCTAAGCTTTTTAGCTCAAGGCTGGCACTCTGCCACTTAACTGACGAACTGGAGACAGTCTCATGAACTTTCCTGCCTTAGCTGCCTCTAAACCGCCACCGTCAGATCTTAGCCTCCTAATCAGCTAAGATCACAGGCATGAAAGCCATCAGCACCTCGCTGAGGAAATGATCTAACACCAACAGTATGTACTCTCAAGTTTTAATATAAATACCTTGAAAATACTCAGTAAATATAAAAAAACTACTGTGAAGTAATAAAGACAAACTTTCAGAAGTACAATACCTTGGTTAACGCAGCAGTGTGATCTTCTCCACAACAAATATAAACTATTTTCTGAGATCTTAATGACTTTAGTAAATTAGGAACATACCTATCTGAAAATTCCAATAAAAGAGATTAATATTTTTAAAGTTAAAACTCTTCTAAAATATAATTCTTATACAGCTCCCACGCTCAGTAGACTGTGATAACTAATTTTTTTTAACTATGAGTAGATTGATTTTGCTTATAAGCCAACTAAGTTAGGTTCCAACTCATCTATCTATTCTACTAAAACTCTGTTAGAGTTACATTTTAAACAGCATATATGCAAACCTGCACAAGACTCTGCCCTCAAGGAATTTTAAAAGTCTGTTTCTAACTTTCTCCCTATGTATCATACTTTAAATTTAGATTGGTTATGTTTATGGAATACTACGTAAAAGTCTGAAAATCCAACTTTCCTCTATTTTGTAGAAGGAAACATTATCATAATGACATTTTTCTTACACAAAACAAACTTCTTTAATTCTATATCAGTTTACATTATCAGTTTCTTTTTTTGTTTGTTTGTTTTGCCAGTCCTGGGGCTTGAACTCTGACCTGGGCACTGTCCCTGAGCTTCTTTTGTCCAAGGTTAGCACTCTTATCACTTGAGCCACAGTGCCACTTGCAGCTTTTTCTGTATATGTGGTACTGAGGAATCAAACCCAGGGTTTCATGCATGCTAGGCAAGCACTTTACCACTAGGCCACATTCCCAGCCCCTCATGATCAGTTCTTAATAGATCAACAATTCACTTTGTCCATTTCAGTCATTAAACTGTTAAAACTTTATGAAATTAGTATTTCTGGCAATCACAATATTAACAACTATAAAAAATTACACCCAAGATCCCAACTATTTATTTTTTATTATTTTAAACTTTTTTATTGTAAAGATACTGTACAGAGGTGTTACAGTTACATGAATAAGGTAATGAGTACATTTCCTATCAAGCATTGTTACCCCCTTCTTTGTTTTTCCACTACTATCCCTTCCCTCCCCACCTCCCCAACTCCCTCCCCAGCCTCCCTGAAGTTATAAAGTTCGTTTTCAGCATAGTGTCTTGTACATCTTATTGTTAACTGGTTTAAAATAGTTTTAATTTCTTAAAATCCTAAATGTGTATTTTAAACATTCTAGTATCCATGCCAAAAGAGCACAACTAAAACTTTATTTAAGCCAGGTAATTATGGCCGTAATCCTAGCTATTAGGAGGCTGAAATCTGAAGATCATGGGTTTGACACAGCCCAAGTAGGAAAATCCATGGGACTCTTATCT
This sequence comes from Dipodomys ordii, assembly GCF_000151885.1. Taxonomy (NCBI): domain Eukaryota; kingdom Metazoa; phylum Chordata; class Mammalia; order Rodentia; family Heteromyidae; genus Dipodomys; species Dipodomys ordii. The sequence continues at coordinate 14,022,429 of NW_012267250.1, forward strand.
CCAATTAACCAATAAAAAGCCAGAAGTAGAGCTGTGGTTCAAGTGGTAGATCACTAGCCTTGAGCAAAAAAGCTGAGGGATAGTGCCTAGGCCCTGAGTTCAAGACCCAGGATCCACCCACCCAAACACACACACACACATACAACAAAACCCACACAAAACCTTCATTTAATATCATATAAATATTTCCTTAAAGTACTCAATACTTAATGTTATTTTTCCCAAATATTTTCTGGGGGATACATTTAGGACTGAAAACCAGGCCTTATGCATGCCAGGCAAAAATGCTCTACCACGGAGCTACATTCCCAGCTCCTTCCCAAAATAATTTCATAGTCTTTTTTTATCACTGGTGGTGGCCAATGAAGAAATAATGCTGGTTACTAACTTGAAGTAGTATTATTGTCTTTTAATGGACATCCAATAAAAAGAGTTTGACTAGATAAACTTCTATAGTTTATGATAAAATCATTTTTTTGCTTCCTATAATCGTCTCAAAATTTTATCAAATCAAAACTTTAACACCTTAGCCCATTTTTATTCTTGGGAATATTTGCGTACCTTTCCCTCTAACACACTAAAAACTGTTCATTCATTTCAAATGATTATCTTTTTAAAAAGCATATTTGAATTAAAATGAGAACTTACCATTTTCATCATTAAGACCTAGCTGACCAAATTTGTTGCGTCCCCATCCAAAGATAGCTCCAGAAAGGGTGAGTACAAAACTATGGGCGCCTCCTGCTGCAACTTGCATGAAGGGGATTCCAAGCAAAGACTTAAGCAGCTGTGGTGAAGTTTGTTTTTTACAGTCAATGCCCAAACCCAACTGGCCGTATTTATTCTGTCCCCAACAGAAAACTTCACTTGCTGAAAGACAAAAGATTCTTAAATTATTTTTCTCATATCAAAATAATTTTCAATTGAAGATCATCAATTTTGGAACATTCCTCCCTTCATTAAATGCCAATACTTATTTTTTCTTTTTAGCAATTAACTTTCTTTACATGGAAATGTACTACTACCTAGAAGAACTACCTGTATTAATACACTTGAAGCTTGACTAATTATACAATAAACGGTTAATTACCTAACAAGGGGTAAGGCTAATCTTATTTCCATTTGTTCTTCAACAAAGGACTGCCTTGCTTAATATTCTTCAAGTTCTAGTTTTATTCTATAGCTTCTCCCAAGAGGCACTCATATACAATTAAGGCTTCAGTTATCAACTATATGCTAATCATACTGAAATTTTTATCACTTGTCCAAATCTCTCCTAAGTAATAACAAGCCATGTAACTGAGCATTTAGCTTACATTGGTTTCAATATTTAAAAGGTTTTAACATAGTATGATCTTACCAAAGAAAGCCTCAAACTGAATTCATGACTACCACTCTAGCACTGATCTTATACCTAATACCTGTATCTCCTTCTGAATTTTATTAAGAAAATAATTAGCTGAGTAGCACAAGGCATATGCCTAACCAATCATACTTGCTTAGTAAGTCATATTCCATTAATAATCTGTCCTTTCAAACACACCCAAATCTAGTCTTTATCACTAAATTATACATGATTTTCTTTTTTGGGGGGTCCAGTCGTGGGGCCTGAACTCTGGGCTTGGGCGCTGTCCCTCAGCTCATCAGCTCAAGGCTAGCGCTCTACCACTTGAGCCACAGCACTACTTGCGGCTTTTTTCTTTTTGATTATGTGGTGCTGAGGAATCAAACCCAGGGCTTCATGCATGCAAGGTAAGCGCTCTACCACTGAGCCACCTTCCCAGCCCCTATACATGATTTTCTTTTCTTTTTTTTTTTTTGGTCCGGTCGTGGGTCTGAACTCTGGGCCTGGGCGCTGTCCCTCAGCTCTTCAGCTCAAGGCTAGCACTCTACCACTGGAGCCACAGCCACTTCGGCTTTTTTTCTTTTTGCTTATGTGGTGCTGAGGAATCAAACCCAGGGCCTCAGGCATGCAAGGCAAGCGCTCTACCACTGAGCCACCTTCCCAGCCCCTACATGATTTTCTTAAAAAAGAAAAAATAAAGTATAGCCAGGTGCTAGGTGCTCACATCTGTAATCCTAGCTAGTCAGGAGGCTGAAATCTGAGGATAGCAGTTCAAAGCTAAGCCCAGGCAGGAAAGTCTGTGAGACTCATCTCCAATTAACCATCAAAAAGCCAGAAGTAGAGCTGTTGCTCAAATGGTAGAGTGCTAGCCATGGGCACAAAAGCTCAGAGACAGCACCCAGGCCCTGAAGCTTCAGGACTGGCATCAAAAAATAAATAAAAAGTGGGCTGGGAAGATGGCTCAGTGGTAGAGTGCTTGCCTTGCATGCATGAGGCCCTGGGTTCGATTCCTCAGTACCATATAAGCAAAAAGAAAAAAAAGCTGGAAGTGGCACTGTGGCTCAAGTGGTAGAGTGCTAGCCTTGAGCTGAAGAGCTGAGGGACAGCGCCCAGGCCCAGAGGTTCAGGCCCCACGACCAGACCCAAAAATAAATAAGTAAACAGTATGACAAATTGTATTCTTCACTGTTTTATACCTTTTTTCCTATAATAGTTTCCTATAACAGTCTGTCACTTTTGCCGTCTCCTGCCTATTTTATAACCTTTTAGACATCTTTTTATTTTTATTAAAAGAACAACTTGCAGCCAAGGGCCAGTGGCTCATACCTATGATCCTAGCTGAGATCAAGGTTTGAAGCAAGCCCAGGCAGGAAAATCTGTGAGTCTTATCTCTAATTAAACAGCAAAAAAGCTACAAGTGGAGCTGTGGCTCAAGTAATACAGTGCCAGATTGAAGCAAAAGGATAGAATCTAAGCCCTGAGGTTCAAGCTCCAGTACGTACTCTAAAATTAAAATTAGGCCTGTTGCCAGTGGTTCACCACCTGTAATCCTAGCTACTCAAGACGCTAGGATTTAAAGCTTGTGGTTCAAAAATCACCCAGGGAAAGAAGCCTATGAGACTCTTAGCTCCCACTAAACATCAAAAAGCCAGAAGTAGTGTTACGGCTCACGTGGTAGAGTGTTTGTTACTCTTGAGCACAAAACTCACCAACAGGTCCCAGACCCTGAGTTCAAGCCCGAGGACTGGCACCAAAAAATAAGTACATAAAATATAAACAGTTCTAGGGGAGGTGGGGGGAGGCGGGGGAGGATGGGAAGGGATGGGAAGGGGAAACAAAGGAGGAGACTACAATGCTTGATAAGAATTGTACTCATTATCTTGCCCATGTAATTGTCACCCCTCTGTACAGTATTTTCATAATAAAAATTAAATATATATATATATATATATATAAACAGTTCTGCCTGGCGCTGATGGCTCACGCCTATAATCCTAGTTACTCAGGAGGCTGAGATCTGAGGATCACATTCAAAGCAAGCCCAGGTAGGAAAGTCTCTGTGAGACTATTATTTCCAATTAACCCTGAGAAAACTCGAAGTGGCACTGTATCTCAAGTGGTAGTGTTCGCCTTGAGCTGAAGAGCTGAGGGACAGCACCAGGCCCAGAGTTCAAGCCCCAAAACCAACATACATACATACATACACACATACATACATACATACATACAATATAACAGTTCCAGTGGCTCTAACAGTAGCAGCGGCATCTACTATACAATGAATAAAGTATTAGGCTTGAAGGCTGGAATTTAGTAAGACATAAATTACAATAATTTTAGGAACTATACATCCTAACAGGCAATTAATCTAATAAATGTAATTTGAGGCAGGAAAATACATTTACCAAGAATTAGAATAACACTGAGAAGTGAGTAGGGACATTGTGTTAGTACTAAGGGCACAGAGTCAAGAAAGTCTTTTGTTTTTTGGTGTTGGCATATAGTTTAATGTTGGTATTGTAAGATATATTCACATTTCAGTTGAGACTGAAATGAAAATAGAATCTATTACAAAAGGCCTTGAATTTATACTTAAGGAGTTCAATTTCTTTAGATAGCCAATCTTTTTTTAAAATCATTTTTTTTTGTTTTTTTGAAACAGAGGTTCACTGTATATTCCAGGTTGACATTTTTACTCTGTCAGCCTGTGATTAGAAGTGCATGCCCTTATGCACAGCAAACACAAGGCACAGAGTTCAAACTCCAGTACACAGGGGGTGTGACTTAACAGGTGAAGCAGGTCAAACGTGAAGCCCCAAGTTTGACTCCCAGTAATGCAAGGGGGAAAAAAGCCACACAAACTCTAGTACTACAAATAAACCCCCACGTGTATGGCAAATTCTTACTAATCCATATGCCAACCCTCAGGTGACATATGAATAAATTAAACCAGTGAAAGAGAAATACAAACAAAGTGAACAGGATGTTTTGCCTTCTGATTTATTCTGTAGTTGCCCTGTCATGTTTATCTGGGAAATTAACTATTTGGTGAAGCAATCTTCCCCAGCTGTGTTATGACAAAAAAAAAAATACTTAAGAGAAAAATCTGTTGAATATGTATAAAATTATTCCACACGTAAGAAAATACTGAGAAAAATTAAAAGGAGAAAATGGTAGTATATCAGTTTCAAGGATTCCAAGACTTGACATTATAAAATTTTTTCCAAATTGATTTAGACAATAAAATTTCAACCAAATGTGCATAAAAACTAATAAGATAATTCTGAAATTTATATAGAAACAAAACAGATCAAGAAGAACCAAGAAACCTTGAAAGAAGAAAAAGCTCAGGACCTTGATGCTCAAAATAACAAAAAATAAAACGAAATTTAATGAAAAGAAAAACAATGCTTACCTTTAGAAAGTGCAAGGGAATGATAGTAACCACAAGCAACCTGTACTATCTGGATATCTGACAAACTCTTAATATTTCTAAAAAACAAGAAGAGAAAAAAGTAATCAGTTCATTCCATATAACAAGTGAATCTTGAATGCTACTTATGTAAGGTATTTATTAGTCACCTACTATATGCAAAGTTGTCTACCCACCTAGCAGATCATGGGATTTTTGTTTGCATTTTGGGATTTTCTTTTTCCTTTTTTTAAGGTGTGTGCCAGTACTGGGGCTTGAACTCAATGCCTAGGCACTGTCCCTTAGCTTTTTTGCTCAAGGCTGGCACTCTACCACTTGAGCCACAGCTCCACTTCTATATTACTTTTTAAAATCAACATCAATTTAATAAAAATCTGTTAAAATCAATAACATCTAGATATAGACTTTAAAGGTGTGAAGAAAAAACACCTTGAAAGACAGTATTTAAGCAACTATGCTTATATGTCAAATACTCCTGAGTGTTCTAAATTCATGTTTTCTTTTGTTATCAAATTTTTAAAAATTAGTGTGAAATTTGGCAATATATTTACAAAAGTGTATATAATCTAATTTTTCTAAACTTGGTATTTTTCCTTAATATATTTTCCTCTTATCAGATTCCTTAAGAATCAAGAGGGATTCCTATCATATGTTCTCTCAATTCAGAAACTATGAAAACTGCACTTTTATTTACATCTAAGTTAGTGACATTCATTTTAATTTAGCTCACATTTATGGTGATCAGTAATGCTGTATTATTATTATCTCCATTCGTGTTGTCCTTATGCTTTTATAATCCCCCCTTTCTAACTTTCTCTTCAAATGGACCTTGATTCTAAAACCTAACGAACACTACAAAAATCGATTAATTTTGTGCATAAATAATCCCAGTATCTTCTTATGTACCTCCCCTTCACCTTGACAACCTTCTACTGTTTTTCCTCAATGAATGTATTCAAGGAAAAAAACAGGGAGGGGGAGCATGTTTCTTATTTCCCTTTACCTGATACTGCCACCTGACCTGATTCTGCCAAATGAGAGTCCGGAGCAAGTTCTGAACAGAGTGTCGATACCCATGATTTTCGGGAGGCAGCTTCAGCAAATCAAATTGTGAGCAGGAAAAAGGAGAGTTACTCTAATTCCATATTGTTGTATTAAAAATATTTTTATTTAGTGGATTTATGTTCATTTATTTCTTAACTACAGAACCTGAGAACTGTACTGCTACTAATTAGAAGAATCCAATAAATTAGCAGGATCCAATGTACCTTCAAATTTTCAAATGTAACAGAATGCCATTCTTCTGTAATAGTAAAATTAAACATTGGCCATGCAAAGTTTGGAATAAAAAAATAGATGGACATGTACAACTATGCTGAAGTTAATATTTACTATTATGGCTTATGAGTATTAGACACATCCCATATTGATTTGTTCTATTAAGTTATTTTGGAAAAATTACTCCAGTTATCAATTTCAAATTGCAAGACCAAATAAAACATTTCAAAACACTTTACTCTCATAGAACCTTGTATTTTCTCCTTCATATGATGTATCACTACTGATTATCAGTGTATATATTCACTTAATATTTGTCACCTCTGTTCAATAATAAGCTCAGGCCAACCATGTGTCTTATATTCACAAGCATCCTAATACCTACTATAGTGCTAATCAAGCACTATACATGACATACAATGTTAAAGGTAACTGCATTTGTAGTCTTGAAGACCTAGTGGTTATTAGTTTGCCAAAACCATCTTGTGAATTTGCTTAGAAATTTAAATTCAGTGATTCTCCTTTGTGAAATATTATAGTGAGGTTTGGAAGCTAAGATAAATGCTAATTTCTTTAGCTATATCTGTCATGCAGGTAAGAAAATGTGTTCTGTAGAAAATGTGTTCTGAAGAAAAATTATCTCTCTTCATGTTAGATTTAATACATAACAATAGTGAAAGGAGGTTTGTTTTCTTGGCTTTCAGAATTAAACTTATCCCACTGTTTTCCCATGTTTCATTTTCTCTATAGGTAATAAACTAGAAAAAGTTTAATTAGTCAGGAGCAAGTGATCAGACCTGTAATCCCAGCTTTGTGGGAGGCTGAGATCAGGAGGCTCAGGGTTTGAGGCCAGCCTGTGCAAAAAGATTCTTGAGACCCTTCCCAACTAATAGCTGGGTGTGCTGGTATGAATAATACATGATAATCATCTCAACTAAAGAAGCTAGATGTAGTGATAATTCAATTATTACCCTAGCCATATTAAGAAGCAAAAAATATGATTGCATTCCAGGGTATGCACCCAGGCAGGAACCCAGATCCAATCTCAAAAATAACCAGTGCAACGAAAACAAAAAAAGAATTGGAGGCATGTCTTGGCAGTAGAGGCACCTGCCTGGCAAGCACAAAGTCCTGACTTCCAAAAAAACCCAATACCACCAAATAAATAAATAAATACTTAATTAAAACACAAGTTTATAAAATTTTATAAAATCATCAAAAATAAACTATAGTTTTCATATAAAGACTTAAAACTCAAAATGATTAAAAACAATTAGGGGAGTGGAGGAGGGGGAAGCAAGAGAAAATAAGGGAGAGGGTACTCCTGCTCAAAAGAAATGCACTCATTACCTAACTTATGTAACTGTATTTCCTTTGTACATCACCTTTATAATGAAAAAAAGTGCCTGGCACATAGAACAACAAAAAAACATGACTACATTAATCTGTTAAAAGTTGGCAATACTGGAATATGTAATAAGGGACCTTAAAAATACAAAATATGGGAGTTATAAGAAAAACTGGGCTACATAGTAAGAACATATCTCCAAAAAAAATTCAAAATGTGGGGAGTAGATAAATAGAAAGTCAAATATGAGCCAGGCACCGGTGGCTCACGCCTGTAATCCTAGCTACTCAGGAGGCTGAGATCTAAAGATCGCGGTTCAAAGCCAGTCCTGGCAGGAAAGACCATGAGACTCCTATTTCCAATAAACCACTAGAAAAACCGGAAGTGGCGCTATTGCTCAAGTGGGAGAGTGCTTGCCTTGAGCTGAAGAGCTGAGGGACAGCTCCCAGGCCCAGAGTTCAAGCCCCACAACCGACCAAAAAAAAAAAAAAAAAAAAAAGTCAAATACATGTGCGTTAATATATTCTTTCTTGTTTTTTTCTTGTCTTTATGATTATGTTAAGTTGATACCACTTCAAAATATCTTGGAATCATTTCAAAGTAGTGTCCTATATTCAAAAGATTAATTTTTTATAAACTTAATGATAGCTACAAAATTCTACAGTAGACAAACCAAAGCTTTAGTTAAGAATCAAAATGCACTAACAGAGTAAATCTCTTAAATACAAAGAAAAACTATTAGATAATCTAAGAGAAATACAGGAAATAGAATATACTAGAAAATTAGTTATAAAATGGCTATAGTAAGAACTTATTTACTGATAATTACTTTAAATGACAATGGACTAAACTGTCTAATGGCCATAGAGGAACTGAAATGTTTAAATGTAAGACCTAGCTATAAGCTCCTTATTTCACCTCTAAGGACTAAAAGTGAAAGGATGGTGAAATATAATCAATACAAATAGGATTTTAAAAAAAGGCAGTAGTCATATTTACATCAGATAACACAAACTTTAACTATAAATGGCACATAATACATAAAACTATTTACAGACTTAACGGGAGAGGCAGACTTCAATAGAATAATAGTTAATAACCCACTTTCAGTAATGAACAGGACATTCAGACAGAAACTCACAAAAGTTGGCAGAGCTAAATCAGGCACTCTAAACAGACCTAACAGACACCTACATAATATTCCATCCAGTAGCTAAAGAATACACAATCTTCTCATCAACACATGTAACATTCTCCAGAATATATCATATGATAGCCCAACAAAACAAATACATTTTTAACTGAAATTTTATCAAGTATCTTTTCTAACCACAATGCACTAAAACTAGAAATGAGCAAAAATTGGCAACTACATAGATACATGGAAACTAGACAGCTTGGTCTTAATCAATGAATGTATAAAGTATTTTTTTTAATTTCTTAAGACAAATGAAAATCGAAATAAACATACAAAGCCTATGGGGTTACAGCAAAAAGCATGACTAAAAAGATTTGCTGAATACCTCCGCTTAGAGGATTACCGTTCGGAGGCCAGTCCATTAAAAAAAAGGTTAGAGAGACTGAATGCCAATCAATGGCTGGGCATGGTGGTGGACACCTTGTTATTCCTGCTACAGATGAAGCAAAATGCCTGAGCACCATGGCTTGTGCTGATCATCCCCAGCAATTTAGGAGGCACAAATAGGAAGAGCAGTCCCGATTGGCTGAGGCATAATGTGAAATGTTTTGAAAACAATCAATGTAAAAAAAGGAATGATTTTTAGCAATCAATAGCTACATTTTTAATTTTTTTTTAAATAGGTACTAGTAGCTCACACCTGTAATCCTAGCTACTCAGAAGGCTAAGATCTGAGAAACGTAGTTCAAAGCCAACCAAGGCAGGAAAGTTTGTGAGACTTTTATTTCCTATTAATCACCAAAAAGCTGGAAGTAGAGCTCTGGCTCAAGCAGTAAAGCTCTAAGCCATGAGCAAAAAGAAAGCTTAGGGACAAGTACCCAGGCTAGCACCATACTGGCACACACACGCACATGCACACGCACACACAGCTCTCAACATATTCAGCATCTCAAAAGACAAGAAAAATTAAGACAAATCAAACCAATTAACTGATGACAAGAATAGAAATAAGTGAAATATCAAAGAAAAAGCATACATGCAAAAGATCAATAAGATGAATGTTTCTTCAAAACGATAAAACAAAACTGGCAAATGGTTAGCCAAACAAAAAGTTACCAAAATAAAAAAAAATTTCAAAAGAGACACTACAAGTAACACTATAAAAATATAAAGGTTCCCTTGAGATTATTACAAACAAGTCTACACTAACAAATTTCATAACCTAGAAAACAACGCACAAACTTCTGGTCAAGCTTGAGCCATAAAAAAATAGAAAACCTTAGCAATTACTAAAAGACTCATAAGCTGGAACAAAACAGGATGTCCACTTTTACTTCTTTCATTCAACAGAATACTTCTAGAAGGAAATACTACCCAGAGAAATCAGAAAAGGACATTCAAATTACATAGATAGAAAGAAGTAAAATTGTAACTATTTACAAATTACATGACTGTCTAAAGAAATCTCTAAAGAACTCACTAAGAAAACCTATTAACGATAATGAATAAATTTAGCAAACTGAGAAGATTAAAACAACAACATAAAACCATCAATAGCACATGGGTCACCAATGGCTCTAGCTTCTAATCCTAGCTATTTAGGAGACCGATCTGAGGATCGATGTTCCAAGTCAACCTGGACAGCAAAATCTTTCAGACTCATATCCCAATTCTCCAGCGAAATGCTGGAAGTGGAGGTGTGGCTCAAGTGGTAGAAAGCCATCTGAAACAATCAATCAGTAGAATAACAGGGAAAATACTTAAGGACAATGGAATAGGCAAGAATTTTTTGGACCTCAAAAGAGCAGAAAAAAAAACATAACAAATGAAATTGCATCAAACGAAACAGTTTCTGTATGTCACAGGAAACACTAATCAGAATGAAAGGACAAACTACAAAATGAAAGAAAATACTTATAAGCTAGGCATCTAATAAGTGTTCATATCTACCATGTTTTTTAAAAAAACTTAAACAGCTAAAAACTCAATAGAAATAAAAGCACAAAAGGCATAAAATAGTGGCTAAAAGCAGAAAAAGCTGGAAGCATGGTTCAAGTGAGAGAGTGCTTGCCTTGCAAACACAAGACCCTGAATTTAAATCCTAATACTGCAAAAGGAAAAAAAAATCACTTTGGCAAATGACAAAGATTATGTAAATGTTTGGTTGCTTCTAATTTTTTTTAAAAGTATACTTAACAGAAAAGTAAAAATATTTTGCATACATATCTTCATGTACACATATACAAACCATAAAGATTCTTCTGCTAAAACAAAATCAGAACTCATATCGCTATAGCAAATATTATATGTTACTTAAAAATTTAAGGTGATGGGCTGGGGAGGTGGTTCAGTGGTAGAGCGCTTGCCCTGCATGCCTGAGGCCCTGGGTTCGATTCCCCAGCACCACATAAGCAAAAAGAAAAAAGCCAGAAGTGGCGCTATGGCTCAAGTGGTAGAGCGCTAGCCTTGAGCTG
>NW_012267250.1:14033529-14040545 GCF_000151885.1 Dipodomys ordii
GTGTCAAATACTTTTAAATGACTATGAAACAACAAAAGAACTGAATCTTGGCTGGGAATGTGGTAGAATGCTTGCTTGCCTAGAATGCATGATGCCCAAGGTTCAATTCTTCAGTACCATAAGAAAAGGCCAGAAGTGGCATTGTGGTTCAAGTGGTAGAATGCTAACCTGAGCAAAAGCAGCTCAGGGACAGCACCCAGGCCCGAGTTCAAGCTCCAGGATCAGCAAGAAAGAAAAAAAAAAAAAAGAACTGAATCCTTTTTGCTTTCCCCTCAGTGGTAAGGATCAAACCCAGGGCCTCAGATTATCACAGAAAATATTCAACCACTGAGCCATATCCCTAATATTCAATATAATTTCCTAATTTTTTAAATGGCTTAAAATTTGTAATGAAGAAATTAGCAAACTTGGAAATAAGGTTTATATAGCCCTCCCTTCAGAATTATTAAAGACTGTTGATTGTGTCTAGTACTACTGAGTTCATCTATTTTCCCAACTTAATGTATAATGCCAATTCTGGCAAAAAGCTGGCATTGCCAGTTGTTTATAAAGACAAAATTCTAAGCCAGTGCCAGTGGCTCATGCCTGTATATAAATGTAGCTACTCAGGAGGCTGAGATCTGAGGATCATGGTTCAAAGCCAGACTGGGCAGAAAAGTCCGTGAGACTCTTTATCTCCAATAAAGACCAGAAAATCAGGAGTGGTGCTATGGCTCAAAAGCGCTAGCATTGAACACAAAGAGGCTCAGGGACAGCACCCAGGCCCTGAGTTTAAGCCCTATAACCTACAAAAAAAAAAAAAAATCTAAGGGCTGGGAAGGTGGCTCAGTGGTAGAGCGCTTGCCTTGCATGCATGAGGCCCTGGGTTTGATTCCTCAGCACCACATAAGCAAAAAGAAAAAAGCCGGAAGTGGCACTGTGGCTCAAGTGGTAGAACGCTAGCCTTGAGCTGAATTGCTGAGGGACAGCACCTAGGCCCAGAGTTCAGGCCCCACGACCGGACCCAAAAAAAAAAAAATTCTATTAACTAGTAAAAAGTTAATTAAAGACCAGGTTCCAGGGCTAGGAATGTGGCTTAGTGACAGAATGCTTGCCTCGCATGCAAGAAGCCCTGCGTTCAATTCCTCAGTACAACATACACAGAAAAAAGTGGCACTGTGGCTCAAGTGGAGAGTACCAGAGCCTTGAGCAAAAGAAGCTTAGGGAGAGTGGCAGGTCCTAAGTTTAAGCCTCAGGAATGAGAAGAGAAGAGAAGAGAAGAGAAGAAAAGAGAAGAAAAGAAAAGAAAGGGAAAGCCAGGCTCCAGTGGCTTTGTCAAGTAATCCTACCTATTCAGGAGGCCAAGATCTGAGAATTGAGGTTAAAATCCAGCCAGAAGTAAAGATGTGGCTCAAGTGACAATTTCAGTCTTCAGTGGAAAAAGTCAAGCAAGAGCTCATGGTCCTGAATTCAAGCCCCAGTTCTAGCATGAGTGCACGTGCACATGCGCCCGTGTGCATACGCGCGCACGCGCACGCACACACACATACATACACACACACACATATACACACAGATTTAATTAATAATTTCTTATTTCCAAGCTAAGCTGTAAAACCCTAATATTGAGACTGAGAAACAGCCTTTTTCTGACACTTATGTTCAGTTCCCAATACGAACAAATAGGAGGGAAAAAACTTTAATACCAACTTTTTTCAAGTTTGCAAAATAACAACTGGTCTTATTTCCACACACTTCAGTGGTAGCAAGCTTGCCTAGCATTCATGAGGCCTTACACTCAATCTCCAACACAGCCAAAAAGAAAAGAAATATACTAATTTTTATGTTTCCAATAGTTGCTGGAATAACAAGCACTTGCCACTGTATCCAGCTTTTCTCCATTGAGATGGAGTCTCATTAATTTATCTGTACAAGTTGGCTTTGATCTCAATCCTATCATTCTCAGCATCCACAGTAACTACTAGGATTACAGGTGTGAAACATCTGTGCCTAAAACCTAGCTAGAAACGCGAGTCTATGTTACCACTGAACTATTGAATATTTTGCTGTTTTTTCAAAACAAAAGTAAAAATAAGAAAAAAAATTAGACAGGTGCAGGTGGCTCAAGCTTGGAATCCTATTCAGAAGCTCAGATCTGAGGATTATAGTTGAAAGCCAGCCCAGGCAGGAAAGTTTGTGAAAAACTCTCATTGCCAATTAACCACCAAAAAGGCCAGTCTAGCTGTGGCTCAAGTGAAAGAGCATTAGCCTTTAGCAAAAAAAGCTCAGGGATAGCAGCCAGGCCCTGAATACAAACCCCAGGCCTGGTAAACACACACACAAAAACAGTAACTAACAAGGCTAGTAAAAATTTCAGATACAGTCTATTATTAATTACATATTACTTAATTTTGAAGTGCTGCTCAGCTTGCTGGGTTTTTGTTTTTAACAGTATTGGGAATTGAGCCCAGCCTCAGACTTACTAGGCATAAATTGTACCACTTGAGACACACATTCCCCAGAGCTTTTTTGTTCTAGATACTTTCAGACAGTTGTTTTCAGATAAGTTGTAATTGTTTTCAGATAGGGTGTTCAGTTATGGCCCAGGGCTAGCCTGAGACCATAATGCTCCCTACATATACCTCCTTGCGATTTACAGACATGCATCACTATGGTGTGGCTTATTTGCTAAGATGAGGTCCAGACTTTTTTTTTTTTTTTGCTGATATTGGCCTTAAACTCTATCTCCTAAGTAGTTATAAGTACAGGTATAAGTCATCATGCTCAGCATAAAAATGGCTTTTATCAAGAAAATAATTTGCATCTGAGCACTAGTGTCTCCAGCCTGTAATCTTAGCTACTCAGGAGGCTAAGATTTGAGGATCGTGTTTCAAAGCCAGCCCAGGCAGCCCAGTTAGTAGTGCTGTGACTCAAAGTGTTAGAACACTAGCCTTGAGCAAAAGGAGTTCAGGGAACACATCCAGGCCCTGAGTTCAACCCCATGACCAACCAGGGGAAAAAAAAAAAAGGGCAATATGCTCAGGTGGAAACCTGGCTCAAGTAGTAGGGTACCTACCTAGCAAGCATGAGGCCCTGAGTTCAAACAGCAGCAGCATAAAAGGAGGGAAGAACAAAGGGACAGCTAGCCTAATTGAATGTATACCTTTCTGATGGATTTACGAAAATGTTTTATGTTTATTACAATTTACAAAGCTGCCTAATATCTATCTATAAATCACCCTTTAAAAGGGGAGGGAAAGAGGGGGGTAGAGCCATGGCTCAGCTGGTAGTGTCAGCCAATGAGCAAAAGCAGCCACAGGTGCTGAGTTTGAGTTTTGATCTTGGACTAAGAAAAAGAAAAAGAAAAGGCCTTGCCACTAAAATATGATTTGGTACTGAAAATCACTGAACATTATTGTGTCTGTCATAACAAGCCAGAGTTGTAGAATTTTTCAAAACTGAGAAGTTCTAATAGTATAAATACCTTCATATAGAAACTAAAGTTAATATAAAAATTCAGAGGGACTGGGAAGGTGGCTCAGTGGTAGAGGGCTTGTCTTGCATGCATGAGGCCCTGGGTTTGATTCCTCAGCACCACATAAGCAGAAAAGAAAAAAACCAGAAGTGGCGCTGTGGCTCAAGTGGTAGAGTGCTAGCCTTGAGCTGAAGAGCTGAGGGACAGCCCACGTCCAGAGTTCAGGCCCCATGACCGGACCCCCCAAAAGAAAAATTTATATAAAAGTTACCTCCTTACAATTATCTTTCTATTTACTATTCACCTGGTATTACATCTAAAACCGTATCACAAATGAATAACAACAAAAAGTCTGAGGTTACTGGGCTCATCTCTATTATCCTAGCTACTCAAGAGGCCAAGATTTAAGGATTGTGGTTCAAAGGCAGAAGAGTCCTCAAGACTTTCTTCAAATAACCAGCCAAAAAAAGAAGAAAGAAAGAAAACCAGCGGACTTGAGAAGCCAGAAGAAAGTTCAAGGCTCCAAGTTCAAGTCCTGGTACTGGTACAAATAACAACAACAAAAATAAAAAATAAAATACAAAGCAGAAGGTCTATGTTAATATTAAGAAAAACTAGAATGCTTCACCATAAATCATGGTGAAATATTGTCTTAGATATCACATAAACCTTTTTCAGCCTAAAAACAAAAACCCTTGAAGTCTTAAACTCAAAATACTACAGCAATTACATGTGAGAGAAAAAGTAGAAAGTAGATCAAATGTGAGGTCATTACATAATTTTTAGTCAATAACTGTCATTTTGCAAATTGCCACTTTGTAAAAAAAAGAAAAAGAAAAAAATTAAAACAAAATTCAGTGAGAAAAAAATTAATTTACTTAAAATAAATTTCTCCTAAACAGCACCATCATTAAGAGGCATCATAAGCAAGTTGAGAAGTCTGTTGTTTTTATCACAGAAGAAAAATGAGGAAATTCATTTGGGGAGCTGTGTGGAATTTGGTTATAAAATGTTCAATAGGGAAAACATTAAGTATGATATATATAATAAGTATATATATAATATATATAATAAGTATATATACTATGTCTATTATAAGTATGATATATATAGTTCATATTAGAAGTATCTATTCTGAAATAATTAGCTCTAGTACATATCATTCTATCATAGTTCTTAAAACAAAACAATGTTTAAAATATGCAAATGAGTTTTTTTAAAAAAGGTGCTATTAAAACAAATCTAAAATTAGTATAACACTTTGGCTTCCTTGACCCAGTAACTAATACTAAGAAGAACAAGAACGTTTTAAGAGGCCAGAATTTGTGTAAATTTTTTTTAAACAAAGCGTAACTAAGGATATTATTTATGTATCTGAAGAACTAACTAGGCAAGGACTCTACCATTCTCTTTTTATTTAGCAGTAGTAGGTTTGAACTCAGGTCCTTTGCATTTGCTAGACAAGCATCTACAACCTGAACCATATTCTCACCCTTTATTTTGTTTTACAGAAAGACTTTATCTTGTCCAGGCAGGATCCTCCTGCCCCTACCTCCCAAGAAGCTGGGATTACAAGTGGGTGCTATCACAGGCAGCCTTTTCTTTTTTCTTTTTTGGCCGGCCTGAACTCTGGGCCTGGGTGCTGTCCTTCAGCTCTTCAGCTCAAGGCTAGCTAGCACTCTACCACTTGAGCCACAGCGCCACTTCAGACTTTTTCTGCTTATGTGGTGCTGAGGAATCCAACCCAGGGCCTCAAGCATGCAAGGCAAGCACTCTACCACTAAGCCAACTTCCCAGCCCCAAAGACAGCCTTTTCTTTAAATCTATTTGTCTACCTAGATCAACCCTACATAAATCTATAAGACTACACTGATGAGATATTAGTTTTAAATTTTGAAGTAATTCTGAGCTAATGGTTAATATTCATTCCTATTTTAAAAAGTAGGAGTAATTCTATCCTTTGTACACTACGCATGTTTGATCTTCCACACTGAATAAAAACAAAAAAGCCTAAAAATCAAGTTAGAGAAAAATGAGTAATATTTAATATTTTAATAGCTGAGATATTCAAGATAGTAAAATTAGTAGCTTAAAATCAGTCTATACCACAAACAGAAAATTTATAATAAAGCATTTATTTTCTCATTCCTCTTTACAAACAGAAATTCTATTAATTATAGAGAAAAATACAGAGTATACAAAAATAGCCAATCAAATAGCTTAACTCAAGTTCAAAGCAAAAACCTACCTAATAAGTTCAAAGGATTCAAATAATTAGGTGTCAGTGCTTACAAGCTCATAGTAAGAATGATTTAAATAATTCATTATAAAAGATTAAGGACCTCTTTCCCATCACCTTTGTTACCTGGGTACTCTGATACATTCCTCTGATCCTAGTAGGCCAAGTTGTCCATCAGAATCGAGACCCCAAGCATACACCTGGCCCTTGTCATTAAGCGCTAATGTATGAGCTTCTCCACATGAAACAGCTACGATATTTTGGGCATCCAGGGCAACAACCTGCTCTACAGAACACAAGTCAAGAAGAGAGACATTACATTCTAGTTTTGAACTTCCAGTGAGAATACATTCAAATCTTCATTTGTAGTTTTTAAATTAAATAAATGCTTACACACAGTAATCACAATCAGTTACATTGAAAAAAATCTACCAAACATGTTCCCTACAAAATTGTCATTGTGGCAGAATACAGATAACTTTATAAGAAAGCTACTCCAAATACTAAGTGGTCAGAACATCTTGGTTGAAGGTTCAAAGATTATTTCAGAGGTATTCTCCATTCAAAACCAGTATCAATCAAAATAGACCAGGCTTTAAATAAAACTATTTTAATAACCCAGATGGTTTAACAATGAAATTATAACAAACACATAAATTATCATATACATACTACCATGGAGTGATTTTTTTTACAAAAGAATTTGAACAGGCAGTTTCTTTGGTCTCAAATTTTCAATCTTTCTGCCTCTAAATCATGAGAGCTAAGATTAGACTCATGCACTACGATAGCTAGTTCAGATTTTTAAAATATAGCATCCATTCTGTATGCTAAATGACAATTATAACTGCCAAGTTCTAATTCCAATGGAATCCTATGTTAGCAACAATTATGTAACCTCTGTATGTTTGAGTTTTAAATAAAAAATTCATTTAAAACCTCTGGCCCCTCCACACTTCAGTAGTCAGACATAACAAATCAGTAAGCAAAGTCAAATTATTTCTCTAGTCCTCAGTATCCTTAAGATATACAATGTTTGTCAGTGTTTCACTAGTGTAAGTTTTTCTAAAATTAATTTTTAAGTTAGTGAAAATGCTACAAGTACTATCTTCAACAAACTAAAATCATGTTGAAAGTGATTAAAAGTGGATCAATGAAGAGTTATATTTCTAGTTTGCAAAAGTAGCTATCCAGTAATGAAACAGACTACATCAAAAAAGTTTACATTCCTGGGACTGGGAAGGTGGCTCAGTGGTAGAGCGCTTGCCTTGCATGCATGAAGCCCTGGGTTCGATTCCTCAGCACCACATAAGAAAAAAAAAA
>NW_012267250.1:14040750-14041678 GCF_000151885.1 Dipodomys ordii
TTTACATTCCTATGTAGAAAGCAATTCAAATTGCATCTGGATTACTGTATGTTGCATTCTGGAACAAGTAGTTACCCAGAGATATCCTCTAGGAATCATCTGCACAACACTTATAACATGTTAAGTATTATAAGTTTATATCTCTTAAAGTGGATGAATAGTTCATTGAATTTTATTACACTAACCCCTCATTTTTGTATGTATTTGTATTTTTTCATAAAATTATACTGTACAAATATGCAAAAAAATAGGATCTACAACACTGTCCCTCACAAGAAAAAGAACTCAGAATAATCTTGCTTATACAAAACAGTCTATAAATCTTAATTATAGAAAAAAGAAAACATACAAAAAAATCTATTATTACTCAAAGATTTCTGAAATCACTGAAGTCACTGTCTTTCCAGGACAATTGTCAAAGTAAGTAGCAAAAAAAGACATGACAACAAAAGAAGTAAATTAAGACTGGTTGCTTCACCAGTAACGAAGTAGCAAGAGTTCTTAAGATAGTTAAGAGAGCTGGGAAGGTGGCTCAGTGGTACAGTGCTTGCCTTGCATGCATGAGGCTCTGGGTTCAATTCCTCAGCACCACATAAACAGAAAAATCCGGAAGTGGTGCTGTGGCTCAAGTGGTAGAGTGCTAGCTAGCCTTGAACTGAAGAGCTGAGGGACAGTGCATAGGCCCAGAGTTCAAGCCCCACAACCAACCAAAAAACAAAAACAAAAAATTAATGGACTGGGAGGTTGGCTCAGTGGCAGAGTGCTTGCCTCTAGTTCTAGCTTTGAGCTAAAGAGCTGAGGAACTGTGCCCAGGCCCAGAGTTCAGTCCTTACAACAACCACAACAACAAAAAAAAAGGTAGTTGACTATAAAATCAAAAGCATCAAAATCAAGAAACAAAACTAATCATTTACATCAAACAGTATTA
>NW_012267250.1:14042248-14046327 GCF_000151885.1 Dipodomys ordii
CCCAAAAAACAGTATTATTAAATTAATATCACTGCATTCCTTATGTTCTAGGCACTAGACTTACAAAATGATTAACAGGGGCTGGGAAGGTGGCTCAGTGGTAGAGTGCTTACCTTGCCCAGTCCCAGAGTTCAGGCCCCACAACCAGGGGATAAAGAAAAGTAACAGGGCTCTAGTCTTCAAGAAATTTAACAGTTTTTGTGGAAAGAGGTTAACACTAAAATAACAATATGCAGCAAGTGATATTTATTTAAGCCTTGGAACTTATTAGGAACAATTCTGGATGGCAATAACACTTAAGTTCTGACAATAACACTATGTTCTGAGCTCAGAAAAAAAGGAAGAGATTCCATGTATCCACTGAAGAAATTCAAATTATTTTATCAAAACAAAATAAAAGCTAACATTGGTAGAAAAAAAAGTTAGCTCTCAAAAAAAATAACCTTCCCAAATTTTAAAGAAAAATGGATAAAAGGTATGAAAAATATGAAAAATAACCTTCCCAAATTTTAAAGAAAAATGGATTAAAGGTATGAACTACACAGAAGAAAACAAAAAAGAAAACAGTGGTTAATCATACCAAGAAGTTCAACTTCAGTGATAGGAGAAATATAACCTCCATAAGAAGGCAATAATGCATTTTGTTATATGGGCTGTCTTTCAAAAAATGTGTTTATCAGCCTGGGGAAGGGGGGAGGTATGTACCTAGCACACATAAGGAACTGGATTTGATCTCTAGCAGCATAAAAAGGGGAGGAAAATGTTTATCAGAAAATGAGAATATAGGCAGAGCTGATAAATTGTAATCTAAAATACTCAAGGAACTCTCGAAGGAAACTTTATGGTAAGAATACAAAACTACCAAGTTAAACATAGCAAAAAATACCTGAACACATACAGAACCAAAGTAGGTATACAGATGCTCAACTAATATGTCATCGAGTAACTACAAATTAGAACAATCATATAACAAAAGCCACTAAGGACACAAAACAGAAACTCTTACTCTTCGGTGATGGGAAAATAAAGAGTAAAGTAACTGAAAAACAGTTTGGCAGTTTCTCACAAAACTATGTGATCCAACAATCCAACAGTTGCACTGCTTAATACTTATTGAAAAGAGCCGGGCGCTGGTGGCTCACGCCTGTAATCCTAGCTACTCAGGAGGCTGAGATCTGAGGATCCAGGTTCAAAGCCAGCCCGGGCAGGAGAGACCGTGAGACTCCTATCTCCAATAAACCACCAGAAAACCGGAAGTGGCGCTGTAGCTCAAGAGGTAGAGCGCTCGCTTGAGCTGAAGAGCTGAGGGACAACGCCCAGGCCCAGAGTTCAAGCCCCACGACTGACAAAAAAAAAAAATTATTGAAAAGAACTCAACACTTGTAACTACAAAAAAATGCATGGATGTACATTTATTGCAGCTTTATTTACAACTGCCAAAACACAGAAGCATAAAAGTATACTATCCTTTCAGTGAGTGGTACTCGTATCCAAGCTAAAAAGAAAGGAGCTATGAAGCCCCTAAAAGACTAAACTGAAATAAGCCATCTGAAAAGCT
The DNA here is from genome assembly GCF_000151885.1 of Dipodomys ordii. NCBI lineage: Eukaryota > Metazoa > Chordata > Mammalia > Rodentia > Heteromyidae > Dipodomys > Dipodomys ordii. The sequence goes on from NW_012267250.1 coordinate 14,043,807, forward strand.
TATATACTGTTTGATTCCAAAAATATAACATTCTGGAAAAAGTAAAAATATGGAGAATGGAATGGTTTTTTTAAAAAAATCTAGGGACGGCTAGATTGGGAAAAGGAAGAAAGAAAGAGCATGCAGAGCACAGACAATCGTTAAGGACACTGAAACCCGTTTTCATGATAACTACATGATTAAGTACATGTCACTTACATCTGTTAAAACCTTTAAAATATGTAATACAAAACTGAAGCTTAATGTAAACTATGAAATTTCTTATTTTAATTTTGTGGTCATGACCTCAACAAATGCAAACTATGCTACAGGATAGTTCTCAAGTCCCAGGACAATCTGAGGAACAGCCTATTTGAGGGAATGAAATCTGCTTTAAAAAGTTATCACTGTTCTATCAGTATTTACAGAAAAAGGACATTTGGCCTCAGGAGGCATAAGAATACAAGAAAACAGAAGACTGTCTCAGAATATTTTTTAAAAAAGATTTTTTAAAAACAGCTGTGCTGTCGGGGTGGAGTGCTGGTGGCTTACCCCTATAATCCTAGCTACTCAGGAAGCTGAGATCTGAGGATCATGGTTCAAAGCCAGCTCGGACAGGAACATCCATGAGACTCTTATCTCCAGTTAACCACCAGAAGTGGTGCTGTGGCTCAAATGGCAGAGCGCTAGTCTTTACCTGAAGAGCTCAGGGACAGCATCTAGGCCCAGAGTTCAAGACCCACAACGGACAAAAAAAAAAAAAAATCCAACAACCAGCTATGCTATATTGGCACACACCTGTCCTAACTACTTGGGAATCTAAGGAGTCCCAGAGTCCCAGAGTTTAAGACTTAATCTGGATAATATAGTGAGATCCTCTTTAAAAGCAAAACAAAACAATCACAGTCAGAAAACATAAAGAGTAAAGTGGGGGTAGAGGGGTGCCTGGCTCAGATAATAGAGCACCAGGCCCAAAGTTCAAACCCCTGCAATCCTTCCAGGACTTGGAGGGCTGAGGCAAAAGGATTTTGAGTTTAACCCAGCCCCTCAACAAAAGAAGAAAAAAAAACACCAAAAACATAAAAAAGCTACTTAGTTCCAATCACTTAAGAGGATTCAGCTGCCTTCCCTTGAGTTTTTTTTTTTGGGGGGGGGGAGGGGGAATGGAGGGGGAGTTAGTCATGGAGCTTAAACTCAGAGTCTGGGCACTGTCCCTGAGATTTTTTTCTACAGAGGAGCACTCTATCACTTTGAGCCACAGCTCCACCTCCAGTTTTCTGCTGGCTAATTGCAGATGGGTCTCAGGAACTTTCCTGCCCAGGCTGGCTTTGAACCGTGACCCTCAGATGTCAGCTACCTGAGTAGCTAGGATTACAGATGTGAGCCATTAACACCCAGCTTCCTTGAGTTCCTTTGCTTCCTGGCCCTCCTATCCCAATTGGACCCACCTATTCCCCATCATCTTCAGCAGTATTCCACAGACAATTTCCATGCTCGTAAAGAGATAGCATACTATGGCCATTATCCAGAACTTGCACTCTTGGCTTCCTTCCCTTCACTGATGCAAGTAAGGATGATGATGACCTCTGCTTTCTGATGTCACTGAGAATTTAACAGAGTTAAGACAAGAAGACCCTTACTACTGCCCAAGGGATAGGTAGGATTAATATAAAACTAGAAGGCATTTAAGAAGTTTTCCTCACAAGTAGAATTTCCCTTCCACTTCTTATCACAAGTTTAAAAACCTAACAGCTTGTAGGGTCTGTTTTCAACAGGAACCAGTGTAACTCCATGCAATAAACTAAACAAAGAAAAAGGCCATGCCCCGCCCTCAAAAAGTAGACTAACCTTTTTTTTTTTTTTTGGTCAGTTGTGGGGCCTGGACTTGGGCCTAGGCGCTGTCCCTCAGCTCTTCAGCTCAAGGCTAGCACTCTACTTGAGCCACAGCGCCACTTCTGACTTTTTCTGCTTATGTGGTGCTGACGAATCAAACCCAAGGGCCTCATGCATCCAAGGCAAGCACTCTACCATTGAGACACCTTCCCAGCCCCTTTTTATACCTTCTTATAAAACAAAACAATATTCTACACAATGCATAGTGAAAATTGAAGGACAATAAATCTCATTTGTTTATTTTTTGTATGGTTGAAAATAAGTTCTCATTATTTTTTACCACTTATGTTCTATAGAGTCACCATGAAGTTAGCAATATCAAATCACTGTCCTTAAGGAAAATTCAAGGTTAAATTCCTACAAGCCTCTGGTGAAAATGTCAACTGAACAATAGAGAATCCTGATGTGTCTGTGTTCGTGTATGTGAGTCTATGTGAGTTTAAAACACTTTAATAGGGGCTAAGAAGGTGGCTCAGTGGTAGAGTGCTTGCCTTGCATGCATGAGGCCCTGGGTTCGATTCCTCAGCACCACATAAGCAAAAAGAAAAAAGCTGGAAGTAGCGCTGTGGCTTGAACTAAAGAGCTGAGGAACAGCACACAGGCCCAGAGTTCAGGCCCCATGACCAGACCCCCCCCCAAAAAAAAGAAC
>NW_012267250.1:14046512-14063736 GCF_000151885.1 Dipodomys ordii
GTAGAGTGCTTGCCTTGCATGCATGAGGCCCTGGGTTCGATTCCTCAGCACCACATAAGCAAAAAGAAAAAAGCTGGAAGTGGCGCTGTGGCTCGAGTGGTAGCCTTGAGCTCAAGAGCTGAGGGACAGCGCCCAGGCCCAGAGTCCAGGCCCTATGACCGACAAAAAAAAAAAGAATACACATAAACATACATAACCATGACACTATTACACATATACATGTTTATGTGTATATAATATGCATATACACATATATACAATGGTACATATATATATATATATATATTCACAAACATTACAAAGTTATAGTAATCAAAACAGTATGGTACAGGCATACAAACAGACTAACAGAATAGACCATAAATAACTCCAAACATACAGGGAAAATTATTTTTCAACAAGGGCATCAAAAGTAGACAATGGGGGAAGAGACAGTATGCTAGAAAAACTTGGTTTCCAGATATAGAAGAATGAAACTGGAGGATTTGATGGTTACTCTGATGTAAAGCACTGGCAAATGAGCAAAGCATCACATACCAAGTTTGAGTCCTGGTTTCAGACAAAAAAAAAAAAAGAAGGAAATAAAAGAAAGAAATTGTAGCCTTATATACAAAATCAAGTCAAAATGGATAAAGGATGCTCTGTTGACACTGGACTGACAGATCATTTATCACAAAAAAAGTCATGATATAAAAAACAAACAATGCAGCCATAAAATTTAGGTAAACAATCACATGAACAACCTATGGCCTGGGATGAAAACTATCTCACAAGAGGTTAATAAATAAATTCATAAAGAACCCTTACAAATCAGGGCCAAAGTATAACCTGAATTAAAAATGAGCAAAGTCAGGCACCAGTGGCTCATACCTGTAATCCTAGCTATTCACGAAGCTAACATCTGAGGATTTCAGTTTAAAGACAGCAGGAAAGTTCATGACTCATCTCCAATTAACAACCAAAAAACACAAAGTAGAGTCGTAGCTCCAGGTATAGAGTATAGCCTTGCATGAAGAAAAAGCTAAGGAACAGCACACAATACTGGCACACAAGCACACATGCCCACACACAAATGGTAAAGTATCTAAACATTTTTCCAAAGACAGAAAAATTGCCAACAAGATATATGAAAATCTGCAGTCTAAGAATCGGAAGTGAAATGCAAATTAAAATCATTCCCTTATATACTTCACGTCCATAAGGATATTACCAAAAAGAGATAAATGCCAATATTAAATGTGGAAAATACGGGTCCTATACATTGCTGGTAGGCATATATATTCCAGACATTATGGAAAATAACAGAGGTTCCTATAGAGATTTTTTAAAATGTAACTATTTCATACTCAGAAATCCCTTTTCTGAGTATATACCCAAAGAATATGAAATCTCCTAGAAAGGTAACTCCAGTCCAGTGTTCACTGCAACATTATTTACAATTGACAAGTGGATAAAGAAAATGTGATGTGTGTACAGCAGACCCAAGTAAATCGTTCTAAAGAGACCAATGCTGCTGGGCACCCATGGCTCATGCCTGTAATCCTAGCTACTCAGGAGGCTGAGATCTGAGGATCATAGTTCAAAGCCAGCAAGGGCAAGAAAGTCTGAGACTCTTATCTCCAATTAACTACCAGAAAACCAGAAGTGGCACTGTGACTCAAGTGGTAGAGCACTCACCTTGAGCTAAAGAGCTGAGGAACAACATTCAGGCCCAGAGTTCAAGCCCCATGACCAACAACAACAAAAAAAACCAATGTTGAAGAAAAAAAACATGAATCCTGCTGGGAGTTGGTGGCTCATGCCAGTAATCCTACATACACGGGAGGCTAAGAACTGAGGATCAAAGTTCAAAGCCAACACAGGCAAAAAGTCCGTTAGACTCTTACCACAATAAAACACCAAAAAGCCAAAAGTAGAGCTATGACTCAAAGTAGTAGAGCAGTAGCCTTGAGCAAAAAAGCTCAAGGACAGGATAGCACCAAACACACATACATGTGTACACACACACACAACCTACCACACCACAATGCTCAGGATACAGGAATTCAGAACTGTACTGAAAATGCTTGATTCAATTTTCCTATAAGGCCAGAAACAAGCTGCCTTTCAATAAAGCTAAAGTTCTGATTTTATCATTTCAACTAAATACATTAAATTTTTGGGGGGAGCTAGGGGGTTGGTCATGGGGGAACTCTGGGCATGGGAGCTGTCCCTGAGCTCTTCAGCTCAAGGATAGTGCTCTACTACTTGAGCCACAGCTCCACTTCCAGTTTTCTGGTGGTTAAATGGAGTCTCACCTACTTTCCTGCCCCAGCTTGCTCTGAACATTGAACCTCAGATCTCAGCCTCCTGAGTAGCTAGGGTTACAGGTGTGAGCCACCCGTGCCCAGCCTACCTTGCATTTTGAGCACCATTTGCTTTTGGGGAAGAATGTAAATAAGTATAGTAGAACCCCATTCTTACGTGTGTGTATGTGAACCCCATTCTTACGTGTGTGTGTGCGCGCGCGCATGCACGAGCGCCAATACCAGAGCTCTAATTCAAGCCCTGGGAGCTTCCCTTAGCTTTTTTGCTCTACCACTTGAGCCACAGCTCCACTTCTCTTTTTTTTTGTCAGTCCTGGGGCTCAAACTCAGGGCCTGGGTGCTGTTCTTGAGCTTCTTTTTGCTCAAGGCTTGAGCCAAAGTGGCACTTCCAGCTTTTTCTGAGTAGTTTATTGGAGATAAGAGTCACATGGACTTTCCTACCAGAGCTAACTTTGAACCATGATCCTCAGATCTCAGTTTCCTGAGAAGCTAGGATTACAGGTGTGAGCCACCAGTACCCAGTTATTTCTGGCACAGTACTAACACACACACACGCGCGCGTGCGCGCACACACACCAACTACATAGCATTACATTCATTACATTGCTAGGTGGATCTTATTTTGAAGGTTTCTCAACCAAAAGAGATATTAACATTGTTTTTTGTATCTTTCCAAAGTAACATGTTACAAATTCAAATAACATTGTACAAATTCAAATAGTTTTATTAATTTCCTGAACATAAACTTTTTAGATAAGATGGCATATGTATTTGTAATTCTGCTATATAGTAGTAACTTTCCCCTGATTTTTTCTTATATAGAAACAACATACAAATACTTATTTACTATCAAAAGTTTCATTAATTGGTGTAGAAAAAAAGGTACCATTGTGTACTATTTTGCATTTCTCTATGAATGAGGGTGAGCAATATTCACTTAAGAACTGCTTTTCTTTTTACTTTTCTGTGACCTACCTGTTTCACATACTATGTTATTTTGCTATTATATTTTATATTATATTTTGTTATTTTGCTATTATATTGCTATTTTTTCCATTTCTAAGAGTGTTTTACATGTGGGAGATTAACACTTGTTATGAATCAGAAATGCTTTTCCATTTGTCTTTTCAACTTAGTGACATGCCTAGCATAATGTTTTGTACTTTTATAAGTAAAATTTTCTTCTGTTTGTTGTCAATTTTAATCAGAAAGGCTTTCCTGACTCCAAAATAATAATTTCAAATTGTCCATGATTTGTTCTAGTACTTTGATTAGTCTTTACATTTAAATACTTGAGTCACAGGAATTTATCCAAATAAATTCCACACATGGCATGAGGTATTAATCCAACACTTTTATTCTTTAGATGATTTCCAGTTATTCTAGGACCACTTACTAAATTGTCTCCACCTAAATCTTTTCCCTAGTATTCAAGAAGATGTAACTCTATGTCTTGGTTTTGACATTACATCTTATGGTTTAATGTGTCTATTTCTGAGGTAGTATTAAATATTAAGGTTTTATAATTAAATGTTAACATCACATAATAGCCAAGTTTTGTAAACAGTTCAGATAGTCCACAATAGATGAGTGGATCAAAAAACTGTGGCACCTATACACAATGGAATTTTACACAGCCACTAGAAAGAATATTGTCATTTGCAGACAATGGATGGGCCTAGGACAAATCCTGTTAAATGAAGTAAGCCAAGCTCAAGCTCAGAGAGACAAATGGCACATGCAGAAGCTAGATCTAAAATACATGATAAATTATATAGTACTCTAGGCATTCAGTCACAGTGAGACCAAAGGAGGATACTCCTAGGAGAGGAACAAAGTAGTGTAATATACCTCTATGTCTCTAATCATATAACAAAATGAACTCCAAGAAATGGAAACAAGGGTTTTTTTTTTCTTTTTCTTTTACATCTTTATAGAGGGGTAAAAGAGCACAAAAATGGAGGGACACAAAATAAACAAATACAGCAGTAGTACTCAGTAGAAACTATGTTGAAAATAAACTATACAACTTGTGGGTGAGGATGTAGATGGGAAAAACTGGGAGAGAACAAAGGGTGACAGTCAATAAGAAATGTACTTACTACTTGACTTATGAAACAGTAGCCCCTCCATTTATCACCTTTATAACAAAATTAAAAAATAAAACGTTAATATAAAGCTTAATGAGAAAGGCTTTCCTGATTTTTATCTAGTTTCCTTCTTCCCTCCCCCCACAAAAAAAGGTTTCACTATCCCCTCAATAGTGCATTCTTCATACAAGGCTTACATTTTTCCCCCTTGTAAATCTAACCATATTTTACTCTGGTAAATTAAAGCATGAAAGATGCATCCATTGGAGAATTTAGGGTTTTTTTTTTTTTTTGGTTGGTCTTGGGGCTTGAACTTTGGGCTTGGGCGCTGTCCCTCAGCTCTTCAGCCCAAGGCAAGCGCTCTACTGCCTGAGCCACAGTCCCACTTCCAATTTAGGGCTTCTAAGAAAATATTCTAAAAATTTCCCCTTTTGGTAAATCAGCTGCAGACTAGAGACTGAGCAGATTCTGTGCTGGGAAAGTTTCTAAGCTGACCGTCTTGCAACTCACTCCTACAGAGAAAGAAAAGTTCTGGAACACACGGTTTACTGTCTGGGTATCTGCAAGGGAAGAGCTTTCTGCTTTCATCAGTGACGGGTAAGGTCCATGCTAGGAGGTCCAAGTCATCCCAAAAGCCAGGCTGCATCTGTACCCAACCGCACTGTCTCCATCTCCAAACCTTCCAGCGTTGGGCTTGAAGGATAGCCAACCAGAAGACCCATGGTACTGAGTTTCTGCTTCCATGATTCCTAGCCAGGTTGAAGGAGGGTGCACTTTAAAGGAGATCTTATTACTTTTCCCAGACCTTTAGGCTCAAAATAAACAGATACACAGTAGTTTGTGTTTGGAATTAAATTGTCAATGATATAGCTGAAATTTCCACTGATGTTTCCATTTATTTGGGGTGTGTGCATCTTCACCATTTCTTCGTAGTGTTCCTTGATGACAAATGGTAAGTAATGGGAAATATCTCTTCCATAAATCTTGCAAATGACAGGTAGAAATGTCACTGTCACATTAATGTGGTCTGTAAAGCCCACAATGCCAAACTCAGGTGGCTCAAAGACAAGTTGATGGCCAAGAAACTGCCCACACAAAGCAGCAACTGTTGTGTTCCCAAGGAACCCCTCCAAGAAAGGGATGTAGGTCTCAGGCGTCTCTTCCCACACATCTGTGACATCGCAAAATGAGGATGTGTTTTTGTAGTTCCCAATGGCCTTCACATCTTCTAGTTTACACATGACTATGTATAGTGAGTAGGTACAACGGAAGTGTTTTTTAATTCCCATGATAAAATGAGTTTCGTACTGTCATTTTCAAAATGCAAGATACCTCACCAAACATTAGGCTCATGTACTCGATGAGTCACCAAAGAAGTGAGCGGATGGCTGGGGCCCTGTAGTTCAAAAGCATCTTTACTAGTTTTTTTAAGTTCTTTCTTTACTTTTCCATCGGCAGACTGGACTTCAGCGGGCAGGGCTGGAAGGCGGGATGCGCCCCGCCCCTGCGCCCCGCCCCACCCGCCGTGGACCCAGCGCGGGCACCGGGCAGGGCCCGGGGAGGGCAGTGGGCTGCGCGGCCGGGGCCCAACCCGGTGGACGGGGCCTGGGCACTTTCTTTTTTCTTGTGGGGCCTGAACTCAGGGGCTGGACACTCGCTGAGTTCTTTTGCTCGAGGCTAGCATTCTAACATTTTGAGCCACAGTTCCACTTCCAGTGTTTGAGTCGTCAATAGGAAATAAGAGTCTCACGGGGACTTTTCTTTCCAGGCTGGCTTTGAACTGCGATCCTCAGATCTCAGCCTCCTGAGTAGCAGCTAGGATTACAGGTGTGAGCCACCAGCATCTGGAGCACATTTCTTATTTAATGTATCTTAAAAGCTATTTATCTTTTTTGTCGGTTGTAGGGCCTGAACTCTGGGCCTGGGCGCTGTCCCTCAGCTCTTCAGCTCAAGGCTAGCACTCTACCGCTTGAGCCACAGCACCACTTCCGGCTTTTTCCGCTTCTGTGGTGCTGAGGAATTGAACCCAGGGCTTGCAAGACAAGCACTCTACCCCTGAGCCACTTTCTTAGCCCCCTTAAAAGCTATTTTATCTTTTTCTTGCTATATTTTTCTTGCTATAAATTGTTATCTTTTTCTTGTTATAAATTGTATCTTTCATGGTTCCAACTGCTTATTTCCATTGTGTTAATTCTGATTCTGGGCAAGTTATTTAATCTCTTATAGTCTTATTTTCCTCACCTACAGAACTGAGCAAAGCAATTGTATGACTTTTTGAATAATGCAAAGAATATAGCACCATGTCGGCCTAGTTATTATTTTTAAATATCAGCATTACAATTTGTAAATATTTCATTAAGTTTATCTTCCATAATATGATTTATATTTTCTCACTATAAATTTCCATACCATTTTCTAAATAAACATTTTCCTTCTTATTCCGAATTGTAGACTCACTCAACTCCTCAACTGAGTGTACAATAAACCCATGGTTAGTTAGTTAACACAAACCAGTCAACCTTTTACCTAATTTACTCCTCAAGACTTGTAGATTTATTACTGCTGACAGTCTAGAAATGAAATCTATAGCTTAGAAATTCTTGATCAGTTAGCATGTATGTGCTTTTTTTTAAAGATGGTATGCAGCTCAATTCCAATCACATAAAACATTAACTTACCAATTATAGAGAGAAAATGCTTTCTTTATCAGGAAAGGGGGGCAATACTGGGGTTTGCCATTAGGGTTTTGCACTTGCTAGGCAGATGCTATGCCAACTGATCTACACTTACAACTTTTTTTATACAGTCTAGAAAACTTATTTCCTAAGCTGGCCCAGAATCATGAGCCTCTGAATCTCTACCTCCTAAATAACTAGGATTACAGGTGTGAGCCACCAGCATCCAGTGAAGATAAAAACAAAAAACAAAAAAACTTTTTGAACTCAGGACCTGGACACTGTTCGTAGCTTTTCCCCTCAAGGCTGGCACTCTATTATCTGAGCCACAGCTCCAATTGAGCTTTTTGGTGATTAGAGATTGGCCTTGAATTGTGATCCTCAGATCTCAGGCTCACAAGTAGCTAGGATTATAAGCATGAGCTACTGGCACCTGGGGAAAATTCTTTGAAGAAGCCACCATTGTTCTGAGTAAGCATTTACTGAGTTTTGTTTTCTTTGTAAGTTAAAGCTGAAGGCATAACTCAAGTGGTAGAGCCCCTGCAATGCAAGTGCACATCTCCAAGTTCAAATCACAGTACCAAGGAAGGGGTAACAATGCTCAATAGGAAATGTACCCATTACCTTACTCGTGTAACTGTAACCCCTCTGTACAGTATCTTTTCAACATTTTATTTTATTTTTTTTGTCGGTCATGGGGCTTGAACTCTGGGCTTGGGTGCTGTCCCTGTTCTCTTCAGTTCAAGGCAAGAACTCTACCACTTGAGCCACAGCAGCACTTCCTGTTTTCTAGTGGTTTATTGGAGATAAGAGTCTTAGTGAGTTTCCAGCCAAGACTGGCTTTTAAACTCGATCCTCAGATTTCAGCCTCCTGAGTAGCTTGGATTACAGGGGTGAACCACCAGCACCTGGCCTTCAAACCCACAGTACCATCATAAAGTTTTATGAAACACTAAATCAATGAATCTCAGAGACAGATGAATATACCTACATTCACAACACAACTAATTCAAGTTCTAATATTAACCACCAAATCAACCTTACTATGGACTTGTGCTATTAGCAGAATGGCAGTTAAGACAGTAGAGGGATATATAATTTGATGTATAACAGAGAAATGAGAAAAAACTAAGTGTTACGATAGTGAGTTTTGTTGAACTATTCTTGGTCTAGGGGTACATCTCAGCATCAAAGTACCTATTTAGCATGCTTATGGCCCTGGGTTTGATCCCCAAACTCACAAAAATGTATTATACATATACATGTAATATTATATGTATACTATATATAATTAAATTTTGAAATGAATATTCTTTTAGCACACAAGATTATAGAATACAAAAGTGGCATAACAATATCATAGTAAAATGCTGGTTTACTTCAATAAGCCACCAAATAGAATGGTAAGGAAAAACAATTTGTGCATTAGAATTTGATCTGTTTCAAACAGAAGACATTATTGTAAATAATACTAAATATAAGCACAATTTAGGGGATAAGGCCAAGAGACTGGCTGGCTTAAACTTTCAGATTTAATTTATAGCTGTTCACCAGTCATCTATGGTTTTGACAAGTTACTTACCAACTTGTGCCGCCATTTCTCCGAAAATTTATCCCCTAAGATGAGGATAATTCTTGCAAACTGTGTCACAAGGATTTTGAAAGGAACCATGAGTTATTGTGTAATGCTCTGGAAATTCCTCAGGTGTACGGTCCTACACAAAGTAAAGTATTATTATACATCTAACAGTAGCACCTACATTGATTTTCTTTTCCCCTACATTCCACATTGTGATTCTTGGGTACTAGAGGTCTAACTCTGGTAATTACTTTTCTTCAAGTCTTCACATCATCCATGTATTTCTATTCCTTAGAAAATATTGTGAAAAGCAGGAGTTATAAAACAATAAGCTTCTCTGGCCTTATATGTTTTGGATATAAGGCACATAGAAAAATTTAGTATTTTAAAATCTGCTCTTCAGTGAATAATTTTATTTCATGTATTTATGTATTTATTTTCCTATGCTACTTTTTAAATTTTCAACTACATTTAAAGGAGCAGTTCATTCGCAGACTTATGTTTTATGAACAGAGAGAACGGGTCAGAAGATGAAGCAAGAAAGACAAGCAATGCCCTTCTAATTCTAATTTCTGATATGTGATCAAAATGACTAATAGTAGAAATTATTTTGAGATGTAAGAAACATCAAATCAATGTTCATCTTCTAACTTCTACGAAAGTGCTGCAAATAAACTTTTTTTTTAATTGGTGGATTTACTAATTGCTACTCTTCAACAATACATGCATACACATATACAGTACATATATATATGAACACATACACATACGTACATAATTTTTAAGTTTTTAGTCTTACGCTGTTCTCAAAATGCATTTTGAGTTTATGTGCAAGGTAAAGGGGATATGAAACATGGAATCTTAACTATAACTGCAGCTATAAAATAGCACTTTTGTAAAATTTATTTTTAATTAAAAATTTGGAATTATTAACAAAAACTGAAACTAGTTTCTTCCCAGGTGAATAAATATGCTTCTACTTTCTTGATATGTCAGGAGAAACATTTGGGAGATTGAAAGTAAATATTTGGCCAGGTACCAGTGGCTCACACCTATATTCCTGAGATCTGTGAATCTCAGTTCAAATCCAGCCCGGGTAGCTAAATCCAAGGCTCTATGTCCAATTAACTAACAAAAAACAAGACGTGCAAGTGTGGGTCAAGTGACCTTGAAAAGAAAGAAAAGGCTCTGAGTTTAAGTCCCAGTATAGGAAACGAGGGAAGGAAGGAAAGGAAAAAAGGAGGAAAGTGCAATGTTAATTTGCCTTATATCTTTTTTTTTTCTGCTTGCAATACTGGGGTTTGAACAGAGGACTTTGTGCTTGCCTAGCAAGCTCTCTAACATCTAAGTAATAGCCCAGCCCTTTTTGCTTCAGTTATCTTTCACATATGGTTTCCTCAGACATATGGACATCTCAGACTGAAATCCTTCTCTGTCTCTGCCCAACCATATCCAGCTTGTTTCTGAAACAAGGTCTTGCTTTTTTTTTTTTTTTGGTTGGCCATGGCTCTTGAACTCAGGACCTGGGTGCTGTCCCTGAGCTCTTTTGTTCAAGGCTAGTGCTCTACCACTGAAGCACAGCTCCACTGCCAGTTTTGGGGTGTTGAACTGGAGACAAGAGTCTCAGGGCTGAGAATGTGGCTTATGAAGCCATAGGTTTGATTCCTCAGTACCAGATAAACAGAAAAGGCCAGAAGGGGCACTGTGGCTCAAGTGGTAGAGTGCTAGCCTTGAGCAAAAAGAAGCTCAGGGGCAATGCACAGATCTCAAGCTCAAGCCACAGAACTGGCAAAAAAAAAGTCTCACAGACTTTCCTGCCCAGGCTGGAACCATGATCCTCAGATCTCAGCCTCCAAAGTAGGTAGGATTACAGGCATAAGCCACCAGTGCCCAGCCTAACCCTGTTAATCTCTTAAATTCAGTTTTCTCATCTGTAAAATGGAGACTTATACCTGCAACAGCTACAATAAAATACTGCTTTGAGTATTAAACAAAGTACTTAAAAAAATTATAAACCACAAGAAGCTATTGAAACAGTGCTTTTTTTTTTTTTGGTAGGTTGTGGGGCCTCAACTCTGGGCTTGGGTGTTGTCCCTGATCTCTTCAGCTAAAGGCTAGTGTTCCACCATTTGAGCCACAGTGCCACTTCCAGCTTTTTCTGCTTATGTGCTGCTGAGGACTCGAACCCAGGGCCTCATGCATGCAAGGCAAGCACTCTACCATTGAGCCACCTTCCCAGCCCTGAAACAGCCCATTACTTACAAATTACGGTCATAATATAATACTATTTCTGACATGAAACAAATCAAACACATACAAAATATTTATTTAGGCTTATCGACACCAATTTATACCTATGACTGATATTTAGTAAATAAACTTGTCAATAGTAATACATTTCCTATAGGTTATCTTAAGATGTTCAGAAGTAAATCTGTAGCTATAAAAACTAATAATTTGCTGGGCACCAGTGGCTCATGCCTGTAATCCTAGCTACTCAAGAGGCTGAGATCTGAGGATCACAGTGTTCAAAGCCAGCCCAGGCAGGAAAAGTCTGTGAGACTCTTATCTCCAATAAACCACTCAGAAAACAGGAAGTGGTGCAGTGTCTCAAGTGGTAGCATGCTAGCCTTGAGCTGAAGAGCTGAGGGACAACGCCCAGGCCCAGAGTTCAAACCCTACAACCAACAAAACAACAACTACTAATAATTCATTTAAAGGGACTCATAAAGCATACTTAAGATTCATTATTTCCTTGCTAGTTATAAATTAGGAAACTGAAACACTAGCTTCAGAAAGTACTTAAAAAGGTCTTGCCCTTTGCCCATGGCTCATGCCTGTGATCCTAGCTACTCAGGTAGCTGAGCTATGAGGATTGTGGTTAGAAGCCAGCTTGAACAGCAAAGTCCCTGAGACTCTTACCTCAAATTAAGCTGGAAATGGAGCTGTGGCTCAAGTGGTAGAACACTAACTTTGAGCAAAAAAAACTCACAGACAGCACCTAGTCCTAGCATTCAAACCCCAGCAGTGCCACCAAAAAGTAAAAGTTCTTATGTAAGAAAAATACACGAAAGTGAAATAGATATTAATTTCTCGAGAAATATTTCAGAAATAGCTAAGGTAACAGAATACCTACACAAAACAAAGATGAATATGAACTTAATCAGCTAAATCTCCAAAATGGTCCCAAGGATGTCAAGAATGGAAACACTTTCCCAATAGGCCATAGGCAAAATCTATTTACTATATACAAGGCCAGGTCCTCTAGTGAATTATCATGATTCAACGCCTCTAGCTCAGTCCTATCATCTCAAAGCTACTCATTGGTCTTAGATCTGAGAATGGAGGTTTAAAAGCTGTAAGTACAAGCAAACAAATCCAAGAGACTCTTATCCTCAAATAATCCAAACACGGGAGGACACACACACATACACACACACACAATGTAAGTGTGACTCAAATGACAGAGTGCCAGCAGTGCAGACTCATGCCTGTACATTAATCTTAGCTACTCAGGAGGCTGAGACCTGAGGATCAAGTTCAAAGCCAGTGCAGGCAGGAAAGTTCATGAAACTCTTATTTCCAATTAGCCACCAAAACAAACAAAAACAAAAAGCAGAAGTTGGCGCTGTGGCTCAAGTGGTAGATCCATATCTTTGAACAAAAAAGCTCAAGGACAGTGCCCAGGCCCTGAGTTCAAGTCCCAGGGCAGGTACACACACACACACACACACAAACATCATCATTCAAGCACCTTAAATCAAGATGGAAGTTAAAGATGAAGACCCTAGTTTTTCCTACTTTTCTGTATCATGGAACTAAGATTTCTGATAATAAAAGGTTTTCCTCAGGATCAAAAACACAAATACACACATAAATACATATATAAAAGTAAGCAATCCAGCCCCAAACCTACTTCCTACTTCCTGGCAACTTATTTGAATACTAAAAGAATGTTTAAAATTAAATTTAAGTCATTATTTTTATACCCAGAAATCTTGCTTTAATTCCACAATGATATTTCCCATTATTTAATTTTCATGGATATATCATATAAAATTTTAATTCTTTCCATTTGTTTTACTTATACCTTAATTCCCAACCCAAAATCTAAATTTATGTGACAATTTTTTTTATTTTCCTATTCCATAGACTGTGGTACATACTTTAGACAAAATGAGTTGGCCCCTAAATCCCCAAAAAGGGATAAAGAGAAAACCTACCCTCCCAACTTTAAATTAGTAAGTAATGTTTCCAGGATCACAATGGAATTATCACAATGTTAACTATACCACAAAGGGGCTAGTTAGGTTTTTTGAATCTAAGGTATAGTTAAAAGGTACTTCAAAGCCAGGCACTGCTAGCTTGCCTATAATCCTAGCTACTCATATGGCTGATATCTGAGGATTTTAGTTCAAAGCCAGCCTGGACAAGGAAGTCTGTCAAACTCATCTCCAATTTTTTTTTTTGGGTCCGGTCGTGGGGCCTGAACTCTGGGCCTGGGCGCTGTCCCTCAGCTCTTCAGCTCAAGGCTAGCGCTCTACCATTTGAGCCACAGCACCACTTCCGGCTTTTTTTTCTTTTTTGCTTATGTGGTGCTGAGGAACCGAACCCAGGGCCTTGAGCATGCAAGGCAAGTGTTCTACCACTGAGCCACCTTCCCAGCCCCTCATCTCCAATTTTTGGTACAAAAGGCTGGAAGTAAATAAAGCTGAGGCCCAAGTGGGAAGACACTAGCTTTGAGCAAAACAAAAAACAAAAGAAAAAAAACTCAAGGATAGTGCCAGGCCATGAATTCAAGCCCCAGAACAAGCACCAAAAAAAAAGGAAAGAAAGAAAGAAAAAGCTATTCCAAACAGTAGTCATACCATTACAGTCAGTCAGTATACTGACAATTTCTATGTGCTGGCCTTTTACTATTTACTTGACCTTTCTAAAGCAATGCACAGATGTTTGGCCTATAGAGCACCCTATGTACAAAGAAAAGTAAAAACCTCACCTTCAAAATCTCAATTTGAAACAACATTCCAAACCTAAGCAAAAATGTAAAGGAAGGCCTCAAACATAAAGACAATAAACAAATATATTACAAATATATTAGCATCCTGAGTACCTCAATACCTGAGATTATAAAAATCTAGTAAATTCCATAAACTATCCTTTGAGGTACAGTACAAGAAAGCTGCTATTTATCTTGAGTTGTACAATAATTAAACGTATTGGATCATTATCATTCATCCAACAAAAATTATAAATTAAGGCAGAAGAGATTAAGACCCTAACTACAAAGAAAGGATATGAATTCTACAGTATTTGTAAATTAGAAAAAAAGGGTAGTGAGATGCACACAAAAATGAAACTTCAATACCTACATTAATTTCAAAAAAGTAGAGTAATAATAGAAACCACTTATATAAATAAACTGATAAAGAAAAATAATTGCTACAAGAAATACTTAACTACCATTACTGTTAAAAGTTAAAAGAAACTCCATACATGTGGTCTTAATCTGAATTTACGGCTTAATAACAATTTTTAGTTAACATAACTGAAAGCAAAAACAGCAATATTTCTGAAAGTAGTATTTAATTTTAAAACATATAGGAAAACAGAACATGAAATGTGACCAAATTCCTCAAAATTCTTATTACCTGAAAATTTTATTTTGCTTATTATAACTACTGCTACAAAACCCACATTCACAAAATCTTTTATAGCTAACATGGACAGTCAAAAGTGGAAGAGAGAAATAAAAGGCATTTCCAACTAATCCAAATAAAGTTGTATATCTAAAATATGATAGTGATAAATAATGGAATCAAAATATATTTTAGGCTGGGTGCTGGTGGCTCAGGCCTGTAATCCTAATTACTCAGGAGGCTGAGATTTGAGGATCGTGGTTCAAAGCCACCCAGGCAGGAAAGGTCATGAGACTATTACCTCCAAAACAGTCAGAAGTGGCACTGTGGCTCAAGTGGTAGAGCGCTAGCCTTGAGCAAAAGCAGCTCAGGGCCTGCACTGAGGTCCTGAGTTCAAACCCCAGGACTAGCAAAAATAATAAATAAGTAATAAATAGTATACATTATATTTTATATTATATCACATATAATATATATAAAGAATGCATATATACATATATATTTTAGGTAAGTAACTGAAAAAGAATGCTTTCATTCAGCCCCCCTCTCTTCACTGAACAGAAACATCACAGAATAAACTAGGAATTTAAAAATCTGTCCAAGGTGGCTCTATACCTTTACACTCTATATCAAAGATTATCAAAGAAGGCTACTTTTGTCTATTGTTTTACAATGTCATGCAGTAAGAAAATACAACAGTGGTAGATTTTTTTAAGACAAAAATGCTAAAAGCATGCAAAATGTCAAAGATACATTTTACTCGTACTTTGTTTGTAAGCCTGATAAAGGATTATAGGCTTAGGTGTTCAGAAATTATACATCATTTCCAATTTTTTAATGATATAATTATTAGAAATGGTAAGATAATTTTTTTGACTTACCTGGTTTCTTCCTGGATTTTTCATGACCTAGCTGTCCTAGATCATTACATCCACATGTGTACACAGTTCCATCATCCAGAACAAAGACTGTATGTCTGAGCCCACATCCTACATCTCGGATTTTTTTATTTATAAAAAAGTCACTTTTTCTGGGCTCTAGTACAATTTCTTCATCAATTCCACCCAAACCTAGTTGTCCAAAAGATGCATTTCCCCAGCACAACATGCTTGTAATTATTTTGGTCTTCCAGTTTCAATAAAAAACTCCCTTCTGAAACACTGGGAAGTTGAAGTACCCTATGTCTGAAGAGATAGAAAAGAAGTTAACATGACTTCAAAGAAAACCTGATACACAATTGTTTGCATCAAGTACTAGGCTACAGTAATTACTATACAATAAACATTAAACACATTTATAAGATGCTACAAGTAAATATTATTCTATCTCAGAAATTAATCAGCTATATTTTTTAATGTATTACAAACAAATGTTTAGGAAAAAACAGTTTCTACAATTCTTTGCAAAACTTAAAACATAGTAACTAGTTTGACTCGTTACTTTATGACAGACTACATATTAACTATGATACACTCTATATTAACTAAAGGAAACAATAAATCCTGAATGGAATTATTGAGTTTTTGTTTTTGTTTTCTTTAAATAATTTCAATACCAGTATAAAAAAAAGTTTATTTTCTATTCCTGGGGCTTGAACTCAGGGCCTGAGCACTGTCCCGGAGTTTTCGTGTTCAAGGACAGTGCTGAAACACTTGAGCAGCTCCACTTCCAGCTTTTTAGGTAGTTCATTGGAGATGAAAGAGTCTCACTTGGCTGGGAAGGTGGCTCAGTGGTAGAGTGCTTGCTTCCCAAGCATCAGGCCCTGGGTTTGATTACTCAGCACCACATAAACAGAAAAAGACGCAAGTGGCGCTGTGGCTCAAGTGGTAGAGCACTAGGCTTGAGCTGAAGAGCTGAGGGACAGTGCCCAGGCCCAGAGATCAAGCCCCATAACAGACAAAAAAAAAAAAGTCTCACAGACATTTCTGTGACTGGATTTGCACTGAGATCTTCAGATCTCAACCTTCCGAGTAGCTAGGATTACAAGTGTGAGCCACTGGAACCAAGTTAGAAAATCTTTTCAATATCGAAAAACATACACTCAACTGCAGAAATACAACCTTGCAATCTCCCTTAACTCCTAACTTAATTAAACAATCTAATACCTACCTCCACATCAACAAAATACTGAAGTTCTTATCTGTAACAGAAATGAAACCCATTATGGAAAATTGTATTAATTCCTCACAATTTAAAAGACTTCTAATTATTCATACTAATGAGGTATATAGGAAATTAAGATTTTTCTGTACAAGTTAATAGAGTTCATTATGACAAATTTTACATGTATATAATGTATTTTATCAATTCAACCCCTTCCCACTTGTTACTAAGCTGTAATCTTAAAATACTGTATTTTTTAGTCAAAATACTAACATCTTAACTTCTCTATTAATTTAACTTTAAAACTGAATCAGTGGGATTATAACAACAACAACAACAAAAAGTGCAGCCTAAATGTCAAGATCCTCCTCTGAGTAATCTGTACCTCTGGGATAACTATTAGAAGACCCGGTGGCAGCGGAGGGGGTGGGGGGAGGGAAGGAATGCTTATGATCCCAGGAGTGCAGGTTTTTCAGGAATAGGAGAGGGGGGCAGGGACATTGATGGTTCCGTGGTGAAAGCTGCAGAACTTTCCAGTACACTGAACAGTGATTCCGCTAGTAAAGGCAGAAGTATCAGAAGTCCTCTTCATTTAATCCTCTATAGACTTTTAAAACACATCGCATAGAAAGAAAGGAAGGAAGGAAGAAAGAGAAAGAACCCAAGTCATCCTTACTCCTGCAGTAGTCACACACATTCCTTACACCTAGCCTACGGGAAGTTTCAGGATCCAATTTTCCTGCATTTCGGACGTCCCATCCCACTAGACCCATCCATGAACTGGAAGTTTGTTTTCATGATTGGGGGGGGGGGCGGAACATGGGTCCCCGAC
>NW_012267250.1:14064458-14074574 GCF_000151885.1 Dipodomys ordii
CCGCTTCCCGGGACCCTCCGCCTGCCATCAGTGCCGGCGACCACCAGGGCCGTTCCCCCCCGCCGCCGCCGCCCCGTCGGGGCCGCCGCTCCCCTCCCCTCCAACCCCCTCCTCCGCCCCGGTGAAACTTTACCCGGTGCCTCAGAGAAACGCTGCCGCCGCCACTCTACAGTCCCGAGACAGCCGTCGGCGGACCCGGATGGAGCGGGAGGGGAGGACTGGAGGCGAGCGGGGTGGAGAGAGAGCACGAGGGGTGGAGAAGTTGAGGGAAGAGGCTGACGAGAAGGGAGAGGGGGGAGGTGACTTCGGGGAAGGGGGAAGGGGAAGGGTTGGCCGGAAGTGAACCGCGTGACACGCGCCAGGGCCCGCCCACTTCCGGTCTGCGCGCAGGAGCTAGAATCCTCCCGAGGTACCGAGACCCAGGCGCCTGCGCGGCGGGCAGCTTTGTGCTGGTCTGGGGTCCCTGTGAGCAGCCAGCCACCTGCGGAGAAGTTGGCCTGGGGGGGGGGCGGGGGAGGGAGAAAACAGGACCCAGGAAGTGTCAGTCAGGCCGTTAATATGTCTTTAATCAAGCTGTGGGCCGCCCAAGGAGCACTCAATGAGGAAAATCGCCTCGGCCTTTGTTTGTGGGGGTAGGGTCGGTTCCCGGCGCACAGTCTCCAGCCTTTTGGGGGTTTTCCTACCTTTCCTAGGAATTTGAAGAAGCAGTTGAAAGTAGTCAAATAGAAAGATGAAGACCGGTAACTTATCTTTACTATTGATAACAATGGCTCGTTAACAGGTCAGCATCATGGGCCCAAGTTACAGTGGGCTCACCACGATTTCTACCATCTCTCTGGAACATAAGCTTAAATGGCCTGGCCTTATTCAACCCGAGGAAACTAGAGCAAATAGCTAGAGCCTGTGCTTTATAAAGGTTTCACCTGCCTGGCTTTCACACTTTAACGGAACCCAATCAGTGTTAAGCCAAGTTGTTAGGGCCAGGAAGGTTTATTCTGTTAAGAATGGTAGAGTAGGGCTGGGAAGGTGGCTCCTTGCTAGAGTGCTTGCCTCCCATGCATGAGGCCCCGGGTTCGATTCCTCAGCTCCACATAAGCAGGGAAAAGCCAGAAGTGGCACTATGGCTCAAGTGGTAGAGCGCTGGCCTTGAGCTGAAGAGCTGAGGGACAGCGCCCAGGCCCAGAGTTCAGGCCCCACGACCGACAAAAAAAAAAAAAAAATGGTAGAGTGGCTTCCTGAAAGACTGTCACTTATAGCATATTAGAACACAATATATACATAATACTATAGCAATTATATTTAACATTTCTAGAGATGTTTCGGGCCTAGAATACAATATATCTGAAAATAATTGTTCAAGGAAGCAATTATTAAATGACCAACATTTTATCACAAACATAAATAATGAACATACACTAATGTTTATCAAATCAGAGATAAGCGAAAATTCAAAGAACAAATAGTGAAATGGTGCTGAAAGACTATCTTTAACACAGGTTCCTCGCTCTTTATTTCTTGGGGAGAAACTATTGACAAAAACTGGTAGCCAACAATCTACTAGCATCTGGGAAAGAGAAGAGTCAGGAAGTCTCCTGCAGCTAACTTAAATGATCTAGGACCACCACATGGTCCAGGAGATATGGGCACTTTCCAGCAAATGACAACTATAAGTATAGCCCCAAATTATTTAAAAACAAGGAAATTTGAGGATTTTATATTAACTGAAGACCCACCTCCCTATGAAGCCTTGCCTTGAAATAATCCTCAAGCCTCAGGACTGCTGCGATTAAAGGGCCTGCACTGTCATGCTAGGCTTTATTTTTCAACAAGTTATATCTATGTTACCCTCAAAACTGTGGGTCCTTCTTCCTTAGTACCTGGGCTTACAGGTGAGTGCCATAGTCTGTAGCTTAGGTTCTACTACTGGAACCTAACCTATGACTTAAAAGATGAATGTTGAGACTAAAAGGAATTACACAATAGGCTGTGTTTCTCTTTTACCGGAAAGTCTATTTCAGATGAGGAAATGTCTATGCTAGAACATGTTTGAATAAGTGCATTAATTTCCTGGGCTGTTTTAACAAATTATACCACAACTTATGTATCTTAACAGAAATTTATTGTCTCACAGTTCTGGAGGTCAAGTCTTGAAGGCAGCAGCAGTTTGGTTTCTTCTTGTTTCCAGGGGGAGAATTTATTTTCAGTGCCTCTCTCCTATTTTCTGCTGCTTGAAAATTGGAAATTTTGTGGAAGTAGTATTCTAATCTCTGTTTCCATCTTCACTTGTTGTTTTCCTTTCGTGTCTAAGTCCAAATTTCCCTCTTTCTACAAGGACACCAGTGATTGGGTTATAACCCACTCTCAATCCATTATGAGCTCATCATAATTTGATTGCATCTACAAAGACTTTATTTCCCAGTAAGATCACACAGGTCCCTGAAGTGAGCATTTCAACACATTTCCAGCAACTGTTAAGGGCGTGTGAAGGCAACAAGTTGGGCTGGACTGATGCACTTTACAGAAAATTACTTCTCCCTCAATTCTTATGTTAATGATATATCTCATTGGGTTGATAAAGGATTTCAAGAGATAACACTATACATTGTAACATTGTACCCATAGCAGCAGCTATATGTGGAAAGAGTTTTCTAAATGTCTATTACCATTACTAGTATTTTCTCCCCCAAACTACAAATAGGGATAGATCAGGATAATTGGGAAATCATAGCACTAGAAAAACAAAAGTAAAGTATTTTTAAAGGATAATTATCAGGCTACTAAGAAATCACCAAAAGATTCATTCTTAGCTGTTTTGTTCTTGCTTTCTTATATTCAGCCATACTGCTTCCTGATGAGCCTGACCTCACTTCAGCAGTGTCCCTAACTCCTTAACTCACCAGTCTTCCTGACCTCTCCATCCCCATCATGGCTGAGACCCGGAGGATATCTCAGTTCAAAGCTATCCCAGGCAATAATTTCCTCAAAACTCCATCTGTAAAAAGCCAGGCTGGAAGTGTGACTTAAATGGTAAAACTCCAGCCATACAGATGAGTACACGCTCTGAGTTCAAACACTGGTACTGGCAAAAAAAAAAAAAAGTAATCTTCAAATATTTAAATAGATGCATAACTGGTTTTGTATTCAAGACTAAAACCTTCATAAACTTTCAGTATTCTGTCCTTCAATATCTTACACAGCTTGTGCTCATTTTCTATTTATTGAATTATCAGTGGGGCTGGCTGGCAGTGTTGTAAATTATTACACACTTTTAAAAATAAATTTGGTAATGTATTGAAGAACGCAAGTTTTCTTCTTAATAATTATAGTTATAATAATATTTATTATAAGACATTTCACAGGTAAATTATTTACCTATTGTGTCACTTCCAGTTTGTATCCTAAGAAAATAGAAGATATGATGGTGCATTTTCCATTTGAAATTCTAAATGGACAAGAAATTTGAAGGGGAACACTATTCAATTCACCTTAGTCCTTTAACAACAATTCATAATTATTCTTCCATTCTAATTTTTCTAAAATCTTAATGTGACTTACATCTATCTCTAGATTACCCTCATGGAGAACTGGTGATCTATGGGGTAACATAGTTTGAAAACTTTCTGAGAATGGAAGACTGACATTGTATATGTAACTGCTCCCTGTAGATAATTGATTAGCTTAAAATGTTGGCATTTGTTAAGTGCATTTAATTCTACCAACTTCATTTTCTTCTCATGGACTCCACTGTTCTTAACTTCAATACTATTTTCCAATTCATCCTTTTACTCTCCTTCCCCATCTTATATTTCCTTCTTGCTTTTAATTTTTTTTTTCAGTAGTAGGGTTTGAACTCAGAGATTCATGCTTGTTAGGCTGACATGATAATATTCGAGCCACGCTCCAAGCCCTTCTTTCTTGCTTTCTCCTTCTCCTTTTCTTCCTCCTGCTTATCCTCCTCTACAGCCTTCTCCTCCCTGCTTTTTCTCCATCTTTTTCCCTCTTTGTTTTTTAAAAGAGGTTCTTACTGTATAGCTCAAGCTACCCTGGAGCTCCTATCTTCCCAACTCAGCCTTTCAAGTGCTGGGAGTATGGACCATCACTACTGGCCGTTGTTTTCTTCTGTTTTGAAAAACAAAAATAGACTTCTGTTTAAGCATTTTTAGACGAAACCATTTGATTCAGCAAACATTTGTGAAACATAAGATCAGGAACTCTGTTAAAAAAATTCTGGACAATATGAAAGTAGATTATGGATTGACCTCATGATAATATATACTCAGCAAGACATAAAACCCAACACATTATAGTGATAAACATGCTAATAAAGACTGTATGGCACGTGTGATCACTTTTTGTTCCTTTTGAAAGAACAGACTGTCCAAAAGAATTCATGACCAATTGTCCTTGAGTGAGCAACTAAAAAAAGCCTCCTATGGGTTTTGTTTTTGTTTTTTTATCCACCCCTGCTTTCCAGAGTTGGAGCATTCATCCAATCAAGGGATTGTGCAGCCTTTCCTAGTATGGTCCCTCAATGAGTCCCTCCAGTCTAGAAAGTTCCCTTTTTTCTTCCCTGTCTTAGGGACCCCATGGTTGTTTTTTGTTGTTTTTTGGTTTTTTTTTCTCTTTGGTCTTTAGCCTAGAACTATGGCTTCGGCCTAAAACACATAAAATACTCAAATCTTTTACAAGATTCACTCAACAAGTCTTACTGAGTGCTTTCTCTGTGCTGCCCTCCAATCTGTCTAAAGAAGAGATATGCAAAAACAAGAAGGCAAGCAGATAAAAGGACCCTGAAGGCTAGAGCTGGTGGCTCACACCTGTAATCCTATCTATTGAAGAGGCTGAGATCTGATGATCTTGGTTCAAGTCCAGCTGGGCAGGAAAGTCCAAGAGACTTTCAGCTCCAATTAACCACTGCTGTGACTCAAAGTGGTAGAGAGTGTTGAGCAAAAGAGTTCAGGGACAACGCCCAGGCCCTGAGTTCAAGCCCCATGACTGACAACACCCACAAAAAGCATATTGAAATTGTAATAAATGCAAAGGGTAGAAATGGAGCATAATATAGTGAATCCTTGAAATAGGATGAGCAATGAAGGCATCAATATAGGGTTGCCATGAAGACTGAAAATAAGCTGGACACAGTATAAAACCTTATAATACTTTATAATAATGCCTTATAATACCAGTACCCAGGAGGTGGAGACAGACTGATTCAAGGCCAGACTAGCCTATAAGTTCCACATCAGCCTGGGCTACATAGCTGGATTCAAATATTAGCAGTAGGAATAATAATCATGATGATAAATATAAAACTGCAAATAAAGGAAGAGAAGGATCAAGCCCCGTGTAGTATGAAAACATTCTAGGTGGAAGGAGCCAAAGAAAGTCCTTGAGGCAAGAAAGAATTTCACATTTTCCAGAAACCCAAGATTTGTCAAGATAGAGCACAGAAACATTATAAATGTTTAAAAACAGGCAGAGGGTAGATAAAACTGGCAGAGACTAGTACAAGTAGGGTGCACACAAGACTTTTTAAGTGAAAGGGAAACAGGACAGTAGTGACTCTAAGGAAAAAGCTAACATTTGTCATTGAATAGAATTGCTGGATTCGAGGAGAATGAAAATGGTGGGAGTTATGTTATTTTGGAGGCTTTTGCAATAATCTAAGGGAGCAAGAATAGTGGTAGGGGCTGAGGTGGTAGTGCTAGAAATGAAGTAAAGAAAGTAGATTTAAAACACATTTGGGGGCTTGGGAAGGTAGCTCAGTGGTAGAGCGCTTGCCTTGCATGCATGAGGCCCTGGGTTCGATTTCTCAGCCCCACATAAGCAGAAAAAGCTGGAAGTGGTGCTGTGGCTCAAGTGGTAGAACACTAGCCTGAGCTGAAGAGCTGAGGGGCAGCGCCCAGGCCCAGAGTTCAGGCCCCACAACCGACAAAAACACACACACACACACACACACATTTGGGAGATTGGGTTGACATGGTAGTGATTATGGTTTGTGGGGTTGCAGCCATTGGTAGCCCTTTTGACTTGAGCAATTGGGTGAAGAATGGTGACATTTACAAAATGAAGACAATTGAAAGTAGAAGATAGGTTTTGATCAGGAACAACAAATGTTCTGTTCTAACCTTAAGTTTCAAAATCAAGAATATGTTTGTATCCTTATTTTCTAGGGCTGTTATAACAAAGTACCACAAACTGGTAGCTTAAATAACAGAAATTACTAGCTCACTTACTTAACTTATGAATTATATAGCTTAAAGAAATTATATTCTCACAGTTCTGGAAGCCAGAAGTCCAAGGTCAAGATGTTAACAGACCTGTTCCCTCCCTCCCCCTCAAGGCTTCTTTTCCTATGCTCATAAATGGTTACATTCTCACTGTGTCTTCACATGGTCTTCCCTTGGTCTATATGTTCTCTGTATCCTAGGCCAGAGTTCTTTTAAAGACATTAGTCATAATGGATTAGGGCTTATCCTTATGACTTCATTTGATCTTAATTACTTCTTTAGAGAATACTTGTTTTTTACCCAAATGACCACAAATAAAGCCATACTAAAGCTACCAGCACAACTATGTTGTGCTAGATATGGAACCAACCCAGAAGCCCCTCAGTAGATGAATGGATCAAAAAAATGTGAAACACATGTGCATGCACGCTTGTGTGCACACATGCGCGCTCGCGCACGCGTGTGTACACAAACACACACACACTGTAGCTGGGCACCGGTGGCTCAAGCCTGTATTCAGATGGCTAAGATCTGAGGATTAAGGTTCAAAGCCAGCCCTGGCAGGAAAGTCTGTGAGACTCTTAATTAACCACCAGAAAACTGGAAGTGGTGCTGTGGCTTAAGTGGTAGAGTGCTAGCCTTGAGCTGAAGATCTGGGGGACAGTGCCCAGGCCCAGAGTTCAAGCTCCATGACTGACAAACAAATAAATAAATAATGAAATTCTATTCTTCTATCAGAAAGAATGATACCACCTCATTTGTAAGGAAATAGAAAGATGGGGGGAAAAATCATAGTGAAGTAAGCCAGACCCAAAGAAGTAGAGGTCCCCTGGTTTCTCTTATTCACAGGTCTAGGATAATCTTAGCAGATGAGCAAAATAGCTCAATAGCTATGTACATATGACCATATAAGCTGATGCTAACTGAAATGAACTCCAAGACATGGACACAAGAAGTTTTTCTTTGTTGTTGTTTTTAATGTACTATGTGATTTATTGTTTCTTTTGTATGTTCTTCCTTCTATGGTATATTCTCTGTTGTCACTGTATTTGATTTTGGTACCCTGGTATTGTGTATAAGTTTATCTGAACCAGGGAAGGGAAGGAAAAGAACAGAATAGTGAGACAAAGGACAAGGGGGGAACCAATTCAACAGTGATATTCACAAGACAATATGTTGGAAATGTTCTGTACAACTTGTGGGGGGGGTGGGAGAGAGGGAGAATAGGAGAATAATGAGGGAAGGCTTAACAAGTTGGGCAGAAAATGTACTTATTAGCTTACTTATGTACATCACCTTGACAAAGAAAATAAAATAGTTGGGTTTGTTTTTTTTTTTTTAGTGTTTCTCTTTTTCTTTTCTTTCTTTCTTTTTTTTTTGGGGGGATTTTCGGTCGTGGGTCTTGAACTCTGGGCCTGGGCGCTGTCCCTCAGCTCTTCAGCTCAAGACTAGCGCTCTATCACTTGAGCCACAGTACCACTTCCCTCTTTTTCTGCTAATGTGGTGCTGAGGAATTGAACCCAGGGCTTCATGCATGGGAGGCAAGCGCTCTACCACTGAGCCACCTTCCCAGCCCCTGTTTATTTTCTGAGACAGGGTTTTTCTACATAACTCAAACAGGCATGAGCCACTCGTGCCCAGTTTGGCCCTTCTTCCTAACATATGCAAGCAAAACTATTTTATTGAGAATATGTTATGAAATATGCCACTTAATCTAGAATATAACAATAGTAATTGGGATATTTATTATAGGAATCCTTCTCAACTTTTACTCTCATAATTATCCCAACCTCCTTTGTCACTACTACAAGTTTACTCTCTGGCTTCAACTTCTTTCTTAGCCAGAGTCACAGAGAGGTGACACATGAATACTGGAAATATCTTTAAATAATCTCTTTTTATAACTGTGACTCTTTGTGTTTGTGTTCCATCCTGTACTTACACATATTCAACTGATATTCATACAGGCATAAACCTGAAAAATTACATGTAATGTGGTCCTTGACCAGTATGTGGGGATGTGTTCATGCATTTGCAATTGCAGTGATATATTAGTTGATACTACTCTTTCTTATCAGAGAAAAGTTCTCAAAATACCAGATTATTTTAACAATAGTAAAGAATAAAACTTGTGTTTAGAAACAAAGGCTTTACTACAGTCCAAAGCCAGTCTGGGCAGGATTCTTATATCCATTTAACCAACAAAATGACAGAAGTGGAGGTGTGGCTCAAGTGGTAGAGTGCCAGCCTTGAGTGGAAAAAATAAAAGATCTCAAGGCCATGAGCTCACACCTCAGCACACACACACACACACACACACACACACACACACACACACAGAATTAAAATTTGTATGAAAGGTGAATAGAAAATAAGTTTAAAAGCTTTTAAACCCTACTCTTCAGAATTCTTTACTTTTATTGCACTTATATTTATTAAACACATTGTTGGTTGCATTTGGCACACAGATAATTTCTAAGGTGACTTCAAAATGATGACCCTTCTGCTTCTACTTCCCAAGTCCTGAAATTATATGCATGTGCCACCACACAAACATGGATTTATTTACCTGTGTATCCCCAAGAATGAATGATTATACATTGTTTCATATTAGAAACTTTAGTTGACAAAATTTTTATCTTTGTTGAATAAAATATGAGAAATGAATTGCTAGAATTGTTTATTAGCTAAGCACTGGTGGCTCATGCCTGTAATTCTAGCTACTCAGGAGGCTGAGATCTGAGGATTGCAGTTCAAAGTCAACCCCAGGCAGGAAGGTTTTGAGACTCACTCTTATCTCCAATTAACCACCAGAAAACTGGAAATAGTGCTGTGACTCAAGTGGTAGAGCACCAGCCTTGAGTAAACAGAGCTCAGGGACAGTGCCCAGGCCCTGAGTTCAAGCCAAACAACCCACCAAAAAAAAAAAAAAGTATATAAAATTTTTTCAGAACAATATCTCTGGTGAAAAAGCGAAAGCTTCAAGAAAGACTGAGTACATATGCAGCATACATAGTAAACATCCATTAAATATTTGTCAGTTGAACAATTGTTCCTTATTTAGATTGCAATATCTCTAAAGGTATGTGTACTTTAATTCATTATCTCTAGCAGTGATGAACTAGTGAACTTAGTTGAGATAATCCATTCATAATCTCCAAGCTACATCTCAACAGGAATTTGTAAGAACTATGTTTTCAAGTGTCTATGAATTGAAATATCTACGAGCCTCCTGCTATCCTAGATACTTAGGAGGCTGAGACCTGGAGGATCTCAGTTCAAAGCCAGCCCAAGCATAAAAGTCTTCAAGACTCCATCTCTAATGAGCCAGCAAAAAGCTGTAGTTCAAGTGACAAGAGAAAACAAGCAATGATCAGGCCTTTAGTTCAAGCTCCAGCCCCAGGGGGTAAAAGTTTTATACACACACGCACGCGCGCACACACACGCGCACACACACACATACACACACACACGTATATATAAACAGATTGATGAGAAAAATCATGAGATATGTACTCAAACTTATTGAATATTAAACGTTAGCTTACTATATTTTAGTATATTCTGTTACATTACCATGAAGTTGCCAGTCATCTGACATGTCAGTTTTGTAACAAAAATGTTAAATAAAATAATTGATACTGGTGGACCTGATACAACAACGAGAAGTATAAGTTGTCATGTCCAAAACGAGCTTTACAATGTCGGTGTGGGGGGGGGGGGAAGGGGGTGGAGGAGAAGGGTTGGGATTGGGGGTGAGGGGGGAGGCTGGGAAGGGATGTGAAAGGTAAACCAAAGGAGGAGGCTGCAATGCTTGGTAAGAAATGTACGCATTATCCTTCCCATGTAATTTTAACCCCTCTGTACAGTATGTTCACAAATAAAA
>NW_012267250.1:14074679-14116292 GCF_000151885.1 Dipodomys ordii
GCTGGTGGCTCATGCCTGTAATCCTAGCTACTCAAGAGGATCGTATTTCAAAGGTAGCCCAGGCAGAAAAGTCCATTAGACTTTCATCTCCAATTAACCACCAAAAAGCTGGAAATGTAGTGGTGGCTCAAGTGGTAGAGTGCTAGCCTTGAGCAAAAAAAAGAAGTGCTAGCCTTAAGGGACAGCTTCTAGGCCCTGAGTTCATGGCCCAAGACTAGCACCAAAAAGAAAAAAAATTCATTACCAAGCGTGGTAATGTACACCTTAAACTTAAATATAACTAAAACCAAAAGTACTGGAGGTCCAGCTCATGTGGTTGTGTCCCTGCCTAGCAAGCACCATGTTCTGAGTTTAAATCCTAGTTAATGCCAAAGGATAAGGAAAAGGAAAAGATTTCACCAGTCTAATACCTATCTGCTTTGTTCAATATTGTATTACTGTGACCTAGGACGATGCTTTTTTGTTTTTTTTTTCTTTTCCATTTTTAGGGACTTGAACTAAGGGCCGGGGGGCATTATCCCTGAGGGTTGTTTTTTTTTTTTTGCTTTTTTGGTTTTTTTTGGGTCCAGTCGTGGGGTCTGAACTCTGGGCCTGAGCGCTGTTCCTAAGCTCTTCAGCTCAAGGCTAGCGCTCTACCACTTGAGCCATAGCGCCACTTCCGGCTTTTTTCTTTTTGCTTATGTGGTACTGAGGAATCGAACCCAGGGCCTCATACATGCAAGGCAAGCGCTCTACCACTGAGCCACCTTCCCAGCCCAATCCCTGAGTTTTTTATGCTCAAGGCTAGCACTCTACCACTTGAGCCACTTCCAGGACAATGTCTTTTTTTTTTTTTTAATCTGTACTAGGAATCTAGTAAATAGTTGTTAAACATGATTTAAAAATATGGCTACTGGCAGGTGCAATTAAAATCTGTTCTTTTTTTTTAAGTTTTCTTTGATCTCTTAGATTCAGGAATAAGTTCAGATCAGAGTGAGTATAATTCTGAAAGACTTTTTACTTTTATTGGATACTGAGAATTGAACTCAGAGCCATTCGTATGCTAAGCAGTTCTACTACAGAGCCACACTCTCAAACCTGAAAGACATTTGGTGTGTGTGTGTGTGTGTGTGTGTGTGTGTGTGTGTGTGTGTGTGTGTGTGTGTTTGTGAATATGAAATAGCTCAACCACACAGATGTGGGAAGAAAGAAAAGAAGGGAGACAGGTTGGAGGAAAACAAGTGAGGCTCATAAGAGAAAATAGCTTCTCTGAAGGGAACCACATGCTCTGATACCCAAGGCAGCTGCATGAGAAAGCAGCCTAAAATTAGCAGAATGGGCAAGCCCAGGAAGAGAAGTCCGTGGCAGCCTTCCCTACCCTGGAGAAGTGAGGTGAGGGGCTGCGAGTCCAAGCAGCCGCGACACAGCCTTTGGAATTCCTCTGCTGTTTGTGTCAGGTAAGGCCGACCCTCAGCTCTTCCAATGGAATGTAAAGGACTTTCTTAAAGGAATGCCCAGAGAACTGGGAGATTTAGTGTTGCCCAGGAAAGAGATATCTCAGGAATCTAATGATCAAAGAATTCTTACATCCATCCCTATTCTGAAAGTATTTATCTAAACTCTCACTTTTTTGAATTAGGAATTTCTTGGGTGTGTGGGTGCTGCTTCTTTTAAGAGGATGGGGGTGGGGAAGCTGTCTTGAAAACTTTGTAAAACCATCTGGGAAGAGGAATTATGAAAAGGACTATCGAATGATATAAAGAAAGGGGCAAGATACTGTGGAGACAGAAAGATTAGAGATAATCTCAACCAAGGTTCAGTAAGTGGCAATGAGCTTTTTCACACTAGACATACCAAGTGGTTGAGCCAGTTGAGGACAGATGACAGAATCCCAGAAATGGCTAGACTTTTGTGTGTGGTTGTTTCATAAATAATTAGATTGTGATTAATTTTTTCAATGCATTAGGCTCATTCTCAAGCAAGGGTATTGGTCTATCATTAGCTTTTTTTGTTTGTTTCTTTGAGATAAATACTGGCTGGCCTTCAACCTGTGATCCTATTGCCTCAGCCTCCAGAGTGCTGGTCTTAGGGGTAGAGTCAGCACACCCAGCTTTCATTGTTTTGTTGTAATAGTGCTAGGTATAGAACCTAGAAACTGATGCAAGTGTTCTACACTGAGCTACAACCCCAGTCCTCCTATATGGAACTGTGAAACCATTCCCACAATCAATATTAAACATTTTCATCACCTCCTCCAAAAAAACATAACCAGGGCTGGGAAGGTGGCTCAGTGGTAGAGCGCTTGCCTTGCATGCATGAGGCCCTGGGTTCGATTCCTCAGCACCACATAAGCAGGGGGGAAAAAGCCAGAAGTGGCACTGTGGCTCAAATGGTAGAGCTCTAGCCCTGAGGTGAAGAGCTGAGGGACAGCGCCCAGGCCCAGAGTTCAGGCCCATGACCAGACCCCCCCCAAAAAATAAAAACATAACCAATAGTAGGTGCTTCTCTTCTTCAACATTCTCTCCACCCCACAGCCCAAAGCAACCACTGATTTTATTTTGTGCTCTCATAGATTTGCCTATTTTAGATATATCATGTAAACATCAGTATACAATATGTAGTCTTTTTTTGTGTTCTCCTCTTCTTCCTCCTTCTCCTCTTCTTCTTTTCTTCTACATCTTCCTCCTCCTCCTTTGTGGGACAGAGTCTTTCGTGTAGTACAGGGTAGTTTGGAACTCACTATTTTCTTCTTTTAAAATAATGCCTAACTAGGGCTGGGAAGATGGCTCAGTGGTAGAGCGTTTGCCTTGCATGCCTGATGCCCTGGGTTCAATTCCTCAGCGCCATATAAGCAAAATGAAAAAAGCCGGAAGTGGCACTGTGGCTCAAGTGGTAGAGCACTAGCCTTGAGCTGAAGAGCTGAGGGACAGCACTCAGGCCCAGAGTTCAGGCCCCACAACCAGACCCCCCAAAAATAAAATAAAATAATGCCTAACTCGGCACTGGTGGCTCATGCCTGTAATCCTAGCTACTCAGGAGGCTGAGATCTGAGAATCATAGTCCAAAGCCAGCCCAGGCAGGAAAGTCCATGAGACTCTAATTTCCAATTAACCACCAAAAGCTAGAAGTAAAGCTATGGCTCAAAAACAAAACAAAACAAACTCTCAGGGACAGTGCCCAGGTCCTGAGTTCTAGCTCCAGGACCAGTACATACACACACACAAACACGCACACACACACACACACACCCTAAATGTAAACAGACCAATATCTAAATGTATAGCAAGACCAGGAGTTGGAAGCAAGCCTGGACCACACAGTTTCGGGCCAACCTAGGCTAAAGGTGAGATTCTGTCTCAAAAGACAAAAACAGAATGAGTGAACAAGTGAACCAAATAGCAAGGGGGGAGGGGAAAAAGAGAGAAAGAAAGAGAAAAGCAAGCAAGCAAGCAAGAAGGAAAGAGAGAAAGAAAGAAAGAAAGAAAGAAAGAAAGAAAGAAAGAAAGAAAGAAAGAAAGAAAGAAAGAAAGAAAGAAAGAGAGAAAGAAAGAGAGAAAGAAAGAAAGAGCAAAAAATAAAGAAAGCCAGCCAACCAGAGGGGGTTGGGCTAATAAGGAGGATAAAGGAGGCTGAAATTCAACAAAACAGAGTTTTTGCAACTATGAAAACAAAACAATGAAATTTGTTGAAATTGTTATGAGACATGGGGAAGATAAGAAAAGAGTGACAGAGGTTGATTGAAATCAATTGTAAGCATATGTGGAAATGCAACAATGAAATTCTTCCCCCCTCAAAACTAAGCTGAGAAAGAAAGAAGGAAAGGGAAGGGAAAGGAGGAAAAAATGAAAAAAGAAAAGGAAGAGGAAAGAAGAAGGGAAGAAAAAGAAAGAGAAAGATAAGCCGGGCACCGCTGGCTCACTTCTACAATCCTAGCTACTCAGGAGGCTGAGATCTGAGGATTGCCATTCAAAGCTAGCCCAGGCAGGAAAGTCCATGAGACTCTTATCTCCAATAAACCACTCAGAAAACCAGAAGTAGCGCTGTGGCTCAAGTGGTAGAGTGCTAGCCTTGAGCTGAAGAGCTGAGGGACAGCATTAAGGCCCAGAGTTCAAGCCTCATGACTTGAAAAAGAAAAGAAAGAAAAAGAAAAGATAATAATACTTAAGTGTGTATATATAGTAAGGAAGAAAAATGTCACTGGAGGCATAGCTCAAGTGGTAGAATGCCTGCTTAGCAAGCATGAGGCCACTGAGAGAAAGAAAGGAAGGAAGGAAGAAAGGAAGGAAGGAAGAAAGGAAGGAAGGAAGCAAGGAAAGAAAGAAAGAGTAGCAATATCTTTGAGTTGTAGTTGAGCACTGCTCAAATATAAGACCTGTGCTCAAACCCCAATACTATGCCAAAAAAAAAAAAAAAAGAGGAGGGAAGGAGAGGCAGAGGCAGACAGAAAAAGAAAATGCTGTTTGTTGGATGTATTAACTATTGATTCATCTCACAGGGGAACTTCATGCCTTCAGTCTCCAATATCAATGAACATTCACAGGCATCTAAAACTATTCAGGCAGGGTGCTGGTGGCTCACACCTGTAATAGTAGCTACTCAGGAAGCTGAGATGTCAGGAAGGTGGTTCGAAGCTGGCCAGAGCAGGAAAGTCTGTGAGACTCATATCTCCAATTAATCACCCAGAAATCAGAAGTGGTGCTGTGGCTCAAAGCAGTAGAGCTCTAGCCTTGAGCAAAAGAGCTCAGGGACAGAACCAACGATGTGAGTTCAAGCAAAAAATAAATAAATAAAACATAGATGTAGTGGCCCTTCAGTCTTACATAAGATTATAAAGGCTATGTAGGCATGGAAATTTTTATTTAATGGATGTTTTAGATATGATGTGATTGAATGAAGAACATCCATTTAGAATATCACTATAGATCTTATATGGTAATATATACATGCTAAGGTTTGGGGTTTTATTTGGGGTTTTATTTTATTTTATTTTATTTATTTTATTTGGGAGGGGTTGTTGATCTCAGGAACTTACCCTTACTAGGCAGGTGCTTTACTGCTTCAGCAATGCCTCCAGCCCTCATCCAAAGGTTTTAGTAAATAATAAAAATGTCCTGTGTCTAGATAGTTCCAGGCATGTTCCAAGATTCTTAGTAAATAGCTGTATTTGTCTCCTTCCTGCTCTTTGTTCATATAATAAAACCTACAGGGCATATTTGGAGAAAATCTTAGCCTATCTGTATGCTTTGAATGTACTTAAGTGCTTATTAAAGCAGGAAAAGGGATACAGTTGTGGATATGAACTTTATACAACTGATTGTGGCATCTGACATTAGTTCACACAGGATGTGGAAATTGTTTTATGTGCTAGACCAGGAGGCATCAATTACAATTTCAAGTTTGAATGTAATAACTAACTTACTTTCTTGGGTCCTCAATTTATCTACATCTCCAGATTAGAAATAATAACACTGAAGGGCTGTGGAGCGAGAGGATGAGGATGGAACATAGCTCAATGGTAGAAGGCTTTCCTAAAAATAATTACACTGGATCAGTGTTATTATTGTTTATATTATTGTTTATACTATTGTTTATATTGTAGAAATACTTTATGGTTCCAAGATGCACCTGGCAGTGTTGATCTCATGTTAAAAGCAATACATTGAATTATAGTATTGCTTGCTAGGGAAGTCTATTTGGTTGACTGTCATAGATCTTGTAGCTTATAATTACCTTGACGAAATCACCAGGTTCCACTGTATGACTGTCAGCTTTCCAAGTCCAAGCTCAGAAATGTATTTTCCAAAAATTCTTAGAACAATCCACTTCTAAAAAAAACAAAACATATTAACCAAACTCCCACAAGAGAACTGAATTGGCAAGAATTCCAATATGCTAATTTACGATAAGAAAAGTGACTCTAGCCAGGCATTGGTGGCTCATGCCTGCAATCCTAGCTACTCAGGAGGCTGAGAGCTGAGGATTGCCATTCAAAGCCATCCCAGGCAGGAAAGTCTATGAGACTCTTATCTCTAATAAATGACCAGAAAAGCAGAAGTGGCACTATGGCTTAAGTGGTAGAGTGCTAGCTGTGAACTGAAGAGCTGAGGGACAGCGCCCAGGCCCAGAGTTCAAGCCCCACGACTGACAGAAAGAAAGGAAGGAAGAAAGAAAGAAAGATGACTCTAAAGCAAACCAATGTCATGTTATCAACCTAGTTTTTCTTTATAATGAAACTTTTTTTTTAATCGAAGGAGCTAGAGGCATGGCTCAAGTGGTAAAATGTGTGCCTAGTAAGGCCCAGAGTTCAATTCCCAGTACTGACAAATAAGCAAACAAATAAAAACTGAAGTCATTGGGCTAGGAATGTGACTTAGTGGTAGAGTGCTTGCCTAGCATGTATGAAGCCCTAGATTTGATTCCTCAGTACCACATAAACAGAAAAAGCTGGAAGTGGCAATGTGGCTCCAGTGGTAGAGCACTAGTCTTGAGCACAGAGAGACTTAGGGTCAGAGCCCACGCCCTGAGTTCAAGCCCCAGGACCAGCAAAACAAACAAACTCAAAATCAAGGTCATAATGCTTCTGGGTAGCCATAAGCTGGAGAAAGCAAGGAAGTGAACATAGCATCTGGCAGTATTGGTCTCCAGCTGCCAGCTTCCCCATCAGGAGCAGATTGGGCTTCTTTTTCTGACTTCCCTTTTCCACTCATCACCAGTCATTCCTATTATCTCCTAAGACTTAGATACATAGAAGTACAGATAAATACATATGTATATTTATGTATGTTTATATACAAATAAATATAGATACATAATCTATACATACATTGCATATATAGTATCAATTAGGCTCTAGCCAATTTTTGCTCTTTTTTCTCCCTCTGGGGGGAAGGAGGGGGAGACTTTGACTTTTTTATGTGTGTGTGTGTGTGTGTGTGTGTGTGTGTGTGTACTAGGGCTTGAACTCATAACCTTGGAGATAAACAGTGATCTATATAAATACTTTTTTTTTGTACTAAGTTTGAACTAAGGACCTTATGTTTGCTAGGCAGGTTGGAGGCACATGGCCAGCCTTTTTTTTCCTTTAGTTATTTTTCAGATAGGGTCAGACTCAGACCATGTGTTCCTACCTATGCTTCCCTCATGGCTTAGATCACAGGCATGCACCACAACTGGCTGGTTGGTTGTGATGAGATGGAGGCCTGCTCAATCTCAGTCTTCCTTTTCTCTGCCTCCTGAGTGCACCAGCATACCAGGCCTTTCTAAATGAAAATGTTTGGTTTGTTTGTTTGTTTTCAAATATTGAATTGTTGTGTTAAGTTGGAAATTGTTTGCTTTTTTCAGAAAAAAGAAATGTTCTTTCTGTATGTTCTTTCAGTATGTTTTCCTCATATGGAAAGCATGAATATTAAAGCAGATTTTAAAGGTCAAGGCCAGCCTAGGTCTACATAGTGAATTCCAAGCCACAGAACAAGACTGAATCAAAAACAAGAAACAAACAGAAAACAGAGAGAGAGAGAGAGAGAGAGAGAGAGAGACAGACAGACAGACAGACAGAGAGAGACAGAGAGTACAAGCTGTGATGGGAAATAGCTTTATCACAGCTGTGATAAAGTTGCCAAAGGAAACTGCTTTAAAAAAAAAAAGAAGCTGGACACACTGGTGGCTCATGCCTACAATCCTAACCACTCAAAAAGCTGAGATCTGAGGATCCTGCTTCAAAGCTATCCTAGATAGACAAATCTGAGAAAGTCTTATCTCCAGTTGGCCACCAAAAAGCCAGAAGTGCAACTGTGGCTCAAGTAGTAGAGCATTAGCCTTTAGGAGAAAAATAAAAGCTAAGGGATAGCACCCAGGCCTTGAGTTCAAGCCCCAGGACAGGCAGGCACAAACACACACACACACACACACACACACACACACACACACACACCAAGAAGATACAGTGTTAAATAGTAAGTCTTAAGACACCACTATTCTACTATTCTTGGGATGTACTCCAGTTCATCTTCAGTAGTATTTTGTTTAGTAGACCTAAATCTTCTTTGTCTGATTCCACATGTAGTTTTATATGCCTTCAATGCTGGTCTATTAGACAATTCAGACTATGGAAAGCCTAATCTCTCCTCTTTCCACCTTCCCAGATTTTTCACCTCTAAGTCACTTCCGCTTCACAGTAGTTTTGCTCATCTATGTTAAATATCATACTTAGGCTGATATTCTTTTTCTAGATTGAATAAGAAACAAGATAGTCACCAATACCTTCAATTATTCTTTTCTTGTCATAAAGTACCTACCATCAAGTTAAATATATTGCTTTGATATTTGTCACCCGTCTATTTATTTGGCTGAAGAAGTCTTGTTGGATACCTGGTTGTCATATCAAATTATAATTTAAATCCTTTAGCTATGTTTAGCCCCTTGGCTGTGGGTGAGTTGAGAATTTAGAATGCAGAAGCAGGTGGTTCAGAGCATGGTAACTGGATAAGAAGCATTTCTACCTGTGTCTCATTGGCTTCAATCTGAGCAAGGTTGATGGCTATCTATGTTTTATACACGAGGCATATGACCTGGTTTACATTTCTAGTGGACGACCCTTCATAGTACAAAAACTCATCACTCTTGGCACTAGTGGGCATTCTTGTTGTTAGCCTCTGGAGAGATGCCAAAGACTGAATCAGTCTGGAAACCTGAACTGCTGCCGGGTCTGAGTCATCTGTCTAGGTGGCCCATTCAGCCTTTGGCCTTTCCTTAGGTTTACTGCTAGGCACAAGAATTCCAGTCTGTGGATGCACAGAGAAGACTAGATGAAGTTTATATCAAATGCATTTTTTTTCTTACTAGTATTCTTCCATTGGCTTTTAATTCATTAACTAACTTATTTTGGCAGGCCTCACTCTTCTTCCCAGGCTGGTTTTGAACTCCTAGACTTAAATGGTCCTCTGCTTCAGGCTCTTAAGGGCTGGGGTTACTGTTTGGGCTTTGCCTAAATAATTGTGAAAAACTTAGAAAGCAGATAAGAAAAATTTTGGGAAAATCTGGTTCTGTAGTTTTTGTTGTTGTTGTTTTGTTTTTTGGTCCGGTTGTGGGGCCTGAACTCTGGGCCTGGGCGCTGTCCCCCAGCTCTTCAGCTCAAGGCTAGCGCTCTACCATTTGAGCCACAGTGCCACTTCCGGCTTTTTTTTTTTTTTTTTGTTTATGTGATGCTGAGGAATCAAACCCAGGGCCTCATGCATGCAAGGCAAGTGCTCTACCACTGAGCCAACTTCTCAGCTCCTGGTTCTGTGTTTTTATGAGATGAAATTTCACATAGAAGGGTAAAGAAAATTTTAATACAGTAAATAGCTTTAAATAAAGTTCATGTAGTAATTAGATTTGTTTCAATGAATAAAATGAGTTAATCTGATTCTCAGTTTTCTTAACTCCTAAAAATGATACTTGTAGCAACCACTATCTAGTGACATGAAAGGATTTTTGGCTGCCTTTAATTTTTAAGTTGTCCTAGTAAAAAAAAATAATTATAATGAAAACCATTCTCAAGGGGAATAGTATTTGTGTGCTTATGTATTTATAGACCAGATCTCAACATAGACTGGTCTCAGATCCTAGGATCAATCATCCTGTCTCAGACTCCCAAGTAGCTGGGACTCTATGCATGGGCCACTGTGCCTGTCTTGTTGATAATGTTGTTTTTGTTTTTATTGGAGTGTAGAAGACCATTATGTGATTGTAAATAACTTAGACAGATGAAATGCTAAGAAGATATCAACTTAAAGTTCTTTTAAAAATGTACTTTTTGCCTTAAAATATGAATAAAATGATTATAAACCAAAAAAAAGACAAATGAAATCATAGAGGTTATTCTCTATAGCTGATGAAATAATATATAATTGTTTAGTCATTGTTAAAAATCCATTGTTTACATTTTGTAGTCTTTAGGCCTAATGCCACTGCTCCCTGTAACCTGTAACTTAAAATTAATGCAATTTAGCCATATATTCATGTATACTTCTAGGGGCACTTAAATACAAAACTAATTTTAAGTAAGTGAGAATTATTTAATAGACACTTCATTATTTCTTCTTTTTATAAGTATATATTAATTGTATAAAATATTTGATTGTGATATTTCTATTTGAATTAATATAATATACTTTGATCAAAAAAAGAAGATATCAACTTAAAATATTGCAACTATATGGTTGCTCATTCCTGAGTTTAACATGCCTAATAATTTTCACATAGAAATTACTTATTATTATTATTACTATTATTTTGGCCAATCATGGGGCTTGAACTCAGGGTCTGGGCACTGAGCTTTTTCACTTTAAGTTAGTACTCTACCACTTTGAGCCATAACCCACTTTGGTTTTCCGGTGATTAATTGGAGATAAGAGTATCATGGCCTTTCCTGTCAGGGTTGGCTTCAAACCTCAATCCTCAGATCTCAACCTCATGAGTAGCTAGGATTACAGGCATGAGCCACCAGTGCCTGGCTTTTAGTA
Organism: Dipodomys ordii; assembly: GCF_000151885.1. Classification (NCBI taxonomy): domain Eukaryota; kingdom Metazoa; phylum Chordata; class Mammalia; order Rodentia; family Heteromyidae; genus Dipodomys; species Dipodomys ordii. The sequence continues at coordinate 14,085,161 of NW_012267250.1, forward strand.
TTATTTATTGTTACTTCAGTTCTTTTCTTTGACCAATCAGACAAATCAATCATTTGGATTTCCCAAGACTTGGAAGCACTTTGGACTAAGTAGCATATTCCCAACACTACCACTTGTCTCCTTCTTTAGAGGCTTTTCCCAAATTGTCTCTTAAACAAGAACATGAAGGCCTCTGAAGGTGATGTGGTGTTTTAGAGAATAGCTTGGGCTTTGGCGTGACGCAGGACCTTGAGTGTGAATCACCGCTTTGAGTAGCTTTGTGCTCATTTCTTCTCTGATCTTGTGTTTCCTCCTCTATAAAAAGAAGATAATGACATAGTAAACCTAGGACAAACTCAAGGTGGACTTCCTGAGATGTTTTCTGATCCTTGAATTTGTGAAAACTATCCTAGCATATAATTTTCATGTCTCACCCTGCATATATTGAGGATAATGATGCATACTTCTTGGGTTGTTGCATTAAATTACATATTAAACATGAATAGCAGAGCTTGGTTGATGTGGATGGACACTGGGCTGGACAGTCAGCTACTGTCACAGCAAAGTCATCCATTCATTCTGTTTCTTTATTCCTTTGGAAGTAAATCCAAGTTAGAGATGGTCAAAATCTTGATGGACACTAGTCCATATCATGTGTATTTTACGTGTATTATTTACTGCCAAGCAAACGGAACACTTAGGGGCATTAGCTGGGATTCCCCAAATTCAAGGTATGGGAACAAACAGAGCTTGCCTCTCTGCTATGAAGATTAGGTTCATAAGTACAAAACTCAAGAGCAACAGTATATTAAAGCATTAAAAATAATAACTAGTCTTATCCTTACAGGGTGGTCATAAAGCAAGGACCTGATATAAAACAAAAGTTGTGGAAAGGTGGTCAGGAAAAATAGTAAAAAGTCAGATCAGAAGAGTAGGAAGGTATGAATGCAACTCTTATGAAGCACATTGGAAAGACCTCCAAGAAAGGTGGCCATGGTAAACAGCACCAAGATTTTTCTAAAGCAAGGACTCAGGAATTGTTAACATTCTTCCAATCAAGCACATGTAATTCCTCATTTTGTGAATATCCAGTCATTTTTTTTCTTTTTTTCTTTTCCTTTTCCTTTCAGTTTCCTTCTTTTCTTTCTCTCTCTCTCTCCTTTCCCCCACCTTTTGTTTTTGGTCCTGGAGTTTGAGTTCTGGGCTGAGGTGTTGTCCCTAGGCTCCTTTTGCTCAAGGCTAGTGCTTTGTCACTTGAGCCACAGAACCACTACTGGCATTTTCTGTGATTAATTAGAGACCAGTCTCACTGACTTTCCTGCCCAGGCTGGTGTTGAATCGAGATCCTCAGATCTCAGCCTCCTGAGTAGCTAGAGATTACAAGTACAAGCCACCAGTGCCTGGCCTCTCTTCTATTTTTTTTTTGGGGGGGGGTCAGTCCTGGGATTTGAACTCTGGGCCTGGACTCTGTCCTTTGGCTTTCAGCTCAATGATAGTGCTCTATCACTTGAGCCACAGCACCACTTAGGGTTTTCTGAGTACTTTATTGGAGATAAGAGTCTCAGGGACTTTCTTGCCTGGGCTGGCTTTGAACAGTGATCCTCAGATCTCAGCCTCCTGAGTAGCTAGGATCACAGGGGTGAGCCACCGGTGCCCAGCCATTGTATTTTTTAAAATACGTTTTTTTTTATTGTAAAAGTACTGTACAGAGGGGTTACAGTTACATGAGCAAGATAATGAGTACATTTCCTATCAAACATTGTTACCTCCTCCTTTGTTTTTCCCTTACCCTCCCTACCCTCCACCTCCACAACTACACTCCCCCTCTCACCCAGCCTCCCCGCCTAAATTGTAAAGTTTGTTTTTCAACATAGTGTCTTGTACATCTCATTGTTACAATGGGTCAACCTGTATCCCTATTTAAGCATTTTGTTCTTTTCCTTCCCCTCCCCAAGCTAGAGAAGTGTATATACAAGATTCAGGGCAATGGAATCAAATACAGTAAAAACAGGGGTTATACTGTGAGGGAGGAACATACAAAGAAAAAAAAATCACATGGTACATTATAAATACTTTAGGAACAATAGCAAGAAAGAAAAAACACTCCTATCTCTATCTTGGGGTTCATTTCACTTAACATTATCTTATCTGGTCATATGTACGTAGCTTTTAACCTTTTCTGCTTGTCCCAGACATATACTAGTTATTAAGGAAAACCATAGGACCTATGTTTCTTTGGGCTTGGATTACTTCACTTAATATAATTTTTTCCAAGTCTTTCCATTTCCTAACAAATGGGGCGATGCCATTCTTTCTGATGGAGGCATAGAATTCCATTATATATATACATACATATATTTTTTTTCTTGATCTATTCATCTACTGAGGGGCATCTGGGTTGGTTCCATATCTTAGCTATGATAAATAATGCTGCAATAAACATAGTTGTGCTGGTAGCTTTAGCATGGTCTTGTTTGTGATCAGATGGGTAAATGCCCAAAAGTAGGATTGCTGGGTCATAGGGGAGCTCTATGTGGAGTCTTTTCAGGAACTTTCAGACTGCTTCCAAAGTGGTGTAAGAAGTTTACACTCCCAGCAACAAGGCAGAAGGGTTCTCTTCTGGCCACATCCCCTCCAGATCTGTTGTTATTAGATTTCCTGATTATAGCCATTCTAACTGGGGTGAGGTGGAATCTCATTGTTGTTTTGATTTGCATTTCTTTCTTTTCTTTTTCTTTTTTGCCAGTAATGGGGCCTGAACTCTGGGCCTGGTTGCTGTCCCTCAGTTCTTCAGCTCAAGGCTAGCGCTCTACCACTTGAGCCACAGCGCCACTTCTGGCTTTTTCTGTTTATGTGGTGCTGAGGAATTGAACCCAGGCCTCATGCATGCAAGGCAAGCACTCTACCACTGAGCCACCTTCCCAGCCCATGATTTGCATTTCTTTTATGGCTAAAGAGGTTGAGCATTTCTTCGTGAGTCTATTGATCATTCTTATTTCCTCTTCAGAGAAGTTTCTCTTTAAGTCTTTAGCCCACTTGTTAGCCCAGTTGTTTCTTTGAGAATTTGTTGTTGGGGGATTTAATTTTTTGAGTTCCAAGTATAATTTAGATATGAGACCCTTATCCGTTGTATGGTTAATGAAGATCTTCTCCTAATCCTTGGGCTTTCTATTGATCTTGCTAGCTATGTCCTTTGCCATACAGAAGCTCTGCAGTTTCATGCAATCCCATTTGTCCTACCTTTCTTTGATTTGTTGTGATTCTGGGTCTCTATTGAGAAAATTTCAGCCTGTGCCTAGGAGACCTAGGGTTTCTCCTATTCATTCCTGTATGTTTTCAGGGTGTCTGCTTTGACTTCGAGGTCTTTGATCTATTTGGAGTTGAGTCTGGTGCAGGGTGATATATAAGGATCTAACATTAGTTTTCTATAGGTATTTAACCAATTTTTCCAGCACCATTTACTGAAGAAGCTTCCATTATATTTTTTTTTTAGCTCCCTTTATCAAAGATAGGTAGCTAGAGGTCTGTGGGTTCATTTCTGGGTTTTTAATTCTGTTCCCTTGGTGCTCGGGTCTGTTCTTGTGCCAATACCAAGCTGTTTTGATTACTATGGCTTTGTAGTAGAGTTTGAAATTTGGTATTGATATTCCTCCAGCACTATTCTTTCTGTTAAGGATCATTTTTGCTATTCGGGGTCTGTATTTTTTTTACGCACAGTTTTCCTATATAAAGCTTTACATACTCTTCTTGTACTTTAGTATACTATATCTATACTATATATACTACCTATACTATATATAAATACCTCCCTAATGCTGCAATTACAAGGATGATCCACCACATTCAATTGATTTAATTCTTTAAGTATATTGATGTATTAAACAAATATAACCATTTAAAGATCATTCAGTGAGTTAATGCTGATGGTGTTTTAGACCATTTGAGCTCTCCTGACACAGAATTGCAATAATTGAGTAAATATATATTAAATTGAGATAATGGGGGGCTGAGAATATGGCTTAGTGGTGGAGTGCTTGCCTACCATGAATGAAGCCCTGGGTTCAATTCCTCAGCACCACATAGACAGAAGAAGCCAGAAGTGGTGCTTGGGCCAAGTGATAGAGTGTTAGCCTTGAACAAAAGAAGCTCAAGAACAGTGCCCAGACCCTGAGTTCAAGCACCAGGACTGACAATAAATAAATAAATAAATATAATAACTTAAGACAACTCAATGATTTATACATCATTTTTATGGCACACTGCGGAAAGATATTTATTGCCTGCCTACCTTGAGACATGCCTTAAGTATAGAACTGTGTGGTGAAAAACAATTTTTAAGGCTTGAATTCTCAAGTAAGTTATTTAGTTGGGTAGATTAAAACTAAATGCATAAGTACAGGAAATGTTTTTTAATTACATAATGAGAAAGAAATAAAGATATTAAGAAGATAGATGACAAAGAAATATTAGTGGAACTTTAGATGGAGATAAAGACCTATAAAAATCAACAACAATAACAACAAAACAATACCTGGAAGCCAGGTGCTGGTGGCTCACACCTGTAATCCTAGTTACTTAGGAGGCTGAGATCTGAGAATCATTGTTCAAAGCTAGCCAAAGCAGAAAAGTGCATGAGACTCTCATCTTCAGTTAACCAGAAAAAAAAAGCCAGAAGATAATGGCTCAATCCACTAGACCATTTACAACTATATTTATCCCCAGTTCAGTTTACACTGTGGTAAACTTTTGGATTAAATTCTCTGCAACATTCTTCACTTATTCTTTTTAGTGAGATTTTTTTTTTGGGGGGGGCTGTCGGTCATGGGGTTTGAACTTTGGGCCTGAGCACTGTCCTTCAGCTCAAGGCTAGTGCTCTACCACTTGAGCCACAGTGCCACTTCCATTTTTTTCTGCTTAGGTGGTGCTGAGGAATCGAACCCAGGGCTACATGCATGGGAGGCAAGCCCTCTACCACTGAGCCACCTTCCTAGTCGGTCACCCATATTTTGAATCAAGCCTCACAGCGTAGGCTAATGAAAGGAAAGGAACTCTAAGACATTAACACACATAATGACTACCTTAAACCAAGAGACCTTTGTTTAGACTAGACTTTAAATAACCTAGTCTCAGTTTGGAATGAGGAACAATTTGGAGATGAGTATAGTGGACAAAAAAGCAAAACAAAAGATTTTTCAAATCTTCCTACATTAAAGGTACACTAGTTTTGTTTGACACAAAGTTTGCTAAATCTAAGAAATTACCAAATAGATGCATTATGCAAGGAAAAATATGAGTTTGGATATAAATATAAAATCCAGATTTCGCCTGAATATCCATGGTTTGTGTTCTGCATACTCTGACTTTGTACTCTTCTCTCTTTGGCAACAAGTTCACTCCAATTGGCATTTACTAATTTATGATCGATTACATGCAATAAATGATAACCTCAGAAATATGATTCCCTTGCTTTTCTAGCCAAGCATCTTTATTATGTCCTTTCTAGGACTTGAATTCAGGACTTAAGTGTTATCCCTTAGCTTTTTTGCTCAAGGCCGACACTCTCTCACTTAGGCCACATTTCCAATTCTGGCATTTTTTGGGGGGGTAGGGGTCCGGTCCTGGGGCCTGAACTCTGGGCCTGGGTGCTGTCCCTCAGCTCTTCAGCTCAAGACTAGCACTCTACTACTTGAGCCACAGCGCCACTTCTGGCTTTTTTCTGCTTATGTGGTGCTGAGGAATCGAACCCAGGGCCTCATGCATGCAAGGCAAGCGCTCTACCACTGAGCCACCTTCCCAGCCCTAATTCTGGCATTTTTGGAGATGAGAGTTTTGTGAACTTTCCTGCCTGGGCTAACTTTGAACCATGGTCTTCAGATCTCAGCCTCCTGAGTAGCTAGGATTACACGTGTGAGCCACCAGTACCCCACTTTTATTGAGATTTTTGTGGAAAATAGCCCTGCACATCTCAATATGTTCTTTTCTTGTTTTTGTTCAATAAACACCAAATCCATAAAACAAAAATAATAATTTTCACAACTTCTTTGCCCCTTTATACTTGGAAATATAAAGCTGAATTGCCTTCTTTGGATTATTTCTGGGAAGGTGGCTTAGGGGTAGAATGCTTACCTTGCATGCATGAGGCCCTGGGTTCGATTCCTCAGCACCACATAAGCAGAAAAAGCCAGAAGTGGCACTGGCTCAAGTGGTAGAGCGCTAGCCTTGAGCTGAAGAGCTGAGGGACAGCGTCCAGGCCCAGAGTTCAGGCCCCACAACTGACAAGAATAAATAAATAATTAATTAACTTTAATAATTATTATTATTCATAAGAAGACAGTGGTGGCTAATAAATAAAGTAAGTTTTAAACTAAAAGAGCTGTGTTTGATTCCACGCAGCTGTGTAGCCTACTAGTTGGATCATTTTGGGAAAACTACACTTCTTCCAATTAATTCCCTTTTCTCTCCCCTACTCTAGTTCTCCTGTTCCATGCAGATAAGAGTGTGTCTCAAGGTTGCTGAGAATTAAAGAAGAGTGACTGAGGCTACTCCCTTAACAGGTATTCAAGAATGCTGATTTCCATCTTCTTTCCTCACATAATTAGTGTTACTTGGGTCATGAGTAAGAATATTAAACTTTGTTTCCAGCTTTCTGAGATGTCCTTGCAGTACAAAAATAGAATCTGAGTAGAATCGTCCAGAGCCTGCCATTCTAGCAGATTCCATGCTCACATTATTCAGGAAGAATTCAAACTCATTTTGCTACCCTTAAGTTACCAAAAATAAAAATTGAAATAGAAAAGTATTGACTTACATTGGTGTGCTCAGACATAGCTTTTAAAGCATTTAAATTTTGTTTCAAGTGAACAAAGCTGTTAAATTATTTCAGCACAATACTTATATTGAAACAACAACAAAACTCTATGAAAGCAGTACTGCTTCCAGGGCTTTATCTTTGATCATTAATGCCTAGTACTTGTCTGAATATTATCATGTTCCCAGCTGAAATATTTCAAAGTGTTAGTTTTGCTTTACTTTTGTTTTCAACTTTCTAATTTTTTTAATTTTTAAATTTTTTAATGTTTTAAATTTTGTTTTTAATTTTTTCTTTTTTGTTTGGTTATACCAAAGAATTTCAGGGTTGGCTCCATCACAATAATGAAAAACTAGCTAGATGCCAGTGGTGCATGCCTGTAATCTCAGCTACTTGGGAGGCTCAGATCTGAGGATCGCAGTTTGAAACCAGCCCAGGCAGGAAAATCCATGAAGATTTTATTAATCACCAAAAAGCCAGAAGTGGAACCATGGCACAGCACTAGCCTTGAGCACTAAAGCTCAGAGACAGTACCCAGCCCTGAATTCAAGCCCCAGGACCAGCACAAAGGAAAGAAAGAAAGAATGAATGAAAGAAAGAAAGGAAGGAAGGAAGGAAGGAAGGAAGGAAGGAAGGAAGGAAGGAAGGAAAGAACAACCTTAAAATACCACATAATGTCCATTTGGAGTGTTCACTAAAGGAGGAAGTATGTTTTGTATTTTTTAAGTTTCAGAAAAAGATTTATTTTAGTATAAAGTAGTAACATAGAAATAAAAAAGAAAGAAAATTTTCCTACCCCCCACACAGGAAATGAGAGTTAGACTCTTACCCTTAATTATTTTCAGGGATATGTTATAAGTGTTAATACTTAAATATTTGCAATGGTGATGAACACACTCTAAGCCTTAGATTCACTTCTGGCTCAGGTATTTACTATTTGTATGAACGTGGGCAAGGTTTTAACCTCTTTTGAAGCTCCAGGTTCTCATATGTAAGGTAAAAATTGTAACAGTATCTGATTCATACATTGTTGTACTTTTGCTTTTACTTTACTTTGTAGATTGTTGAAGGACTGCATTAGACAAAGCAGTTAAATAATATGTTCCACATATTATTATTAGCAAGTTCCTATCACATGGCTAAGGAATGTTAACTTATTTCTACAAAGCTGGCATTTAATATAATTATTAGTGTGATGAATCAGTGTGTACTTTTTTTTTTTTGCCAGTCCTGGGGCTTGAACTCAGGGCCTGAACATTGTCCCTGAGCTTCGTTTTGCTTAAGGCTAGCACTCTACCATTTGAACCACACTCCCACTTCCAGCTTTTTCTGTTCTTGTGTACTGAAAAATTGAACCCAGGGCTTCATACATGCTAAGTAAGCACTCTACCACTAAACTACATTCCCAGCCCCCAATTGTATATTTTCAAGACTATATATGTGATACTAATTGTCTTGGATTTCTTTAGTAACTTAGTAACAGGGTGTTTGCTTGTTTATTTTTTTGACAGTACTGGATTTTGAACTCAGGGCCTTATGCTTACTAGGCTAGCTTTCTATCACTTTAGCCATACTTCTAACTTTTGGCTTTTTTTTTTTTTAATCAATAGACTCTTGAAAACTGCTCTTGTCCTACCTGGTCTTGAGCCATCTCCTTCTTAAGTAGTTAGCACTGTAGCTAACAGATGCTCTTTTATTTTATATTTACCACTGTCATGTGTGTGTGTGTGTGTGTGTGTGTGTGTGTGTGTGTAAGTTCCTGAGGAATCCCAGGTCCTCATGCAGTTAAACAAACATTCTACCCTGAGTCCCCAGGATGAGCTTTTTAAAAGTTCCAGGAACATATTCTTGTAAATACTTCTTTTCCTTTCCAGTCCTGGGGCTTGAACTCAGGGCCTGGGGGCTATCCTTGAGCATTTTTGCTCAAGAACTCAGGGTCTGGGGGCTATCCTTGAGCATTTTTGCTCAAGGCTACTGCTTACGACTTGAGCCACAGCTCCACTTCAAATACTTTTTAAACAGCAAAGAAAGCTTTACTTACCCTAAAACTGGGGAAGCAAACATGAAGTGTTATACTAAATGATCATTTCCCTGCACTTACTTTCTTAAATGCACTGACCTTAGTTTTGAATCCAACAAAGGCATTTACACATTCTGCGTGTGGATCTTTCTTTCTTCAGAGATTCCTCTACAATCTTTACCAAAGTAAAGATATCTTTACTGTAGAATTTCTTCACATTTTTCCTCCAGTCTCAGAGATCAAGAAAGCTTATTTCCTTAGTCACCTTAGTTATTTTTCACCCCCACCATCCCTCCAGGCAAGAACATCACACAGACTGGGTTATTAAAGTTGATCTGAAAGAGCAATCTGTTCTCAACCACTGTCCCTGGATCTGCAGTGGAACCCTGTAAATACCCTTCATTACTCTGGCGGGGCAGGATCACATTTCCTTCATGCTACTTTTGTGGCTGACTCAAGGTTAGGCAGAGAGATCTGGACTTGAGATGATCCTGGTTGATTGATAATAAGGATGGCGCCTCTCTTGAGACAGGTAACAACGACAGGTTTACCTTTCAGGATCGTGCTTTTAAACAGGTGTTCTGTGTGGTTTTTAAAAACCAAGGAGTTTTTTGAACTTAAAATTTAATTTTTGTTTTGTTTTCTTAGGCAAGCATTTTAAAAACTGTTGAGATGAGAGAGAAATGTCTTCAAGATTTCATCTAATTATATCCTGGGGTTGGTATAAGACCATTGATAATCCACCACCTCTTTATTGTTTTGGATAGCCAAGAAATTGCCTTTGGTGTAAACATTTTTCTCATTATGAAAGTCTAGGAAAATATGTGCATGCTTTTGTGTTCAAAAATGAGGTACAGATTTGGTCTGGTTTGGTTTGATTTTTCTTCTGGTGTTGGGAGGAGATGTACCTCGACATGAACCTAGGAACTGTAAGTTCCTAGGTTCTAAAACTTTGGTATATGTGAGGAGTTTCTTTTAGACAGTTAAAGCCTGTGGGAATATGGAAAACTAGCAAATACTAAAATGAATCTATGAGTCTATTAGCACCAAAGTTCTCTGGTACTTTTCCTCCAAGTGAAGACTTTCTCTGTCATAGATTTCCATATTCTTTGACATTCCTGCAGATCATCCCACCGTGAGTAAATTGTCTCTGTAGCTGAGTGGCTGAATTGAGAAAACAGTAACAAACATAACAAACACAGATCCATGTGTTGGACAGGCCACTCTGCTTATGGGGCAGGCTTGAGACGCATAATCTTGTGCTTGCTTGTCACTAACAAGTTGTTTTTTTTAAGCTATGTTGGGTATTAGAAAGTTTTAAAGATTCCTTCTGTCACTAAACTCTGATAAAATCTGAACTAGTAAGTGTTGTGATGTAACGTTTATACAAATATGTAATCATACAGATGGCACAGAAGCAAGGAAGACCCTGTGATGCGAGAGTGGAAACTAATGTTATAAAGTAAAATCTACAATAGGAATTTGATGCATTGCCAGTTAGGTGCCCATCAGTGCTGAACATTTCTGAAACATGTGTGTCTAGATCTCTTTTAAGAGCCCAGAAAGAATTGAACATTATATATGAGAATGTTACAATAGAAATTAAAGGTGGCAGAATTTCCTTGGGCTTTTTCTTCTGTAATTTTTTTGTTCACTCTAAACCTACTTGAATACTTTATATGGATTCCTAAATTCTCTGCCCTAACAGCACTATTCTTTTAGTCTGAGTCTCCTCCAACTTCAATATTTTACTCTGGGTGAAAAGCAAGATAAACAGGTTTATTTTTATTATTTATTTATTTTATTTTATTTTATTTTTTTGGTCAGTCGTGGGGCCTGAACTCTAGGCTCAGCTCTTCAGCTCAAGGCTAGCTCTCTACCACTTGAGCCACAGCACCACTTCCTGCCTTTTCTGCTTATGAGGAATTGAACCCAGGGCCTCGTGCATGCAAGGCAAGCACTCTACCACTGAGCCACCTTCCCAGCCCCAATAACCAGGTTTAGGATGGCAATTCACAAGAAGTAAAAATGGGTTCTCTTACAGGGTAGGAACATTTTCTTTTGGAGGATCAATTTGTAGCCCACTTGTTAGCTACCTGAAGTAGAGGTTCCACTTTTCCATCCCAAGACCTAGCAGCACTGATATTGGTTATCATTTAAGATGTAAATAAGATTCCAGCCCAGTGGCTCAAGCCTAGCTTGAGTTCAGGGGGATATGGAGGTTTAATGTAGCCAGCCTAGTGAATAAAAGTTTGACACACTCCATCTCAACCAGCAGCTGAGAATTATGATGCAAGGAGTTATCCTAACTATTAAGGAAACCCAGTGGCCGGGTATTCTCAATGGAAATGAGAGATTCATCGTCCAGGCTGGTTGGGACATAAAACAAGACCTCACCTCAAAAATAAGCAATGAGGGCTGGGAAGGTGGCTCAGTGTAGAGTGCTTGCCTTGCCACGCATGAGGCCCTGGGTTCAATTCCTCAGCACCACATAAGCAGAAAAAAGCCAGAAGTGATGCTGTGGCTCAAGTGGTAGGGCGCTAGCCTGGAGCTGGAGCTGAGGGACAGTGCCCAGGCCCAGAGTTCAGCCCAGGACCAACAAAAAAATAAAATAAAATAAATCAATCAATGAGAGGCTGGTAATGTGGCTTAGTGGTAGAGTGCTTGCCTAGAATTCATGAAGCCCTGGGTTCAATTCCCCAGTACCATAAACAGAAAAAGCTGGAAGAGGCACTGTGGCTTAAGTGGTAGAGCACTAGCCTTGAGCAAAAAAAAGCTCAGGGACAGTGCCCAGGCCCAGAGTTCAAGCCACAGGACTGGCAAAAAAAAAATTCATGCAAAAAGGGGCTGAAGGCATAGCTCAAGTGGCAAAGGGACTACCTAAAAACTCAAGTGCAAGGCCCTGAGTTCAATCCCTAGTATAGGGGGAAAAGGATTTGAATTGATGATGGGAATATTATTTGTTTATTTGTAATTATGGGGACTGAACTCTGAGCCTTGTGCCTGCTAAGCAAGTGCTCTACATTTCCTAGCCTGAGATCCTCTTTTTAAATAAAATTGTTGGAGAATACACATAAATAAATATGGGAGTCTTTCTATATAGTCCAGGCTGGCATAGTAGGAATTAGATACATATTTGCTGAATAAATGAATAGATGGGAAGAATCTATGTGTAAAGAAACTGTGATTTAATTATAATGCTAGATTGAAACCAATGAATTTCTTCTTATCAGAATGAAAAATAGTCACTCAACATTAAGTGAAAAATTTCAAAACTCAGGTGTTTGACAAGATTGGTGATGTTATATCACCACTTAATTTGTAATAATCAATGGAAATTTTTTCAAATTCCAAAAATGTATAAGATTAATATCAAAGACAGTGATGGGGAATGAACCCAGGATACTACTACTACTTTACAAAAGAAATATATGAGCAGATGCTGGTTTAAAATTGTTTTTTTCTTACTAATTGATAGTACTAACAAAAGATGATATCTAGTGTTGAGTTTTTCCAAATAAAAAAACTGTTCCCAGGTTCTCACACATGGTAAAAGTTGTAGCATGTTATGTTATATAATTATGTTTTTAATTTTATATGATTTTTGTGTTTATGTGGTACCAAGGAATTGAACACAGGGCCTCATGTGTGCTAGGCAAGCACGCTACCACTAAGCCACATTCTTTGCCTTATATAATCATTTTGACTTTTTAAAATATCCTTTTTTTTCCCTGGCTGGTTAAAGGGCTTGAACTCAGGGCCTGGTCACTGTCCCTGAGCTCTTTTGCTTAAGGCTAGCACTCTACCACTTTGAGCCACTGTGCCATTTCTAGTTTTCTGGTGGTTTATTGGAGATAAAAGTCTCAGGGACCTTCCTGCCTTGGCTGACTTTGAACTGTGTTCCTCAGATATCAGCCTCCTGAGTAGCTAGGATTACTGGTGTGAGTCATCAGTGCCTGGCTGATTTGTTGTTTTTTAAAGAGAGTTTTTTTGAATTTTTTTTTTTTTGCTGAATTTATTCTCAGATTAATGGGTATTTTTGTCTCTGTGATTTACAAACCAAATATTTTTTGTTCTTTCCCCTATATGGATCTCATTCTTGTTTGAAGTTTCAGGTGCTCATCATGGTGATTTTCTAAATATATTATTATTATTAGTGTGTTTGTACAGAGGGATTACTACTTTAGCTTTTTTATTTTTATTTATTTATTTATATTTATTCATTCATTCATTTATTTATGTTTTTTGTCAATCGTGGGTTTGAACTCTGAGCCTGGGCACTGTCCCTCAACTCTTCAACTTGAGGTGAGCCCTCTACCACTTGAGCCACAGCACCAGTTCCGGTTTTCTGAGTGGTTTATTAGAGTGTTGTGGACTTTCCTGCCCAGGGTTGGCTTTGAACTGTGATCCTCAGATCTCAGCCTCCTGAGTAGCTAGGATTACAGGCGTGAGCCCCCAGCTCCCGGCTTTGCTTTAGCTTTAAAAAAAATATTAGTTATTGTCTGTTTAGCCTCTGGAAAAGAGCACAATAAAGTTTTTCAGTTTAAAGCACTAGACTTTTGTATTGCCATTTTTTAGTCAAATTTCCTCAATTATATCAATCATTAAATGATAGTAAATATCTTATGGTTTAAAATGAAAGGTCTTAAAAATTAGAAATTTTGGTACTTTGAAAAATGATGGTGCCGGGCGCTGGTGGCTCACACCTGTAATCCTAGCTACTCAGGAGGCTGAGATCTGAGGATGGAGGTTCAAAGCCAGCCCAGGCAGGAAAGTCCATGTGATTCTTATCTCCAATTAACTACCAGAAAACCGGAAGTGGCCCTGTGACTCAAGGGTAGAGCCCTTGCCTTGAGCTGAAGAGCACAGGGACAGTGCCCAGGCCCAGAGTTCAAGCCTCACCACCCACCAAAAATCAAAGTCTTTTTCCCTGCCGCTGCCAAGCCTTGCAGAGGCTGAGGCCCACGTGGCTCAAGAACTAGTACAAGTCTAGGATAACCTTACCAGACAAGCAGAAAAAGTCAAAAGCTATGCACATATGACCATATAAGATGATGCTAAGCGAAAGGAACCCCAAGAAAGGGAACAAGATGTTTTATCTCTTGCTGTTGTTGTTCATGTACTATGTGATTTGTTTGTTTCTCTTGTATGTTCTTCCCCCATGGTATAACCCCTGTTTTCACTGTATTTGATTCCAGTGCGCTGCATCTTGTATATACATTCTTCTAATTTGGGGAGGGGAAGGGAAATAACAAAATGCTGAAATAAGGATACAGGTTTACCCATTGTAACAATGAGATGTACAAGACACTATGTTGAAAATGAACTTTAGAACTTGTGGGGAGGTGGGGAGCTGGGGAGATGGGGAGGGAAGGGATGGTAGGGGAAAAACAAAGGAGGAAGCAACAAGGCTCGACAGGAAATGTACTCATTACCTTACTTGTGTAACTGTAACCCCTCTGTACAGTGTCTCTAATATATGTGTGTATATATATATATAAGATAGATAGATAGGTAGATAGATAGATAGATAGATAGATAGATAGATAGATAGATAGATAGATAGATAGATAGATAGATAGATAGATAGATAAATAGATAGATTTGGCTTCACCCGTAATCCACCGCCGCTGCCGCTGGGGGTGTAATGGATGTTAATATTGCTTTACAAGAGACGCTGAAGACGCCCTCTTCCTCCATGGCCTGGCACGTGGAAGCCGCGAAGCTGCCGCAGTCCTAGACAAGCGCCAACTGCAGCGAGCCCATGTATGTCAAGTTGGTGAGGCTCTGTGTGCTGAGCACAGCAACTTTATTAAGGTCCATGACTGCAAAAAAAAAACTAGGGGAGCCCGATGCCGGTGGCTCACACCTGTAATCCTAGCTACTCAGGAGGCTGAGATCTGAGGATCGTGGCTCAAAGCCAGCCCAGGCAGGAAAGTCCGTGAGACTCTGATCTCCAATAAATCACCAGCAAGTTGGAAGTGGCGCTGTGGCTCAAGTGGTAGAGCGCTTGCCTTGAGCTGAAGAGCACAGGGACAGTGCCCAGGCCCAGAGTTCAAGCCCCACAAATGACAATAAATAAATAAATCCATGTTTTAAATAGAATGTAATATAATGCATTTGGGGTTCATTCCAACATCAATCAATAAGTGCCACTGACCTCCTGCTACAAGTCTATAGGTAGAAAACCAATTGCCTCCAGCCCCCTCCCACTCCCCCCATAGGTGCGGTCCTGCCATGGAATCCCTTTGCTCAGTTTTCTCCTGCCCAATCAGGTGGAATGTTTCACAGGCACATGGTTTATACAGCTCAAAATAACTTGGGACCTGCAAGCTGACAAATGCTCTGGCTCCGGTGGTGACAGGTTGTCCAGCTTCTTACAGCCATCTTCACTGAAACTGAAGTTAACTCCACACTCTCTATGGACCGCGACGCTCTATTTCCAAGGACTTGAAGATTTTTACTTGTTTTTGGCCTTTTCTCCTGTGCGCTCATCTCCAAGTTCTCCTTTGGATAATTATCTTCGAAGTGGAGTGCCTGGGTTGAACATCCTCTGGGTCAACTAAAAAAAGAAAGGTAATATCCAAATTTAAGTTCACAAGTGTGGCTTGATAACAGGGCATTGACAGTGGGAAAGGGGATATTTCAGACAGCTAATTACTGTCACTGGGAGTGGAACCGAGGGTAACTTTCTAATTATGTATGCTGGGATACACAATTAAATAAAAAACAAAGAAGTCTACATGTAAAGCTTGGGAGGGGATGAAGTGGGGCTCACCAGAATCAGCCTGTTTTGAGTTCTAAGGAAAAAACACTTCAACAGAGTAAGTTGTGATGTGTTGGTGGATAACACTGGCATTTTCCACTCATTTATTTATTAAAGTAATGCTGCTTATATAGAAAATAAGTATGTAATGCCGACTTCCTTTTTGAAGGAAATCAAATCTAAAATAACTCCACAGTTAAAGACTTTCATTTAAATTTTTTTATCATGTAAAAGGATATGCTTGCTATATTTAGTGTTGGGAGATCTGCTCCCTGGATTAATGTACACAACAGCTGCAGAAAGTCTTGCTCAAGGGACATTGCTCTTTCTTTCTCCTTTCTCTCTCTCTCTCTCTCTCTCTCTCTCGCTCTCTCTTTAACTACATCAAAGACACTTGACAGTCAGTGACAAATGTTTGGCCTGGTATATTGCACTATTAGCAGTAATTAGATGCACAACTTGAAAAATATTGTAAAAACTGTATAAGCAAAGGAAGAGGAAAGGTGGATCTCTCTGTATTTCTAGTCACAAAGAGTAGACATTACAGAATGTTGTTAAGAAATCGTATCAACTTTTCAACAGAGTTTTACATATTCATTAAAGATACAAGTATCATTCAGCTTAAAAGGAAAAAAATAACTATCTTTTTTTCCTTCTCAAAACCTTGCGATATTTCAAGTACTTTAGTAACAAGTAAATTCTGAACGCCCTAAATTAAAATGTTGGCCTAACTTTATGGTCTCTCTTTAATAATAACACTTAAGTTCACATAAAATCCATGTCATTTTTGAGGAAACCATAAGTATTTCCGTTTATAGCTATTATGAACATATTTTTAAAACAAAAATTAATATAATCTGACACATTGTTTCACAACAAACCAAATATTTAAAATTGAAGCCAGCACAGGAAATCTAAAATATATGAATGTTATATTTACAAAAGTGTTGAAAGACCAAATTACAGGCAGCACAGAATCTTATAATAACGGACCATGAAACAACCATTGGAAACTATCCACATTTTTAAAAGATTGTCACTATCCCTGCTTAGAATAGGTAAGTAATGCTGTTGAAACTCATAATAATAACATAAAAACTTTAGTCGTCTATCTATCTATAGTTTATGATAGAGACTCTCTATACAAATATGTATTACAATGCGCTAGCAAAGGCACATCTGCAGTATAACAGACTCACTGCAATTTATGGACACAAACAACTTGAGTTTTTATCCAAGCTGGTTTTGGAATTCACAGAAATAATTTCTACCAATTAGCTTTGGAAGAATATACAGCAGCAGATAAATCCATCTATTTTGGAAGGATTTTTAATGGACTAATGTTAGTATGTGAACAGGTGACAGACCGGTCAAGTTGCTCAATAGCTAATTCCTATATGTAAAAGAAACAATAGATTCTGTTTACTAACTTGAAAACATAAAACAATAGTACTGTTAGCCTCTGAGCCACGAATTTCCTTCCTTTGAGATTTGACAAATGCATTGTCAGTCTTATGTGTTATTGTCAATGTAACAAGATAGAAAATGAAAGGGTTTTCTTCACAGCCTTTCCCTTTTCCCTTTCCTAGGAGAAGAAAAACTAGTGAAGCACTACACACATAGTTTCATATGTTGAGTCAACAAAGTCTTTAAACAGCATTACATATTTGCTTACAGGAAACAACCCAGTATTAACAGAATGCTCTGTATAGAGAGTTAGAAGTATGAGACTTTGAGTACAATCCCTACTACTGGGAGGAAGGCAGGCAGGCAGGCAGGCAGGCAGGCAAAGAAAGAAAGAAATTTAAAAACATATTTGGAGCAGACATATATATTTCTGGGGGAAACCAAAATTGGAGTGACTATTTGCCTGCAGTCACTAGAGAGTTCTTGAGTTCACGGATAACCAGTCACCTTGACAATCTGTGACCAGGCTTCCTGTACATAGATAGATCTCTCTCCATTGCAGTCACAATGCAATCCCCACTCAGGGAGGGAGACAGGACCCCCTTCTCTTGAACTAGAACTAGAACTAGGTCTTGACATCCCAAGCTTACTTGAGGTGCATGCTCTTCTCTCATTCTAACTAACGTATGATGTCAATTTAATTAGGAAAGTTGCCTTGAAAAAAAAAACACAAACGATCATCACCTAAGATTAAAAAAAGAACGAAATGTTTTTTTTCCTGTTTTTCTTATTTTAGAATGAAATAAAAATTGTTAATGAGGATTAATGAAGGGTTTTTATTTGTATTTCCTATGTAACAACTCAGTTCTTCATGAATGGCAAGATGTTGAGAGAGAAAAAACTCAACTTCTACCACTTTTTTTCTATTTTTTAACATTTTTATCATTATTATCTTTAAGTACTTGTACAAAGAAGTTCTCATTCTGCAAAACAGAATATGAATACAAGGTATCTGACAACATTGACCCATCGCTCCTAACCCATCCCTTCTCTCACTTTTCTTTTTTTTTAATTGAGATTAGGTGATTACATAAGTTTCACATATTTCATAGTATTATGGAATAGTGATATTTAAAATCACAAACACATTTTACCCTTCGCAAGGCAAATTGTCATTCTCATGGTCTATAAAGTTTGTGAATTCTGTGCGCTTTGACAATACAAATTATTTCTTCCACATCGGGTGATGTTCATATTTCCTTCCTTTTGCTTAGTGTAGGCTGTTCCTTCTTTCCCTCTCATTCCTCCCTTCCCATCGCTGTCTTTGGGTTGCTTAGATCTTTTCCTTCTATGTCCAGTGCAGCCCATGGGCTCCTTTGTTGTATATTGTTCCTTTTCCCACTTATTCTGTGTCCTGGCTTCCCTCCGTTGTGTGCATATATCTACCATATATATGGTCAAGAACAAGGAGTCATTTAGTAACAATACAACAAAATGAGTGGCTATCCTTTGTTTCTTGACTAATGCCAAATCCACCCCCTTTGCATTGTGATTCTAGGGATCAAAACTAAGACTTCGTGCATGTAGGACAAGTGTTTACACACTGAGCTATACCACTAGTCCCCATTCCTTTTAGATCATAGATGTCTTCCATTAACCTTTCTATGATACATAACATTTGTTTTTATACTATTTCTTTGCTGCTTTTCAGATTCAGTATTATAAGAGCTCTGGCTCTAACATTCTTTACACTATGCGATGTGTTTATTCTCTGCTATATATAAAAACACACATGTTGTGTTTCATAACAACCTATCTCCTTTTCTCCCACCAAAATAAAATATTCTGTACCTTTTTACCATACCAATTGGATTAAAATAAGGAAGGAAGGGATTATTCACTTTCAGCCTATTTTCTAAAAATCTTTTCATTTCTGTAGCCTCTGCCTTTTAGAGAAGGTCTCTGCTAAACAGAGGACCTCAAATTCCCTATGTCATCTTGGCTCTGCCTCTTTATTTCAAACATACCCTTCTTTTCTCTTTTTGTTTTGTTTTATTTCACTGTGCTGTTACTGGGACCTGAACTCAGGGCCTGATTGCTGTCCCTTAGCTTATTCACTCAGTGTTCTACCATTTGAGCCACAGCTTCACTTGCTTGTTTTATTTTTTTTTTATTTGTCTGTTTTAAGATTGGGGGAGGGTCTCACTATGGAACCCAGACTAGCCTTGAACTCTTGATCTTCTTGCCTCAGCTTCCTGAATGCTGGGATCTCTTGTGTGTACCAGCACACCTGGTCTTCTAATATTCTTCTAATGCAAATGTTTACACATGTCTTTTTATTTGTAATTTAATTTAATTTTTGTGCTGGTCTTGGGCTTGAATTCAGGGCCTGGGTGCTGTCCCATAAATTAAAAAAATATTGTTATTAGAAAAGTGATATACAAAGGGATTACAGTTACATATGTTAGGTAAAGAGTACATTTCATTGTGGACAGTGACACCCCTTCCCTTGTTTTCTTCCAGTTTTTCCCTCATTTCCCTACCAACAAATTGTATAGTTCATTTTCAACAAAGTGTCTAGTGAGTACCACTGCTGCATTAGTTGACCCTTTGTCCCTTTATTTCTGTGCCCCCTCTGACCCTCCTAAAGATAGATAAACAACCAAGATGAAAAGAAAAAAAAACAGCAACAATGAAAAATAACCTGCTTTCCATTTCCCGGAGTTCTGTTTTCTTTTTTTGAATTGTCTTTAAGTAGTTGTACAAAGGAGTTTCCACTCAGCAAAGTTGTTTACTGTTTTGTTTACTCTTTCAAACTAAAAGATATTTGAGGGGCTGGGAAGGTGGCTTAGTGGTAGAGTGCTTGCCTTACATGCATGAGGCCCTAGGTTCAATTTCTTAGCACCACATAAGCAGAAAAAAGCCAGAAGTGGCACTGTGGCTTAAGTGGTAGAGTGTTTGCCTTGAGCTGAAGCTGAGGGACAGCGCCCAGTCCCAGAGTTCAGGCCCCATGACCAACAAAATTAATTAATTAATTAATTAAATAAAATAAAAGATATTTGAGAGAATGGCTCCTCTACTATTTTTGTATTGCTACTGGAATTTCCATATACCCCAAGGTCTGACTCTAACATAGTATGAAATCACTTATGCCATTCATACCACAAGCAGAAGTAAAAACTACAATAGAGGTGATCACTTTCACTGGAAGTGATGGACACTGTAATTTAGTGTATAAAGTGCATCCTCTCCTACCTGCAACGGAATTTTTCCCAACTCCCCAGAACTGGCTTCTACATACTGGGAACTGGTTGTGGGACCAGCAAGAGTTTGTCCAAAAGAACTGACCTAGGCCGGGCACAGTGGCACACGCCTATTTGATCCATACCTCCGGCCCATTTTTTTTTTTTTGCCGGTCATGGGGCCTGAACTCAGGACCTGGGCGCTGTCCCTCAGCTCTTCAGCTCAAGGCTAGCTCTACCACTGGAGCCACAGCGCCACTTCCGGCTTTTTCTGTTTATGTGGTGCTGAGGAATCGAACCCAGGGCCTCATGCTTGCAAGGCATGCACTCTACCGCTGAGCTACCTTCCCAGCCTGTCCAGCCCATTTTTTTATTTGTCAGTCATGGGGCTTGAACTCTGGGCCTGGGCACTGCCCCTCAGCTCTTTAACTCAAGGCTAGTGCTCTACTACTTGAATCACAATGCCACTTCCAGTTTTCTGGTGGTTGATTGAAGAGTATCACAAACTCTCCTGCCTGGATTTGGGCAGGCTTTAAACCGCTATCCTCAGATCTCAGCCCCCTAAGTAGCTAGGATTACAGGTGTGAGCCACTGGCACCTGGCTCCAGCCCATTTTTTATTGGGTCATTTTCAAGGTAGGATTTGGCTTGATGCCTGGCTAGTCTGGGCTGCCATGCTTCTACTTGTGCTTCCCTGTGTCTCTGGAGGAAGTATATCGTTGTGCCTAGCAAATGGTTAAGATGAATGTCTTTAACTTCTTTCTGCTCAGGTTGTCCCCTGGTGATCCTTTATCTCTGTCTCCCAGGTAGCTAGATTCACAAGCCCTGAGAGACACCATATCTGGCTTAGTACTCTTACCTTATTTATTTAGTCAGTCCTGGGGCTTGAGTTTGGCCTGGGCACTGCCCCTGAGCCTCTTAGTACTCGAGGCTAGCCCTCTAACACTTGAGCCATAGTGCTACTTCTGGCTTTTTCTGATAGTTTATTGGAGATAAGAGCCTCATGGACTTTCTTGCCCAGGCTGGCTTTGAAACAGGATCTTCAGATCTCAACCTCTTGAGTAGCTAGGATTATAGGCATAAGCCACCAGTGCCCAGCTTACTTTTTTTTTTTTTTAGTGTTTTTCACAGGACTGGGAATGTGGCTTAATGGTAGAATGCTTGCCTAGCATGTATGAAGCCCTGGGTTCTATTCCTCAGTACCACATAAATAGAAAAAGAAAGTAGCACTGTGGCTTAAGTGGTAGAGTGCTATCCTGGAGCAAAAGACCCTCAGGGACAGTACCCAGGCCCTTAGTTCAAGTCCCAGGACTGACAGAAAGAAATGTATTTTCACTACAAACTTCAGGAGTAAGCAGAGTAATTCTGTTCAGCCCCAGCTAAAGGTAGGTTATTTAAACATGCTTATTTTTTCCTATTCTGGTTGTCTCTCTTCACAAATAGTTATTAAACATTAAGCTATTTTTTGTGTCAACCTAAGAAACTAGATTTGGGTTTTATAGTCCTTTTCAGTTGATGTTGCTTTTTGTATATAATGGATGTGTTTTGGCACTGTAATTATATATAGCAGCAATGTTTAAAGACATATATAAAAGATGTTTCTTTTTTATTGCTTTATTAAGGTTTAATTGACAAATATTTTACACATTATATTGGCTACAATATAATGTTTTGGTATATGCATACCATGTGAATTTATTAAAGCAAGCTAATTAAAATATCATCACCTCACATACTTTTTTTGTGTGTGATGAGAACACACTTAAGACCTACTCTCTTCATGTTTGTGCCAGTAGTGGGGCTTGAATTCATGCTCTTGCTTAGCTTTTTCTGCTCAAGGCTGGTATTCTACCACTTGAGCCACATTTTCACATCCAGCTTTTTGCTAGTTAACTAAAGATAAAAAAAATCTCCCAGATTTGTCTTCTCTGGCTGGCTTTAAACCTCGATCCTCAGATCTCAGCCTCGAATAGCAGAAATTGCAGTAAGCCATCAGCACTGTGGTTAAGAAAGTCTTAATGAATGATGACACATTTCATTTCCAACCTAGTATCATTTCAGCAACACCAGATTTCTTTTCAAGGGCAATTACTTAATCTCATTTTGAAAGTGGCATAACATCTACATTTCAATTTTGTAAGGACAGAGAGAACAAGGGCAGTTGTCAGTCTGAGCACTCCAGATAAACTGTCCAAGAGCATTCACGGTTTTCTTTTCTGAAACCATCCGCTGTTTCATCCTACTAATGTTCCACCCATCACCCAGTTGCTCAGGTCATAAATGTGAGAGTCACCATTGATTCTGCTCTTTTTCCTGTAGCTCACTTTCAAACTATCAACAAATCATTTGGCTCTATTTCCAAACGATCTCTCCAATCTGATCCTTTCTTACCATTTCCTGATGCTACCATGCCCTGGTCTACACTACCACCATCTCTTTGTTGTAAGGCCTCTTAGCTGGTCTGCTCACTTCAACCCTTACCCTTTTCAACCAAATTCTTTGCATTGCAGCTGTGCTTGAACATTTTTAAAACCATTTCATCAGGCAGTGAGCCTTTACTCTGGACTCTCATTCAAGCAATTTAGTTTTCTTTCCTGAATTGCCTACGCGATGGATCTCTTCTTAAAAAAAAAAAGCCTCTTTTCACTAAACACTTTTCACTAAACAACCAAAAAATAACAACAAAAATAAGTTGTTTCTCAAAAACCTTGGTATGAGTTTGTATTTTATAAGTGTAAGGAAATGTGGAATCCTTTCCAGGGTTAGCAAGGCCTGACATGACCTGAGCCTGCACACTTCTAACCTCACCAACTTCCACTTCTCATTTGACTCACTCACCTGGCACAATGGATTTGACTTGAACACACCAAACACTCATCTTTCTAGGCCTTGACAGATCTTCCTTATGAATTCCTTGGTTGGTCACATGGTAATTCTCCATATAAGAAGTATTATTTGACCTCCTAACCAAAACAAAAAGTTTTCTCCCCCCGCCCGTCATTCTGTCTTATGTTGCTCTAATTTTTCTTCATAACATAAGCTTCTTCCTTAGAATGTTACTTCTTTAAGATATCATTTTCCTCACTACTCAGTCTAGGGCCTTGATTGCTGCTTGGTACACATAAGATGGCTATTAATATTTACGGAGAGAAGGTTAGAAGGTAGCTCAGTGGTAGAATACTTACCCTAGCATGTGAAAGATCCTAGGTTTGAACCTTAGTGCTGGAAAAAAAATAATAACTGTTAGAAGAACCAATAAATACAATCTAAACCATCAGGGGCTGGTTCAAGAGGTAGAGTGCCTGCAGAGAAAAATCAAGACCCTGAATATAGATATGTTTAACTAACTACAAATCTAGGGTTCCGTTTCTCTTCAAAGTTTTTCCTTAAAAAGAAATTATTTCATCAGTACTATTATTTCTTAACTATAAAATGGAGACCACAAGCCAAGTGCCCGTGGCTCACACATATACTCCTAGCTACTCAGGAGGCTGAGATTTGAGGATCGCAGTTCAAAGCCAGCCCAGGCAGGAAAGGCCTTATCTCCAAGACTCTTAGCTCCAAGAAACCACCAAAAAGCCTGAAGTGGCTCTGTGGCTCAAGTGGTAGAGTACTAGCCTTGAGCTGAAGATCTGAGGGACAGTACTCAGGCCCAGAGTTCAAGCCCCACGACTGACAAAAAAAAAAAAAAAAGGAGACCATATATAGCTGAAGTTGTCATATAATAAGAATAGCTGTAACTACCATTTACTGAATGCTTACTGAATGCCAAGCACATTTAATCAGTATGAACCTATGAGATGGCTACTGTCATTATCACTGTTTTATAGATGAGGAAACTGAAGCTTATAGAGCTCAGACTTCCTCAAGTTTATACAGGTAGGAAGCGTCAAAACTAGGATTTAAGCCAGTTGTATCTACCATCAAAGTGTAAGGTCTTAAAACACTAAAATATGAAAGAAACACTATATTTTGAGTGTTTGGAAATTTTGTTATAATAATTTCTCATAACCATAAACCTAAGAAGAAGCACACATTGACACAATTGGCTTTTCTAGACACAGAAAGCAGTGACTTCTTATATAAATATTATTTTATTCATTTCTACCATACATATAAACCTTGAAGAGCTTTGCCTTCATGATATATTCCCCTGAAAAATAGATATTACCTGTGTTTTACAAATGAGGAAACTAAAACTCAAAGAAACTAAGTAAATCTCTCATACAGCTGCTCAGAGATGAAGCCAGACTTTGAAATCAGATATTTCTAGTGCCAAGGCCAATGTTCATGATGTCAAGAGATGACCCAATCATGAAACAATTTGAGAGAAAGTCACATCACAATGTCCAATGAATACAAAGAAACCTGTTCTGACTTAGAAAGCAATTTAATTTTTATCCTTACACCCAAGTATATCTAGAAGCTTCAAGTAAGCTGAAGAAATGGTTGCCACAGTTGCTGGTTGTAATCAGTGTATCAATTACACTTTCAAATTGGAAGCATTTTGACCTTTACTTCATATATTTCTTTTCCACCTAGTTGATACACAAATAAGGAAATATTTCAATTGAGATATCAATTCACTTTTATATACGTTTTTGCATACTATTCATCATTCTACAAAATTTTAAATAGCCATAATGTTCTAGTTAATGAGCATATAATAATTGAAGTCATGGTTTTTTTTTACTATTAGACATAGTTACAGTTTTTTCTTATACTATTATCCATACCATAATGAATATCTCTGCAAACAAGTATTTGTCTTTATCCAATTTCTTTGCCTTCTCAACACTTTTTTTCTCCCTAGTACTGGGATTTGAACTCAGGGCTTTGCCCTTGCTAGTTAAGCACTCTATCATTTGAGCATGCCCTATTCCTTTTTTGACATTGGTTGTTTTTTTTTTTTTGGATAAGGTTTGTTTTTTCCCAGGAAGTTCTCTACTTCCTGAGTAGCTGGGATTACAGACATGAGCCACCATGACCAATCCTTTAATTAATCTTTTAAAAACAAAACACTATAGACTTTATCCAAATAAATGGCTCCATTGGGAACAGTTTCAAGCACTGGCAAGCATGTGGAAAAAAATACTTTGTTGTAAGTGATCCTTGCAGTCAGCTCTAATTGCCCTCTCAAGGTGACTGCCTACTTTGCCAAGTGGAGGTTAGTTTGGGATAGGACCATCGACATTTGGGAATTAAGGAAGCCCTTAAGAAGCCTTACATGTGATGCAAGTGATGCTTTCATGTCAGGAAAAAAAAGGTGAATGGACTAACACAGGTTTTGCCATAGCATCATTAATGCTACAAAGGACTTTCATTATATTTCCATATGCCACAGAATCTTAAAGCCAGAGGGTTTTAGATTTCTTTCCTCTCCATCTCTCCAGCACAAGGCCCAACTGGTACTAACAAACAATGCCAGACAGCCTTCATTCCCTTATGGTCTCTGATTGAAGGGGTGGAGTGTGAAGCAAGTCAAGGTCAATGGGAAGAATACTGTAATCACCTAGCTGCATCTATTTGGAGAGGGAGAATTAACAGCTATGACTCACAAGTTTGCCATCCTTCTAGTAAATGTTTGAATGAATACATGGGCATGATATTAATAGTATAAATTCGCCTTGCTTCTTTTATTAAGAATTTAAAACTATTCACTTTTGAATAGGCAATACACTCGTGTACTAAAATTCAAAACTCAGGAAAGGCAATTCAAATCAGTGGCGATAACAGTCCCGAGGATTTTTCTGCCTAGGCTGACTTTGAACCGTGATCCCTCGATCTCAGTCTCCTGGATAGCTAGGATTATAAATGTGAACCACCAGTTTCTTGACCCCCCCCCCTTTTTTTTTGAGAAAAGATCTTGCTATGTAGCCCAGGCTGCCCTTCTACTCACGATCCTCCTATTTTGTTACAGCATGCAAGACGACAGCCTAGAAGCTTCTACATCCATATCTCAACTTCTAAGAGAAAGCTACCTGGCTGAAACTAGACATCGGGGAAACAACGAGAGGAGTCGAGCAGAGCCTTCCTCCAACCCTTTCCATTTTGGTAGTCCTTCGGGGGCTGCTGAAGGAGGAGGAAGCCAAGATGACCTTCCAGATCTTTCCGCTTTTCTGAGCCAGGAAGAATTAGATGAAAGCGTCAATCTGGCCAGACTGGCCATCAATCACGACCCTTTGGAGAAAGCCGATGAAGCTCAGGCTAGAAAGCGCCTATCTTCCGAGCAGCTGAGACACCCCCCGAAGTCTAACTTTGAGCCCAACTTCTGCCAGGAGAAGGCTCAGAGGCCGAGCAGTCCGAGAGAGAGTCCCCAGGAGACAAAGCGGCCGCCGTACAGCTCCGAAACCCAGTCGAAGAAAGTATTCCTGAATAAGGCGGCCGATTTCATCGAGGAGCTTTCCTCCCTCTTCAAGGCACACAGCTCCAAACGGATCAGACCTCGGGCCTGCAAGAACCACAAGAGCAAACTGGAATCTCCAGGCAAAGCGCCCCCCACGGAAGGCGGCCCCAGCCTCTCCGAGCTGTCGGAGAGAAGAGAGCGAGCATCCGCCCCCATCCCCATCCCCACCGACGCCAGGGACAACGAAGTCAACCACGCTCTGGAGCAGCAGGAAGCCAAGAGGCGCGAGGCCCAGCAGGCCGCGCAGCAGCAGGCCGCGGGGGGCGACGCCAGCCCGGGGTCTTCGCCTTCTTCGCTGTACTACGAGGAGCCCCTGGGGCAGCCTCCCCGCTTCACGCAGAAGTTACGGAGCAGAGAAGTCCCCGAAGGAACCCGAGTCCAGTTGGATTGCATAGTGGTAGGAATTCCTCCACCTCAAGTAAGGTAAAATGCATAAACGAAGGAAAATGTCCCCCTGCGTCATGTTTGGCAAACTGCGTCCCATTCGCCTCTCCTAAGTATGACCTTTGAAGTAGGTTGTTTTCACAACCCCGTGCCCCCTTCCAGAAAAGCAGCCAGTGTCCAGAGCATCTCTGTTCACTGCAAACACAATAGATGAGCCAGGGGTGTAATTTTGATGTTTGCTAGGGCTCAGGGTGAAGGGAGGGAGGAAGGGGAGATGGCAGTACTGGGGGGCTTGAACTCACGGCCTCATACTTTGACTTGACTGTGTTTCACTGGTAGATTGGTGCTTTACCACTTGAGCTACGCCTCCACTTTTAGCATTTTGGTGATTAATTGGAGATAAAGAGTGTCTTGAATTTGTCTTTCTGAACTGGCCTCAGCAAGCTCCATCCTCAGATCAGCCTCCTGAGGAGCTAGACTTGCAGATGTGAGCCACTGGCTCTTGACTGTCTGATATTTTTTGAATCTTCAAGATCAAACAAACATAAAGACAGATATAGATGGACGAAGGCTGTAATTAAAGTCTGATTTTACACGTGTTTATTTTAAACTTATTATTAGCTCTCCCTGTTTCCCCAGTCTTTCCCCAATGTCCATGATAAGAAGAGGGGTATTTATCTTTTATATGTCTATCATAAGCAAGCTTCTTGTGAAGCAAATGAAGTATAAACTTCAGAGCTTCTGATTTGAATAAGTTGTGTGTGTGTGTGCATGTATGTATGTATAAACACACACATATATGTATACATTTATATTTAAATTTTATTTAAGCAGTATTAGAGTATTTAATTCTATGTCTTGTGCTTGCTAGACAGATATTTTTTTTTTACCTCCAGCTCTGTCCTATACTTGTAAGGATCTCTTTTATATTTATGATCCCACAAAACCTGAAACAATCTTAAGGTGATATTTGCTACCTCTAAGTTCTGTTGCAATAGTGTGTGAATAATGTGACTAGAATGTATCTCTCTCTCTTTTTTTTTTTCTTTTTAGTCTGTTGTGGGGCTTGAACTCTGGGCTTGGGCACTGTCCCTGAGCTCTTCAGCTCAAGGCGAGCACTTGAGCCACTGTCACTTGTGGTTTTCTGGCGGTTCATTGGAGATAAGAGTCTCATGGTCTTTCCTGCCTGGGCTGGTTTTGAACTGTGATCCTCAGATCTCAGCCACCTGAGTAGCTGGGATTACAGACATGAGCCACCAGTTCCCGGCAAAAAATATATTTCTTTTATAGAGAAGTACTGATGTTTATAGTCCTCTAAGAGGACTGTAATTGTGCTTCTGTAATCATCCAATTGCTATTAGAATATAACTTCATTACTGTTTAGTATGTTTTCTCTGTGTGTAAACAGGACCTTATTTTTATTTCTTACATATTTATTTTACAGAACAATAATAATATAAATGGTAGTATTTTTACTTATACATGCATGTCAATTCAAGGGATTCTAACTCAGAGAATATTCATATATTGAATATTTCTGGCAGTACTGGGTTTTGAACTTGGGGGCCTCCCACCTGCTAGGCAGATACCCTACCACTGAGCCATACCTCCAGCCCCTTTTTCATATTGAATTTTACTTTTTAACCCAATGAAAAGCATATCACATGTTATTTCTTCAACTGAATAGACCTTTACTATGTCAGATTATACAACTGACATTCTTGAAGGGAGAGAGCTCTGCTGGTTTTGCCTTTGGATCTTGAACAGCAAGCATGGCTTCTGGCCCATAACTACTCACTTGGGAATGTTGAATATAGTTCAATACTAGAGATGTTTTTCTGAACATGTAAAACACCAGAAATCATGAGAGGAACCTGTGGCATCCTCTCCTGAATGTGAAGCTGGCTCTCTGCTGCCTTTACTACAAGCCACCATTTGTCCTTGACGATGGTTCTCCTCCTTTATGAGAGGAAGAGGAAGAACTTTTGCAGTGTTAAAACAACAACAACAAAAACAGTTGGGCTGGGCACCGGTGGCTCATGCCTGTAATCCTAGCTACTCAGGAGACTGAAATCTGAGGATCATGGTTCAAAGCCAGCCCGGGAAGGAAAGCCCGTGAGACTTCTTATTTCCAGTAAACCACCAGAAAACCAGAAGTGGCGCTGTGGCTCAAGTGGTAGAGCGCTAGCCTTGAGCTGAAGAGCTGAGGGACAGCGCCCAGGCCTCAGAGTTCACCCTTAACAACAATAAAAAAAAGTTGGAACTAAAGAACATTGGGCAGTGCCTGGCCCTTCTACTCTAAATGTAACTGATGACCCTTGCTGCGACCCTGGTCAGTAATGCTTGTGAGATGTTTTTCCAAGAGCACTTTATGACATCTGGTCAATCTAAGTGAGCTGGTGAGCACTCACATTACAGCATGTGTGTGTGTGTGTGTGTGTGTGTGTGTGTGTAACTAATTTATCCTTGCCCAACATACTAGTTTTTGGAAATAGACAAGTTTTGGCTTTTTTTGTTTTTGTTTTGTTTTGTTTTACCAGTCCTGGGAACTGAACTCAGGGTCTGGGTGCTGTCCCTGAGCTTCTTTTTGCTCAAGGCTAGCACTCTACCACTTTGAGCCACAGCACCACTTCTGGTTTCTGTGTATGTGGTACTGAGAAATTGAACCCAGGACCTCCTGTATGCTAGACAAGCACTCTACCACTAAGTCACATTCCCAGCCCTAGGCTAGTTTTTTATCCTTCCCATTTTTCAACCATGACAATCTTGAATATAAGAATGAATTCAGTGCACCACTGAACAACATCACCTAGGGCACTATAAAGTACTCATCCCCCACCCCAAACAAGGTAATTGGATAGCCACTCAAAAGTTACCTTATCAACCAAGTAAAACTTTACAAACTTTATACTCTGGCTCAAGTGGTAGAGTACCAGTCTTAAACGAAAAAGCCAAGTGAAAGTGTGAGACCCTGAGTTCAAGTCCTAGAAGAAGGAAGATGAGGAGGGAAATGAAGAGAAAGAGAAAGAAAAAGAGACAGAGTATGGTGGGGAGAAAGCTGCTTAAATCTGATTTAAATCAGGAGTGAGTTAGTTGGCCTAAGAGGTAGGAAGGGGTTGAAACTAAAGAACATGGGGCTCATGCCTGCCCTTCTATAGACACACAACAAAATAAAAATACAAATCTATAAATTTAAAAGTAAAAGAAAGAAAAAATTTAAGTGAAATATATGTAGCTCCCATGTAACAATATTAATTTTATGTAGGAGGATTTTTTGTTGTTGTTTTTTGTTTTTGGTCGGTCATGGGGCTTGAACTCTGGGCCTGGGCACTATCTCTCAGCTCTTCAGCTAAGGCAAGCACTCTACCACTTGAGTCACAGCACCACTTCCAGTTTTCTGAGTGGTTTATTGGAGATTAGAGTCTCATGGCCTTTCCAGCCTTGGCTGGCTTTGAGTTGCAATCCTCAGATCTCAGCCTCCTGAGTAGCTAGGATTCAAGGATTTGAGCCACCATGCCTGGTCCATCCTGAATTCTTATAGCATATACCATCAGGCTGGGAGAACCAGAAGAGTCAAAAAAGGCTTTAGGGTTTCTATGGAGATTTTAGCTGACAATGGAAAACTAAAAGGGATTAAGATAGAATTTAACTTATTTATTCATTCAAAGAATACTATTAAGTTATTAAAATCCTTCACCAAGACTACAAAACAATTGTAAGCTATTGAAGTAACTGTGTTTTGAAACTAAGACTTAAACCACTCTGAGAAGGGAGCTCTCGATCCAGTACAGAATACTGAGACCTGTAATCATATCACTGCAGTATGGTATAATAAGAACCATATATAAGATACATTGGTGACTCAGATAAAAGTGTGAATTACTTTGTCTGGAGTTCAGAATAAACGGAGCACTAACACAAGAATTGGAGGAAACTGGAAAACAAGTGGAAAGGCCCTGTGGCTAGTATTTTCAGAGAATCATAAGTCTATGTCAATAACATGA
This sequence comes from Dipodomys ordii, assembly GCF_000151885.1. Taxonomy (NCBI): domain Eukaryota; kingdom Metazoa; phylum Chordata; class Mammalia; order Rodentia; family Heteromyidae; genus Dipodomys; species Dipodomys ordii. Next base: position 14,116,176 of record NW_012267250.1, read on the forward strand.
ATGGGTAAAGAAAGATTGAGAGGGGCTGGGAAGGTGGCTCAGTGGTAGAGCACTTGCCTTGCATGCATGAGGCCCTGGGTTCGATTCCTCAGCACCACATAAGCAAAAAGAAAAAAG
>NW_012267250.1:14117502-14123082 GCF_000151885.1 Dipodomys ordii
GTAGAGTGCATGCCTTGCAAGCATGAGGTCCTGGGTTCAATTCCTCAGCACCACATAAACAGAAAAAGCCGGAAGCAGCGCTGTGGCTCCAGTGGTAGAGTGCTAGCCTTGAGCTGAAGAGCTGAAGGACAGCGCCCAGGCCCAGAGTTCAGGCCCCATGACCGGCAACAAAACAAAACAAAACAAAGATTAACACTATTGAGACTGAAGGCATGGGAGAAGCCTAGAGCTTCTTTGCCATCACTGAAAATCTTGAGCCATCTCCACAACCCAGGATCACAAAGATCCTAGAATCCAAAGATCCCTAGATCCAGAGAATCCTAAAAAAAAAAAAAAAAAAGTTAAGCAAGGCACCAATGCTCATGCTACTCAAGAGCCAGTCTAAATAGGGAAAAAAGACATGAGACTCTTATTTCCAATTAATCAGAAAAAAAAAGCCAGAATTGACATGTCTGTTGACATGTATAGTCCAAGTGGCAGATCACTAACTTTGAGCAAAAAAGCTAAGGGACAGTTCCACGCGCCACACACACACACACACACACACACACACACACACACACACACACAGCATTAAAATAAAACAGATCATTTCAGTTTGCCAAATAGGAACACCACATCTAATAAGGAAATTAAATTTTTTTAACTATTTGTAGCAAGAAAATATAGGCATGGTGATTATCTATTTGTGCTTGTGTGTAGTCAGTATTTTACCCCTGTTTTAGAGCCCTAGTTTAGCAAGTTGAAAATTATTTTTGCTAATATATTATCGATTTTCAAGTCCATTTCAAAGGAATTATTTCCTAAGTAGAAGTGGGATCCTGGGGGCTGGGAAAGTGGCTCAGTGGTAGAGCGCTTGCCTTGCAAGCCTGAGGCCCTGGGTTTGATTCCTCAGCACCATATAAGCAAAAATAAAAAAAGCCGGAAGTGGTGCTGTTGCTCAAGTGGTAGAGTGCTAGCCTTGAGCTGAAGAGCTGAGGGACAGCGCCCAGGCCCAGAGTTCAGGCCCCACAACCGGACCCCCCCAAAATAAAGAAGTGGGATCCTGAAGCTAGAGTTTTGGAAAGCTTGTCAAGCTTGAATGTCATCTTGGCAAAGGAAATGAGTTCGTGTGTGACGCACAGAGGAAAGAGGCTGCAGGAATTCTGAGCAAATGGCCATGATCCCTTTTTGTATCCTGATTTCACATTCTTTTCCAGGAATGTACAGCTGGGCCATGGTGTGTGTGCTTGTACACAGCCTTCTGAGACAGTACAAACAACCCTTTATACAGACAACAGTGCCTACCAAGGCTGTTAAGTTCGGTTGCTACCACTTCTGGATATTTGCCTACAAAAAGTATGCCAAGGAAATGAAAAGAAAACAAAACAGTTATACACACACAAGAAAGGAATATCTTCAGTGACATTGGGGGAATTTCATATGGAATATTTAAGGGCTTTTCTTTTTACCCTTTGAGAAAAATCTAGTTTCATGCATTCATCCAACCAGGATTTGGTACATCTTCTTACGCTCTACACTGTGGTAGGCACTAAGGGTTAAGTAGCAAAAAAGGCAGAAAAAATTTTGCCTTCAGGGAGTTTAGAGTCTAGTAGAGGATATGGATAATAAACACAATTCCATAACTTATTACATACTATTGTGAAGGCTGAGAATGTGGCTTAGTGGTAGAGTGCTTGCAAACATAAAGCTCTGGGTTTGATTCCTTAGTACCATATACACAGAAAAAGCAGGAAGTGGTGCTGTGGATCAAGTGGTGGGGTGTTAGCCTTGAGCAAAAGAAGCTCAAGGACAGTTCCCAGGCCCTGAGTTCAAGCCCCAGAACTGGCAAATAAAAATAAATTTAAAAATGGTGATAAAAATGTTGACAGTACTCTCCTACTTTGATCGTTCTATGCTGTCTTTGTGTATATGTGCGTGTGTGCATGTGTGTATGCATGTGTGTGTGTGTGATGGTTTGAACGCTGGGCCTCATATCTTCACTCAGCTTTTTTGCTCACAGCTGACACCACCACTTGAGCCATGCTTCTAGTTCTGCTTTTTACTAGATCATTGGAGATGGAGTCTTCCTCACTTTTTGTTCTGGACTGGCTTCAAACCACAATCCTAACTCTGCCTCCTGAGTAGCTAGGTTTGCAAGGGTGGGCCTGGCCAGTTCCTGCTTTCTTTTTGATAATTAAATGTTCTTAACTTGAATGTTAAGTTAATTAATTTTTCTTTTATATTTTTTCTTTTTGTAGTTTGTGTCTAGACTAAGAATTTCTTCTACCTCTAATGTCAAAAAGACATTCTTATGTATTGTATTCTAAGTTTTTTAATGAAAAGTTATTCTTTTCTTTAATTCTGCCTTCTATATTTACACATTTAATCCACTTTAAGCTGACTTTTGTATTAGTATAAAGCATAATGCTTTTTTTTTTTTTGTCCATCATGGGGCTTGAACTCTGGGGCCTGGGCACTGTCCTCAGTTCTTCAGCTCAAGGCTAGCACTCTACCACTTGAGCCACAGAGCCAATTCCAGTTTTCTGGTGGTTTATTGGAGATAAGAGTCTCACAGACTTTTCTGTCCAAGCTGGCTTTGAACCATGATCCTCAAATCTTAGCCTCCTGAGTAGCTAGGATTACAGGAGTGAGCCACTGAAGTCCAGCTGTCTATGCCATTTATTTTTTGTTTGTTGGTTGGTTTTAAAGATTGGACAATCCAGCCAAGCGTTGCTGACTCACACCTCTAATCCTATTAGGAGGCTGAGATCTAAGAATCACAGTTCAATCCCAGCCCAGGCAGAAAAGTCCATGATTCTCTTATTTCCAAATAACCAGCAAAAGGCCAGGAGTGGCAGAATGGCTCCAATGGTAGGGCACCAGTGTTGATAGAAAAGGGTAGGTGAGAGTAGTATGAGGTCCTGAGTTCAAGCTCCAGTACCAGCATGAAATAACCAGTAGACACATGGGCCTACCTTCTAAAAACCTAGTGAAAATGACAAGAAGGCATCTATAAATCTGAAATTTTTAGCAATTTCTCAACAGTTGAATTCCATGTGGACCGTTATATTGTGAGCCTTGACATGCCTATAGAATGAGAGGTCTTCTTTAAAATAAACAGTGCAATGTTGTGAACACACAGTTAAGTGTGGGACCTTAGAAAGGAGTCCTAGGAGACTAAAGGTCTATTTCTTTCATGGTTCATCTACCTCCAAACAAAAGATTCTGATTAAAGGAGGAAATTCAAAATCAAAGAAGATGTTGGAACTAGGAACTCTTCTGGGCATGCTCCAGACGTACAGTAAAGGACATAGTTGGTAGGAGGGGACCCCAGGCCACAGGGGTGATTGATTATTATAGGAGCCACATTCAGGGCCGAGGGCCGCCTGCTTCTCTTGCTCAGCCTAACAAGGATAGCCCTTCTCACGGAAGCCAGAGTAACAAATGTGTTCTGGGGAGGCAGGGCAGTGTCCCAGATACTAACAATAGCCAGGAGGACTAAGGAGCTACTGGTACACAGTGTACACCTACCTGAAATCCCGGTCTGCCTCGCTCTTCAGTAATCTCCAGAGACAATCTCCTGTAATCAGAGCCAACAGCCCTGAAAGAGCAAGGTTTTCAAACAGCTAAGAAAAACAAATACTCTGAAAGAGCCCTAGTGAGCAAATAAAGGCACTTATTCTGAACCACATAACCTAGCAAACAGGAGAAAAGGGAGAGAACAATAGAAGCCAGAGTAGGGACTTTGGAAGGGCTGGGGCAAGACTAAAGGTGGGATCTGAGCAATCATTCTTTTACCAAGTATTATTATATGGTGAGTCAGGATAACACATTCAAATTATGTTAGAAGTTGTTAATGTGCTAAAACAATGAGTCATAATATTTATCCAAGCCATAGTTTAGATGTAATACTAACCTAACAGCAGAGTGATGATATACAGAAAAAGAAAAAGTCCAGTTAAATCTGAAAAACGTGTCTCTTCAGTGCCTTTCCCTGGTAGCTAGCCAGGGTAGCAAAGCTGGCAAGCTAACTCCAGCATACCACAGGTGGGGTTCTTTGTCATTTGGCCCTGCCCTATGACTCATTTCTGCTGAGCCATGAATCACATGGGGCACCTCCTACTGTTCTGTAAGTGTCATGAGGATTTGGCATTCTGAAAACATGCAGCTAGCAAAGGCATTTCTGTGAGAGTCTGCCCTAACATGGACTCCCAGGGGAGATAGTTTTCCTCCTAACCTCAAAACTTTAGAGGCCAGGCACAGTGGCTCAGGACTGTCTCATCCTAGCTAATCAGTAGACTGAGATCTGAGGATCACAGTTCAAAGTCAACCCAAACCAAAAAGCTCATGAGACGCTTATCTCAACTCCCCGCTCTCCCACCACCCTGGGCAGGAAAGTTCATGGGACTCTTATCTCCAATGAACCACCAAAAGGCCAAACGTAGAACTATGGTTCGAATGGTAGAGCACTGTCCTTGAGCAAAAAAGCTGGTCAGTGCCTAGGTCCTGAATTCAAGCTCCAGGACTGACATACACAAAAAGTCTTCAGGGTAGCTGGGTAAATTTTATACCCTTTCAGACAAGTGTGTGGTTTCTGAGTACATTTTGGCATTACTCTAGTTCTTTGGGCTTAGCTGAAGCTATTCTGGTCTTTTGAGTATAGATTTAAAAAAAATGTTTCTGAGAGTTCCATTATCTCTTTCTGGCTCTCCAACTATCTACAGATGGCTCCACTCTCCTTTTGACAATGCTGAGAAATCTTACCTAAAATTTGAGATAATCCTATTGTGTTTGTAGGAGGAAAGGTGTATCTTTGTTTTGAAATAGCTATTTATATTTGTTGATCAAATAATTAGAAGTATCTCTTTTAAAAAGTCAAATATTGGGCTGGGAAGGTGGCTCAGTAGTAAAGCATTTGCCTTGCATACATAAGGCCCTGGGTTCAATTCCTCAGCACCACATAAATAGAAAAAGTTGGAAGTGGCACTGTGGCTCAAGTGGTAGGGCACTAGCCTTGAGCTGAAGAGCTGAGGGACAGTGCCCAGGCCCAGAGTTCAAGCCCCATAACCGACAAAAAAAAGTCATTTTCAGCTGGGCCCCAGTGGTTTGCATCTATAACCCTAGTTACTGAGGAGGCTGAGCTCTGAAGATTACAATTCACAGCCAGCCAGCCTGGGCAGAAAAGTCCATGAGATTCTCATCTCCAATTAATCACCAAAATCTAGAAGTAAAGGTATTGCTCAAGTGGTAGAATATCAGCCTTTAATGAATAAGCAAAGCTCCCAGGTCCTGATAATGGCACAAGAAAGAAAAAAAAAAAAGAAAAGAAAGAAGAAGGAAGGAAGGAAGGAAGGAGGGAGGGAGGGAGGGAGGAAGGAAGGAAGGAAAGAAAGAAAGAAAGAAAGAAAGAATTTCTTTCAACCCTCCTTTCCTGTCCATTTCCCTCTAGATTTTTGAATAACATGCCAGTGTTTCTCAAAACTTCTCAGGACCCTTTTACAATCTTAAAATTCATTGGGGCCCCAGGGCTGGGAAGGTGGCTCAGTGGTAGAGTGCTTGCCTTGCATGCCTGAGGCCCTGGGTTCGATTCCTCAGCAC
>NW_012267250.1:14132072-14134790 GCF_000151885.1 Dipodomys ordii
CAGAGTTCAAGCCCCACGACCGACAAAAAAAAAAAAAAATACCCATTGCCAAACTAGATTGCCAAAATGTCTCTTTCTTCTTTATTTCTTTGTTTCCTCCACCTCCCCTTCTCCTCCTTCTTCTTCTTCTCCTCCTGCTCCTTCTTCTTTTGTTAGTAAGGGGCTTGAAATCAGCCTGGGTGCCTTTCCTGTCTGGGCTGACTTTGAACTGTGATCCTCAGATCTCAGCCTCCTGAGCAGCTAGGATTACAGGTGTGAGCCATCGGTGCCTAGTTTCTTTATTTCTCTCTCCAATGATGTTCATAGACACATAGTGAATATTTTAATAAATATTTTATAAGCAGTTATCAAATAAATACATGTTTGTTTGTTTTTTTATCCTTGCCTTTTCCAAGTACAATAAATACCTCCAGATTTAGCTCTGTTACATCTTCTTGGACTTCACGGTCTTGAGAACTCAATCTGGATCAAGGCTCTGCTCACAGTGCTGAGATTGGATAGCTAGGTTTTCCTTATTTTATAGCAACAGGATTCCACACACTTCCCCTTCCCCCCACTTATGAGATGAAGTGTTACTTGTTAATATTAGGACAGGACGGAAGAGCACCCACCTACGCCTACAATGTTTGGAATCTGGTATAATCCCATCTTTTATTCAATCTGTATAGGTCAAGAGTGGGAGGATTTGTGAGCACCCAAGAATGCCTCCAAAGATTGCTCTGTTAGTTCAAGGACATCAGCAGGTGCTTTACATTCTGGAACACTTCAAAGTTGGCCCAGTTTACTTGAACTCTACCACTAACTAGCTGTGTGACCTTGAACAATTTCAACCTCTTAGATCTCTTTCCTCATTTGTCTAATTAAGTATTAATGCAGGGACTTACTAAGAGTTATTTCTAAGTTGAAGTTTATTTTTTTTTAGGTTTCAAATACTTAGAAACTAGTTTCACAAATGATTATCTAAAAAAATCTCATATTTTGTCTGACGCTGGTAGCTCATGCCTATAATCCTACTACTCAGGAAGCTGAGATCTGAGGATCAGGTTCAAAGCCAGCCTGGGCAAGAAAGCCTGTGAGACTCTTATCTCCAATAAATTGCCAAGAAAGCCAGAAGTGGAGCTGTAGCTCAAGTTGTAGAGCAACCTTGAGCAAAAGAAACTTCAGGACAGAGGCCCTGAGATCAAGCCCCAAGACCAGCAAAAAATAAAATAAAATAAAATAAAAATAAAAATAAATAAAATTAAGCCAAGTACTGGTGGCTCATGCCTGTAATCCTAGCTACTCAGGAGGCTGAGATCTGAGGATCGCGGTTCAAAACCAGCCTGGGCAGGAAAGTCCATGAGACTCTTTTTTTTTTATAAACCACTAGAAAGCCGGAAGTGGCGCTGTGGCTCAAGTGGTAGAGTGCTAGCCTTGAGCTGAAGAGCTGAGGGACAGCGCCCAGGCCCAGAGTTCAGGCCCCACGACCAGACCCCCAAAAAAAAAATTCATTGAGACTCCAAAGAAATTTTATATAAGTTATAGTTATGTATCATATTCTAAACTAAAACTAAGAAATGTTTATATTTTTACTGATTCATTTTAAAATATCAATCATAAACCTGTTACTACTATCACAACTGAATATTTACCAAAGCACAAAGTTTAATGAGAGTGTCATATTGTTTATTTTAATAGCCTCTTCTGATCATTGTGACTATTCTGATATGATATTTCACCAAAATTCAACCAGCAGCAGTTTCCTGAAGCTTAGTTACAATGGGAATCTAAACCTATATAATGAGCTTTTTTGTCCATTGCTACATGAAACCCACTGGACTCTATTGAAGTTGGAAAAAAATGAAAGTAGACCTTTCAAGATGTAACACATTTTATTTTATGATATCAAAATATCACACTATTAATATCACCATTGATTTCATTTGTTTTTTATTTTTATTTTATACTTTAAAATCAGTCATTTTAATATCAATTATCCATTGAAAAACTGTAGTAATTATTCCAAAATTATTTTCATAAGTTCACATGAAAAAGAGATCCAAATGGAGTTCCCTTTGCCCCCTCTATTTAATTTTTTTATTTATTATTTTGAACTTAGGGCCTGGGAGCTGTCCCTGAGTCTCTTTGTGCTCAAGGCTAATACTCTACCACTTGAGCCCACTTCTGGCTTTTTTTGAGTAGTTGATTGATGATAAGAGTCTCACAGACTTTCCTGCCTGGGCTGGCTTCAAACTGTGATCCTCAGATCAGCCTCTTGAGTAGCTAGGATTGCAAGCATGAGCCACCAGCATCCAGCTCATTTAAGTTTTTGAGTATTGATGGGGAAACGGAACAAGCTAGAAGATACAAGTTTTCTTGTTTTTCCTAGAAAGTTCAATTTTTTAATTTTTTAAATTAAAAATTATTATTATAAAGGTGGTATACAGAGGGGCTACAGTTACATAAATTGGGTAAAGAGTACATATCTTTTTAGACAATGTCACCCCTTAATTTTTCCTTTAAAAAAAAAAACTTTTGTGACAAACTAGGGCTTAAATTCAGGGCCTGGGTGATGTCCCATTTTCACTCAAGGCTAGAGCTCTACCACTACTGAGCTACTGCTCTACTCCAGGCTTTTGTTGTTTTTTTTTTTGTCGGTCGTGGGGCTTGAACTCTGGGCCTGGGCGCTGTCCCTCAGCTCTTCAGCTCAAGGCGAGCGCTCTACCACTTGAGCTACAG
>NW_012267250.1:14145665-14146997 GCF_000151885.1 Dipodomys ordii
TCCCTCAGCTCTTCAGCTCAAGGCTAGCACTCTACCACTTGAGCTACAGCACCACCTCCGGCTTTTTTCTTTTTGCTTATGTGGTGCTGAGGAATTGAATCCAGGGCCTCAGGCAGGCAAGGCAAGTGCTCTACCACTGAGCCACCTTCCCATCCTCAGGAAAGTCCATGAGACTCTTATCTCCAATTAACCACCAGAAGAAAAGAAGAAGTAGCACTGTGGCTCAAGTGGTAGAGTGCTAGTTTTGAACTGAAGAGCTCAGGGACAGCACCCAGGTCCAGAGTTCAAGCCCCTGACTGACAAAAAAAAAAAAAATCCCTTATCTTGTCTTTCTTTCCCCAGGAGTTTCTTCTTCTGACTCTGAAGGGGACCTTAACAAGGAAGAGATGAATCGGTAATCCTAATTTTCTATTTTATAGTCTTTACATCCTTAGATCCTAAGAAAACTCCTAATTAGTGACTACAACATGAAGGGGGTAGTTAGTTACAGGGTAAAATCCAAAAAGAAATGAAAAAATAAGGAAGGAGGGAGAGAGGGAAAGGAAAGACTTGGACAAGACTACTTCTTTTGCTTAGATCTTTCCTAGCAGATTAATTTGAATATTTACAATATTTTTTAATGTGCTGAGCTTTGTAGTGGATCAAGCCAGTAATCCTAGCTACTTGGGAGGTAGAGATGGGAAAATCGCAGTTGAAGGCCAGGCCAGGCATAACATTTTGAGGAACTACATCTCATTCAGTGATTGGGCAGAGTTGCATGCTCTTGTAATCCCCAGTGACATGGAAAAGCACAAAATGGCAGCCCACACATAAAGTAAGACCCTACCTTGAAAATACTAAGGCAAAAAGGCTGGAGATCTGGATCTGTGTCAAGTGGTAGAGTGCCTGTCTTGGAAGCCCACGACTCCATTTATATCCCTTATACCACAAAGAAAAGAATCGCCTATGAAATATTATCATACTTCTATCTACAGAGTAAAAAAGCAAATAACCTGCCTGGCACCAATGGCTCATGGCTGAAATTCTAGCTGTATAAGAGGGAAGTCTATGAGACATCTATCTCCAACTGACCACCAAAAGCCAGATGTGGAGCTGTGGCTCAGGTGGTAGAGTACCAGACTGGAGTGAAAGAGCTATGGGACAGATTCTGAGCACATATATATGATCACACACACACACCACACACACACACACACACACACACACACAAATCATCCAGTAGCTTTGTATAAAAATCATGGTTAGGGCTGGGAAGGTGGCTCAGTGGTAGAGTGCTTGCCTTGCATGCATGAGGCCCTGGGTTCAATTCCTCAGCACCACATAAGCAAAAAG
>NW_012267250.1:14147047-14148763 GCF_000151885.1 Dipodomys ordii
TCTCAGCCTCCTGAGTACCTAGGATAATAGGCTTGGGCACCTAGCTTGCTCAATTTTTTTCTATTGGCAACAGATACAATCTGTTATTTTTTTTTTTTACTGAAATAACATGGTTATTTCCTTTATTTTGGAAAAAGTGAGTATGGAGTATCCATGTTTGGGTAAGCATAGTTTGCCTATCATTCTTGCAAGTTGTAGTCTGGTTCCAGCATTGCAGCTCCTTGTCCAAGCCTCAGCCTAGCCCCTCATAAGTGCCACTCTATGTTCAGCAGAAATGCTTTACCCGCTTCTCATTTTCCCACCCAGGATAGGAAAGTGTATTAACTCAGGGTAAAGCTCCAATAAAATAACTGTTTTAATTGCTTTATTGGGACATTTCCTTGAACTTATGTGGGCTTGTGTATGGGGCGAGGGAGGCGGGGAGAAGGGAGGGGGCTGTGGATCTTTCACCACAGCAGTTTGTGACACGTGGCCAAAGCCCTAGCATTTCTTTACCCACAGTAGCTTGCACTAAAAGTGTGACTGTCAGCACAGTGAAAGGGCAAATAATCTCAGTTTTGTTTTCATAGAAAGTGAGCTACGCTGTAGTCCAGAGAGAACCACTGTAGCATGCTTAGATTGCTATTGTTCGCTATGCTCACATAAGCTATTTTGTATTCACTTCCTATTCTTTCAGCTGGTGGTTAAACTGGCACCTCACCGGCACCTCATTTTTCCTTTCTTCATTATCCCAGTGTAATCATAGCCTATTGCTGCTTTTAAAAAGTGGTTAGTGCTCTACAAAGTATTTAGTGTTTACTCTCTAAGTTATTGTGTATTATTCACTACCAAGCCTAGGAGGGTAAAATGATTATTTCCTTGTTTGCATGGTCAGCCCTCAGCATCCTCAGAGATTGGCTTCAGAGACTGTCTCCCTGGTATATGTCAAAATCTGAAGATGCTCAGATCCCTTCTATATGATGATTCACAACAGTGGCTAGCTACTCAAGAGGCTGAGATATTAAGATCATAGTTCATAGTCAGCCAGGGCAGACAATTAAGGAGCAAAAAAGCCAGAGGTAGAGCTAGGGCTCAAGTAGTAGAACATTAACCTTGAGCAAAAAAAGCTCAGGGATAGCACCCAGGCCCTGAGTTCAAGAACCAGGACTGAAATACACACACACACACACACACACACACACACACACACACACATTAATTTATTATCTAGGATTAAGGGCATGACTTAATGATAGTACACCTGCCTAACAAGCATGAGGCCCTGAGTCCAAACCCCATCTCTCTCTCTCTCTCCCCCCCCCTTTCTCTCTCTCTCTGTCACACACACGTACACACACACACAGGTGAAGTGAGAGAACATAATAATTATTGAGAATTGGTTGTAAAATTTAGCTTTGTGTAGGAGGTAATTTCTAAACCAAGCATTGATGGATGAATTATGTTTGCTATTGCTGCAAATCAGAGGAAGAAAATCTCAGAGAGCAAACCTTAAGCAGAAAGTTGAACATGGAGGGGACTGTGACATATCCATGGAACAGTGGAGGACAGCTTGAGTGTTGGGAAGTGGCTGGGTATGTGTGTTTCCTTTAATGTACCATAAAAATGATGAGAGGGAAGAATTAAAGCATAGGGCTGGGAAGGTGGCTCAGTGGTAGAGCGCTTGCCTTGCATGCCTGAGGCCCTGGGTTCGATTCCTCAGCACCACATAAGCAAAAA